>NC_139978.1:10763482-11235982 GCF_963993115.1 Abramis brama
TAACATTTTTTCAAACTATAGAAAGTTATAGACTCCTTTTGATGATAAATCAGCCATACAGAGGTCTCCCTTTTGACCTCCTGAACATATTTCTGGCCAAAGAGTCCTCGATCTTGGGCTTTCTATACTCATAGACTCCTTCTGATGCTTCATAAGCCATATAGATGTCCATATCTGACATTTTGAACTTATTTGTGGTCAAAATGTACTAAAAAATTTTCAAACTATATAAAGTTATAGACTCCTTTTGATGATAAATCAGCTATACAGAGGTCCCCTTTTGACCTCCTGAACATATTTCTGGCCAACGAGACCTCGATCTTGGGCTTTCTATACATACTCATAGATTCCTTCTGATGCTTCATAAGCCATATAGATTTTCATATCTGACATTTTGAACTTATTTGTGGTCAAAGTGTCCTAAAATTTTTCAAACTATATAAAGTTATAGACTCCTTTTGATGATAAATCAGCTATATAGAGGTCCCCTGTTGACCTCCTGAACATATTTCTGGCCAAAGAGTCCTCGATGTTGGGCTTTCTATACATACTCATAGAATCCTTCTGATGCTTCATAAGCCATATAGATGTCCATATCTGACCTTTTGAACTTATTTGTGGTCAAAGTGTCCTAAAATTTTTCAAACTATAGAAAGTTATAGACTCCTTTTGATGATAAATCAGCTATACATAGGTCCCCTTTTGACCTCCTGAACCTATTACTGGCCAAAGAGTCCTCGATCTTGTGCTTTCTATACATACTCATAGACTCCTTCTGATGCTTCATAAGCCATATAGATGTCCATATCTGACCTTTTGAACTTATTTGTGGTCAAAATGTCCTAAAAAAATTTCAAACTATATAAAGTGATAGACTCCTTTTGATGATAAATCAGCTATACAGAGGGCCCCTTTTGACCTCCAGAACATATTTCTGGCCAAAGAGTCCTCAATCTTGCGTTCCCTTTCGAAAGCTACAATCGATGCTGCGCTGCTCAGCGCATTGGGAACATATTTTATCGTGACCAGCTGTGAATAGTGTGTATAACACGTCGATGGAATTGACCCGGAGGTAATATAGCCTCGGTCGGTGACGTCATCGGCGCGCCCCCGCGACACGAGGCTATAAGTAGATGAGCCACAGGTGCATCATCAGGTCTTTTGTCTTCAGACCATTACTGTGCAGTGTGTGCGTTGAAAAACATTCTCTCTACTCTCATCTGTTCTCAGATCTTTGTTAGGAGTTAGTTTTTGTCAGGCAGTGTGCAGAAATTTCTCATTCTCAAATCTTTTTCTCTCACGTTACAACAAAGAGTTTAAAAAGTAAAAAAAGAAAGAGAAATGAGCCAACAAAGCAATAAGCGTTGTGTTCCTCCATGCTCCCGTCCCATGTCTGAGCTGGATACACACGATTATTGCTTTGTTTGTTTGGGGGAAGAGCACGCGGTACTGGCGATAGAGAAAGGCGGGTGCGAGCATTGTGATCAGCTCACAGTTAAGATGCTTCGCTCCCGTCTGAACTATTTCCAGTCCGCACCCGCATTACCATCGTTGGGCTCTCGTATGGATCTGCATGACGAGCAAGAGACGGGTCCGTCCCTTTCGCTTGCTGCGTCACCAGATCCTAACATCCCTTCTCGTGATCTCGAAGCGCGCTCCGGTGCTTCTTCGGTTCACGAGGGGGATGATATTTCTCTTGGTTCGTCAGATCATAACGAGCGGCCAGCCTCTGAGCATTCCTCCCGTGAAAAAAGATCTGTTGAGGAATTGCTAGAGGTGGTCACTCGCGGGGGAGATTACATCAGTCTCTCCCCTTTTTCGAGGACCTCCATGACGAGCTGTCTAAGTCATGGAGTAAACCATATACTTCTCGCGTTTTTGTGCCCTCGACGTCGACTTTTTCGACTATCGTGGGTGCGAAAGCGCGGGGGTATACGGAGATGCCGCGGGTTGAAGAGACGCTCGCGGGCTATCTCTCACCCGAGTCGGCATCTTCGATAAAGAAACCTACCCTCCCCACTAAACCCTGTCGTATAACATCATCATTAGTGGGGAAAGCTTATCAAGCTGCAGGTCAGGCTGGTGCTGCGCTGCACACTATGGCAGTGTTACAGGCGTACCAGGCTGACCTGTTGAAGGATTTGAGTGTGGGCAGTACGATCGACGAGGAAGCGTTCACGGAGCTTCGTCGTGCCACAGATCTGTCTCTCCGTGCGACCAAGCAGACGGCCCGTGCCATCGGCCGTTCTATGTCTGCTTTAGTCAGCACGGAGAGGCATCTGTGGCTTAATCTGACAGGGATTAAAGAGAAAGATCGTCTGTTTCTTATTGACTCTCCTGTATCTCCATCTGGGCTGTTTGGTGACGCGGTTAACACCGTAGTCACACGCTTTAAGGAAGTCAAGAAACACGAGGAAGCGTTCGTGCAGTTTCTTCCTCGCCGCACTCAAGGGGAGGGGCCGTCTGCCACCCAGCCCCGCCCCGGTCCTTCAAAAGCCAGGGAGGTGAAAAAGCAGAGCGTGGCGAGTCGCGCTCCCCCTCAGAGAGACTGGAGGCAGACTCGCCAGGCTCAGCAGCCTCCCAAGCCAGACCTCAGGACTGTCATCAATAGAAAGAGGAAGTCCTGATGGTCTGGCGCCCATTCTAGTGGGGGTAGTCCCCCGCGGGATGGGGCGCGTTCAAGATCTATTCGTCTCTTCCCGCTACCCTCACAAAACCTCTCCATCCCCGCCACCTCTCGTGCTTCGGGGGGCAGCGGTTTCCAGCGAAATATTAGATGTTCCGTCGTTTCCGGCTGTCATTCCGGACACGGAACATCTAATATCCCCTCAAAAGGAAGTATTAAAATGAATACCACTCTCAGAAAGTCTGGCAGCGTGGGAACTTCTGCCGGGCGTTTCTGCGTGGGTATTAAGCACAGTACAGTTAGGATGCAGAATCCAGTTTATTCGTCGTCCTCCGCGTTTCAACGGCGTGATTTTCACTACCGTGAAACCGGAGCAGATGCATGTACTGTCGCAAGAGCTGCAGACTCTTCTGAGCAAAGAGGCCATAGAACGTGTTCCTCTTCCAGAGAGGGAGTCAGGTTATTACAGCAGATACTTCCTAGTACCCAAAAAGGATGGGGGGTTGCGTCCAATCTTAGATCTTCGAGGCTTAAACCGCACAGTCAAAGCACTCAAGTTCAAGATGTTAACCGTCAAGACGGTCGTGTCGCAAATACAACATCACGATTGGTTCGTCACGATCGATCTGAAGGACGCATATTTTCACATAGAAATATTGCCACAACACAGGAAGTTCCTGAGGTTCGCTTTCGGGGGCGAAGCGTACCAATTTCGGGTTCTTCCATTCGGTCTAGCACTGTCACCCCGCACATACACAAAATGCATGGATGCAGCACTGGCTCCATTACGACTCCAGGGCATTCGCATTTTGAATTACATAGACGATTGGTTAATACTAGCACAATCACGAGAGATGGCGCTCCAACACAGAGACATCGTGTTAGCTCATCTAGTTTCTCTAGGGCTGAAACTCAACACCAAGAAAAGTGTTCTTTCTCCTGCTCAGAGAACGAATTATCTCGGGATCGTTTGGGATTCGGTTACGATGCGGGCACAAATGTCTCCCGCTCGAATCGAGACCATTCAGCAGACCATGACCAAAGTCAAGCTAGGCCAAGTTCGTACTGTTCGACAGTATCAAAGAATGTTAGGTCTCATGGCATCAGCCTCCACGGTGATTCCTCTGGGGCTGTTGCACATGAGACCGTTTCAGTTGTGGCTAAAAGCCAGAGGTTTTCATCCAAGAGCCAATCCTCAAAGGCTAATAAAAGTGACGCGCCGCGGGCTTCGTACACTATCTCTGTGGCTCAGACCCCGGTTCCTCGCCTTGGGTCCCACTTTAGGGGCGCCGTGTCGTCGCAAACTGCTAACGACGGACGCCTCCCTGACAGGCTGGGGAGCGGTCTTGGATGGCCGTCCAGCTCAAGGGGAATGGGAGGGTCATCAGCTCGATTGGCACATCAATTGCCTCGAGCTGATGGCCATATTTCTGGCTCTGAAATATTTTCTCCATCAATTGAGGGGCTGTCATGTCCTAGTGCGGGTGGACAACACAGCAGCAGTCTCGTATATAAATCACCAGGGAGGTCTGCGCTCACGCAATCTGAACAGAATAGCGAGGCAGATTTTTCTCTGGGCCCAGGGCAAGTTCCTGTCACTCAGGGCAGTATACATCCCAGGGCATTTGAATGTGGGAGCAGATCTATTGTCCAGACAGACACTACCGACGGGGGAATGGAAACTCCACCCAGAGGTAGTGAAACAGATTTGGACCAAATTTTACGAAGCGGAGGTGGACCTCTTCGCCTCCCAACAGACAGCGCAATGCCCCCTCTACTTCTCTCTGAGTCACCCGGCTCCTCTGGGTCTGGATGCGATGGCGCACACATGGCCCAGGATGCGCCTTTATGCGTTTCCTCCAGTTTCTCTGCTCCCGGGAGTTCTAGCCAGAGTTCGCCAACAAGGGTCTTGCCTCTTGCTGATAGCGCCACGTTGGCCGAACAGAGTGTGGTTCTCGGAGATAATAGCTCTCCTCGACGGCTCGCCGTGGGCGATTCCGGAGAGGAGGGACCTTCTGTCTCAGGCGGAGGGCACGATATTCCATCCCAGGCCCGACCTGTGGAATCTTCATGTTTGGCCCCTGATGGGAACCAATTAAGAGACACTGGGCTTTCGCCGGATGTTATTGAGACCATTCTGAGTGCTAGGGCTTCCTCCACTAGAAGAAGTTATGCTATTAAGTGGGGTGTTTTTGAAAGGTGGTGCGTTGAACACAATGTAGATCCAGTTAACTGCCAGATTGCTTCAGTTCTGGACTTCATGCAAGAGAAATTATCAACAGGCACATGTCCTGCCACTCTTAAGGTTTACGTGGCCGCTCTTTCGGCTTGCCACGCCTTAGTTGACGGGGCGCCACTTGGGAGACACCCTCTGCTCTCACGCTTCCTTCGGGGAGCCAGGCGACTGAGGCCTCCAGTTAGAACCAAGATCCCTTCATGGGATTTAGCTATAGTTCTTGAGGGTCTGGTTGACACCCCCTTTGAACCAATAGAATCAGCGTCTGATAAACTTCTGACTCTAAAAATGGTTTTTCTGATGGCAATAACTTCCTTGAAGAGAATTGGGGATATGCAGGCTCTGTCTATCTCGCCATCCTGCTTAGACTTTGCCCCAGGTATGGTGAAAGTGATTTTGCATCCACATCCTGATTTCCTGCCTAAGGTTCCATTTTCGGCTGTACATCCTGTCATTCTTGAGGCTTTCTGCTCCCCGCCGTTCTCAACGCCGGAGCAGGAGAGATCTCATAGGCTGTGTCCAGTCCGTGCTCTTCAGGCTTATGTCCACCGCACTAGCCAGTGGCGTAAGTCGGAGCAACTGTTCGTCTGTTATGGGGGCAGCAACAGAGGAGGAGCTGCTACCAAGCAGACTATGTCTCATTGGGTCAGGGATGCTATTGCTCTTGCTTATGAGGCGCGCGGGCAAACTTCGCCTATAGGTCTTAGAGCTCACTCCACCAGGGGGGTCGCCTCTTCTAGTGCTTTGGCAAGGGGGGCCCCTTTGCAACATGTTTGTGATGCGGCAGGTTGGTCCTCTCCGCACACATTCATAAGATTTTATAGTTTGGATGTTCATGCCACTCCGGGCTCTCATGTCCTTGAGTCGACATCGCAAGCTAATGTCTAGGCCTTCTTACGTTCTTGTGAAACACACCTGCACAACCGTGGGAGTCCAGACATGTTCAAGCACGGCGGCGTGGGTATTCTCGTTCCCAATGCGCTGAGCAGCGCAGCATCGATTGTAGCTTTCGAAAGGGAACGTCTCCGGTTACTTATTGTAACCTTGTTCCCTGAGAAAGCGGAACGAGATGCTGCGCTACTTTGCCGTGCTGAAGATGTCCCGGGACTGCTCTTCAGACAAAATATCCTGATGATGCACCTGTGGCTCATCTACTTATAGCCTCGTGTCGCGGGGGCGCGCCGATGACGTCACCGACCGAGGCTATATTACCTCCGGGTCAATTCCATCGACGTGTTATACACACTATTCACAGCTGGTCACGATAAAATATGTTCCCAATGCGCTGAGCAGCGCAGCATCTCGTTCCGCTTTCTCAGGGAACAAGGTTACAATAAGTAACCGGAGGCGTTTTCTATACATACTCATAGACTCATTCTGATGCTTCATAAGCCATATAGATATCCATATCTGACCTTTTGAACTTATTTGTGGTCAAAGTGTCCTAACATTTTTTCAAACTATATAAAGTGATAGACTCCTTTTGATGATAAATCAGCTATACAGAGGTCCCCTTTTGACCTCCTGAACATATTTCTGGCCAAAGAGTCCTCGATCTTGGGCTTTCTATACATACTCATAGATTACTTCTGATGCTTCATAAGCCATATAGATGTCCATATCTGACCTTTTGAACTTATTTGTGGTCAAAGTGTCCTAACATTTTTTCAAACTATAGAAAGTTATTGACTCCTTTTGATGATAAATCAGCCATACAGAGGTCCCCTTTTGACCTCCTGAACATATTTCTGGCCAAAGAGTCCTCGATCTTGGGCTTTCTATACTCATAGACTCCTTCTGATGCTTCATAAGCCATATAGATGTCCATATCTGACATTTTGAACTTATTTGTGGTCAAAATGTACTAAAAAATTTTCAAACTATATAAAGTTATAGACTCCTTTTGATGATAAATCAGCTATACAGAGGTCCCCTTTTGACCTCCTGAACATATTTCTGGCCAACGAGACCTCGATCTTGGGCTTTCTATTCATACTCATAGACTACTTATGATGCTTCATAAGCCATATACATGTCCATATCTGACCTTTTGAACTTATTTGTGGTCAAACTGTCCTCAAAACTTTTCAAACTATATAACTTTATAGACTCCTTTTGATGATAAATCAGCTATATAGAGGTCCCCTGTTGACCTCCTGAACATATTTCTGGCCATATTGTCCTCGATCTTGGGCTTTCTATACATCCTCATAGACTCCTTCTGATGCTTCATAAGCCATATAGATGTCCATATCTAACCTTTTGAACTTATTTATAGTCAAAGTGTCGTACATTTTTTTCAAACTATATAAAGTTATAGACTCCTTTTGATGATAAATCAGCTATTCAGAGGTCCCCTTTTGACCTCCTGAACATATTTCTGGCCAAAGAGTCCTCGATCTTGGGCTTCATATACATACTCATAGATTCCTTCTGATGCTTCATAAGCCATATAGATGTCCATATCTGACCCTTTGAACTTATTTGTGGTCAAAGTGTCGTAAAAAATGTTCAAACTATATAAAGTTATAGACTCCTTTTGATGATAAATCAGCTATTCAGAGGTCCCCTTTTGACCTCCTGAACATATTTCTGGCCATATTGTCCTCGATCTTGGGCTTTCTATACATACTCATAGACTCCTTCTGATGCTTCATAAGCCATATAGATGTCTATATCTGACCTTTTGAACTTATTTGTGGTCAAAATGTACTAAAATTTTTTCAAACTATATAAAGTTATAGACTCCTTTTGATGATAAATCAGCTATACAGAGGGCCCCTTTTGACCTACTGAACATATTTCTGGCCAAAGAGTCCTCGATCTTGGGCTTTCTATACATACTCATAGACTCCTTCTGATGCTTCATAAGCCATATAGATGTCCATATCTGACTTTTTGAACTTATTTGTGGTCAAAGTGTCCTCAAAATTTTTCAAACTATATAAAGTGATAGACTCCTTTAGATGATAAATCAGCTATACAGAGGGCTCCTTCTGACCTCCTGAACATATTTCTGGCCAAAGAGTCCTCGATCTTGGGCTTTCTACATACTCATAGACTCCTTCTGATGCTTCATAAGCCATATTGATGTCCATATCTGACATTTTGTACTTATTTGTGGTCAAAGTGTCCTAAAAATTTTCAAACTATATAAAGTTATAGACTACTTTTGATGATAAATCAGCTATATAGAAGTCCCCTGTTGACCTCCTGAACATATTTCTGGCCAAAGAGTCCTCAATCTTGGGCTTTCTATACATACTCATAGATTCCTTCTGATGCTTCATAAGCCATATAGATTTTCATATCTGACATTTTGAACTTATTTGTGGTCAAAGTGTCCTAAAATTTTTCAAACTATATAAAGTTATAGACTCCTTTTGATGATAAATCAGCTATATAGAGGTCCCCTGTTGACCTCCTGAACATATTTCTGGCCAAAGAGTCCTCGATGTTGGGCTTTCTATACATACTCATAGAATCCTTCTGATGCTTCATAAGCCATATAGATGTCCATATCTGACCTTTTGAACTTATTTGTGGTCAAAGTGTCCTAAAATTTTTCAAACTATAGAAAGTTATAGACTCCTTTTGATGATAAATCAGCTATACATAGGTCCCCTTTTGACCTCCTGAACCTATTACTGGCCAAAGAGTCCTCGATCTTGGGCTTTCTATACATACTCATAGACTCCTTCTGATGCTTCATAAGCCATATAGATGTCCATATCTGACCTTTTGAACTTATTTGTGGTCAAAATGTCCTAAAAAAATTTCAAAGTGATAGACTCCTTTTGATGATAAATCAGCTATACACACTGTAAAAAAAGAAAAGTTGACTTAACTTAAAATTATAAGGCAACTTGCTGCACAGATTTTTTTGAGTTGACTCAACTAAAACATCTCTATAGTCGAGTTGACTCAACTATAACATCTCCAGTTGAGTAAACTCTGTTAGTTGAGTCAACTCAAAAAATCTGTGCAGCAAGTTGCCTTATAATTTTAAGTAAAGTCAACTTTTCTTTTTTTACAGTGCAGAGGTCCCCTTTTGACCTCCAGAACATATTTCTGGCCAAAGAGTCCTCAATCTTGCGTTTTCTATACATACTCATAGACTCATTCTGATGCTTCATAAGCCATATAGATATCCATATCTGACCTTTTGAACTTATTTGTGGTCAAAGTGTCCTAACATTTTTTCAAACTATATAAAGTGATAGACTCCTTTTGATGATAAATCAGCTATACAGAGGTCCCCTTTTGACCTCCAGAACATATTTCTGGCCAAAGAGTCCTCGATCTTGAGCTTTCTATACATACTCATAGACTCCTTCTGATGCTTCATAAGCCATATAGATGTCCATATCTGACCTTTTGAACTTATTTGTGGTCAAAGTGTCCTAACATTTTTTCAAACTATAGAAAGTTATAGACTCCTTTTGATGATAAATCAGCTATACAGAGGTCCGCTTTTGACCTCCAGTACATATTTCTGGCTAAAGAGTCCTCGATCTTGGGCTTTCTATACATACTCATAGACTCCTTCTGATGCTTCATAAGCCATATAGATGTCCATATCTGACATTTTGAACTTATTTGTGGTCAAAGTGTCCTAAATTTTTCAAACTATAGAAAGTTATAGACTCCTTTTGATGATAAATCAGCTATACAGAGGTCCCCTTTTGACCTCCTGAACAGATTTCTGGCCAAAGAGTCCTCGATCTTGCGTTTTCTATACATACTCATAGACTCCTTCTGATGCTTCATAAGCCATATATGTTCTGGAGGTCAAAAGCGGACCTCTGTATAGCTGATTTATCATCAAAAGGAGTCTATAACTTTCTATAGTTTGAAAAAATGTTAGGACACTTTGACCACAAATAAGTTCAAAAGGTCAGATATGGACATCTATATGGCTTATGAAGCATCAGAAGTAATCTATGAGTATGTATAGAAAGCCCAAGATCGAGGACTCTTTGGCCAGAAATATGTTCAGGAGGTCAAAAGGGGACCTCTGTATAGCTGATTTATCATCAAAAGGAGTCTATCACTTTATATAGTTTGAAAAAATGTTAGGACACTTTGACCACAAATAAGTTCAAAAGGTCAGATATGGATATCTATATGGCTTATGAAGCATCAGAATGAGTCTATGAGTATGTATAGAAAACGCAAGATTGAGGACTCTTTGGCCAGAAATATGTTCTGGAGGTCAAAAGGGGCCCTCTGTATAGCTGATTTATCATAAAAAGGAGTCTATCACTTTATATAGTTTGAAATTTTTTTAGGACATTTTGACCACAAATAAGTTCAAAAGGTCAGATATGGACATCTATATGGCTTATGAAGCATCAGAAGGAGTCTATGAGTATGTATTTTTAAGATGTCCAGATGTCCATATCTGACCTTTTGAACTCATTTGTGGTCAAAGTGTCCTCAAAATTTTTCAAACTATATAAAGTTATAGACTCCTTTTGATGATAAATCAGCTATACAGAGGGCCCCTTTTGACCTACTGAACATATTTCTGGCCAAAGAGTCCTCGATCTTGGGCATCTATACATACTCATAGACTCCTTCTGATGCTTCATAAGCCATATAGATGTCCATATCTGACTTTTTGAACTTATTTGTGGTCAAAGTGTCCTAAAAATTTTCAAACTATATAAAGTTATAGACTACTTTTGATGATAAATCAGCTATATAGAAGTCCCCTTTTGACCTCCTGAACATATTTCTGGCCAAAGAGTCCTCAATCTTGGGCTTTCTATACATACTCATAGATTCCTTCTGATGCTTCATAAGCCATATAGATTTTCATATCTGACATTTTGAACTTATTTGTGGTCAAAGTGTCCTAAAATTTTTCAAACTATATAAAGTTATAGACTCCTTTTGATGATAAATCAGCTATACAGAGGTCCCCTTCTGACCTCCTGAACATATTTCTGGCCAAAGAGTCCTCGATCTTGTGCTTTCTATACATACTCATAGACTCCTTCTGATGCTTCATAAGCCATATAGATGTCCATATCTGACCTTTTGAACTTATTTGTGGTCAAAATGTCCTAAAAAAATTTCTAACTATATAAAGTGATAGACTCCTTTTGATGATAAATCAGCTATATAGAGGTCCCCTGTTGACCTCCTGAACATATTTCTGGCCAAAGAGTCCTCGATGTTGGGCTTTCTATACATACTCATAGAATCCTTCTGATGCTTTATAAGCCATATATATGTCCATATCTGACCTTTTGAACTTATTTGTGGTCAAAGTGTCCTAAAATTTTTCAAACTATAGAAAGTTATAGACTCCTTTTGATGATAAATCAGCTATACATAGGTCCCCTTTTGACCTCCTGAACCTATTACTGGCCAAAGAGTCCTCAATCTTGCGTTTTCTATACATACTCATAGACTCATTCTGATGCTTCATAAGCCATATAGATATCCATATCTGACCTTTTGAACTTATTTGTGGTCAAAGTGTCCTAACATTTTTTCAAACTATATAAAGTGATAGACTCCTTTTGATGATAAATCAGCTATACAGAGGTCCCCTTTTGACCTCCTGAACATATTTCTGGCCAAAGAGTCCTCGATCTTGAGCTTTCTATACATACTCATAGATTACTTCTGATGCTTCATAAGCCATATAGATGTCCATATCTGACCTTTTGAACTTATTTGTGGTCAAAGTGTCCTCAAAATGTTTCAAACTATGTAAAGTTATAGACTCCTTTTGATGATAAATCAGCTATACAGAGCTGAGCTATACTTTTGACCTCCTGAACATATTTCTGGCCAAAGAGTCCTCGATCTTGGGCTTTCTATACATACTCATAGATTACTTCTGATGCTTCTTAAGCCATATAGATGTCCATATCTGACATTTTGAACTTATTTGTGGTCAAAGTGTCCTAAAATTTTTCAAACTATATAAAGTTATAGACACCTTTTGATGATAAATCAGCTATATAGAAGTCCCCTGTTGACCTCCTGAACATATTTCTGGCCAAAGAGTCCTCAATCTTGGGCTTTCTATACATACTCATAGATTCCTTCTGATGCTTCATAAGCCATATAGATTTTCATATCTGACATTTTGAACTTATTTGTGGTCAAAGTGTCCTAAAATTTTTCAAACTATATAAAGTTATAGACACCTTTTGATGATAAATCAGCTATACAGAGGGCCCCTTTTGACCTCCAGAACATATTTCTGGCCAAAGAGTCCTCGATCTTGAGCTTTCTATACATACTCATAGACTCCTTCTGATGCTTCATAAGCCATATAGATGTCCATATCTGACCTTTTGAACTTATTTGTGGTCAAAGTGTCCTAAATATTTTTCAAACTATAAAAAGTTATAGACTCCTTTTGATGATAAATCAGCTATACAGAGGGCCCCTTTTGACCTCCAGAACATATTTCTGGCCAAAGAGTCCTCGATCTTGTGCTTTCTATACATACTCATAGACTCCTTCTGATGCTTCATAAGCCATATAGATGTCCATATCTGACCTTTTGAACTTATTTGTGGTCAAAGTGTCCTAAAATTTTTTCAAACTATATAAAGTGATAGACTCGTTTTGATGATAAGTCAGCTATAGAGAGGTCCCCTTTTGACCTCCTGAACATATTTCTGGCCAAAGAGTCCTCGATCTTGAGCTTTCTATACATACTCATAGATTCCTTCTGATGCTTCATAAGCCATATAGATGTCCATATCTGACCTTTTGAACTTATTTGTGGTCAAAGTGTCCTCAAAATGTTTCAAACTATGTAAAGTTATAAACTCCTTTTGATGATAAATCAGCTATACAGAGGTCCCCTTTTGACCTACTGAACATATTTCTGGCCAAAGAGTCCTCGATCTTGGGCTTTCTATACTCATAGATTACGTCTGATGCTTCATAAGCCATATAGATGTCCATATCTGACCTTTTGAACTTATTTGTGGTCAAAGTGTCCTAACATTTTGTCAAACTATAGAAAGTTATAGACTCCTTTTGATGATAAATCAGCTATACAGAGGTCCGCTTTTGACCTCCAGAACATATTTCTGGCCAAAGAGTCCTCGATCTTGGGCTTTCTATACATACTCATAGACTCCTAATGATGCTTCATAAGCCATATAGATGTCCATATCTGACATTTTGAACTTATTTGTGGTCAAAGTGTCCTAAATTTTTCAAACTATAGAAAGTTATAGACACCTTTTGATGATAAATCAGCTATACAGAGGGCCCCTTTTGACCTCCAGAACATATTTCTGGCCAAAGAGTCCTCGATCTTGAGCTTTCTATACATACTCATAGACTCCTTCTGATGCTTCATAAGCCATATAGATGTCCATATCTGACCTTTTGAACTTATTTGTGGTCAAAGTGTCCTAAATATTTTTCAAACTATAGAAAGTTATAGACTCCTTTTGATGATAAATCAGCTATACAGAGGGCCACTTTTGACCTCCAGAACATATTTCTGGCCAAAGAGTCCTCGATCTTGGGCTTTCTATACATACTCATAGACTCCTTCTGATGCTTCATAAGCCATATAGATGTCCATATCTGACCTTTTGAACTTATTTGTGGTCAAAGTGTCCTAAAATTTTTCAAACTATAGAAAGTTATAGACTCCTTTTGATGATAAATCAGCTATACAGAGGGCCCCTTTTGACCTCCAGAACATATTTCTGGCAAAAGAGTCCTCGATCTTGGGCTTTCTATACATACTTATAGACTCCTTCTGATGCTTCATAAGCCATATAGATGTCCATATCTGACCTTTTGAACTTATTTGTGGTCAAAGTGTCCTAATATTTTTTTCAAACTATAGAAAGTTATAGACTCCTTTTGATGATAAATCAGCTATACAGAGGGTCACTTTTGACCTCCAGAACATATTTCTGGCCAAAGAGTCCTCGATCTTGTGCTTTCTATACATACTCATAGACTCCTTCTGATGCTTCATAAGCCATATAGATGTCCATATCTGACCTTTTGAACTTATTTGTGGTCAAAGTGTCCTAAAATTTTTTCAAACTATATAAAGTGATAGACTCGTTTTGATGATAAGTCAGCTATAGAGAGGTCCCCTTTTGACCTCCTGAACATATTTCTGGCCAAAGAGTCCTCGATCTTGAGCTTTCTATACATACTCATAGATTCCTTCTGATGCTTCATAAGCCATATAGATGTCCATATCTGACCTTTTGAACTTATTTGTGGTCAAAGTGTCCTCAAAATGTTTCAAACTATGTAAAGTTATAAACTCCTTTTGATGATAAATCAGCTATACAGAGGTCCCCTTTTGACCTACTGAACATATTTCTGGCCAAAGAGTCCTCGATCTTGGGCTTTCTATACTCATAGATTACGTCTGATGCTTCATGAGCCATATAGATGTCCATATCTGACCTTTTGAACTTATTTGTGGTCAAAGTGTCCTAACATTTTTTCAAACTATAGAAAGTTATAGACTCCTTTTGATGATAAATCAGCTATACAGAGGTCCGCTTTTGACCTCCAGAACATATTTCTGGCCAAAGAGTCCTCGATCTTGGGCTTTCTATACATACTCATAGACTCCTTCTGATGCTTCATAAGCCATATAGATGTCCATATCTGACATTTTGAACTTATTTGTGGTCAAAGTGTCCTAAATTTTTCAAACTATAGAAAGTTATAGACACCTTTTGATGATAAATCAGCTATACAGAGGGCCCCTTTTGACCTCCAGAACATATTTCTGGCCAAAGAGTCCTCGATCTTGAGCTTTCTATACATACTCATAGACTCCTTCTGATGCTTCATAAGCCATATAGATGTCCATATCTGACCTTTTGAACTTATTTGTGGTCAAAGTGTCCTAAATATTTTTCAAACTATAGAAAGTTATAGACTCCTTTTGATGATAAATCAGCTATACAGAGGGCCACTTTTGACCTCCAGAACATATTTCTGGCCAAAGAGTCCTCGATCTTGGGCTTTCTATACATACTCATAGACTCCTTCTGATGCTTCATAAGCCATATAGATGTCCATATCTGACCTTTTGAACTTATTTGTGGTCAAAGTGTCCTAAAATTTTTCAAACTATAGAAAGTTATAGACTCCTTTTGATGATAAATCAGCTATACAGAGGGCCCCTTTTGACCTCCAGAACATATTTCTGGCAAAAGAGTCCTCGATCTTGGGCTTTCTATACTCATAGATTACGTCTGATGCTTCATGAGCCATATAGATGTCCATATCTGACCTTTTGAACTTATTTGTGGTCAAAGTGTCCTAACATTTTTTCAAACTATAGAAAGTTATAGACTCCTTTTGATGATAAATCAGCTATACAGAGGTCCGCTTTTGACCTCCAGAACATATTTCTGGCCAAAGAGTCCTCGATCTTGGGCTTTCTATACATACTCATAGACTCCTTCTGATGCTTCATAAGCCATATAGATGTCCATATCTGACATTTTGAACTTATTTGTGGTCAAAGTGTCCTAAATTTTTCAAACTATAGAAAGTTATAGACACCTTTTGATGATAAATCAGCTATACAGAGGGCCCCTTTTGACCTCCAGAACATATTTCTGGCCAAAGAGTCCTCGATCTTGAGCTTTCTATACATACTCATAGACTCCTTCTGATGCTTCATAAGCCATATAGATGTCCATATCTGACCTTTTGAACTTATTTGTGGTCAAAGTGTCCTAAATATTTTTCAAACTATAGAAAGTTATAGACTCCTTTTGATGATAAATCAGCTATACAGAGGGCCACTTTTGACCTCCAGAACATATTTCTGGCCAAAGAGTCCTCGATCTTGGGCTTTCTATACATACTCATAGACTCCTTCTGATGCTTCATAAGCCATATAGATGTCCATATCTGACCTTTTGAACTTATTTGTGGTCAAAGTGTCCTAAAATTTTTCAAACTATAGAAAGTTATAGACTCCTTTTGATGATAAATCAGCTATACAGAGGGCCCCTTTTGACCTCCAGAACATATTTCTGGCAAAAGAGTCCTCGATCTTGGGCTTTCTATACATACTTATAGACTCCTTCTGATGCTTCATAAGCCATATAGATGTCCATATCTGACCTTTTGAACTTATTTGTGGTCAAAGTGTCCTAATATTTTTTTCAAACTATAGAAAGTTATAGACTCCTTTTGATGATAAATCAGCTATACAGAGGGTCACTTTTGACCTCCAGAACATATTTCTAGCCAAAGAGTCCTCGATCTTGTGCTTTCTATACATACTCATAGACTCCTTCTGATGCTTCATAAGCCATATAGATGTCCATATCTGACCTTTTGAACTTATTTGTGGTCAAAGTGTCCTAAAATTTTTTCAAACTATATAAAGTGATAGACTCGTTTTGATGATAAGTCAGCTATAGAGAGGTCCCCTTTTGACCTCCTGAACATATTTCTGGCCAAAGAGTCCTCGATCTTGAGCTTTCTATACATACTCATAGATTCCTTCTGATGCTTCATAAGCCATATAGATGTCCATATCTGACCTTTTGAACTTATTTGTGGTCAAAGTGTCCTCAAAATGTTTCAAACTATGTAAAGTTATAAACTCCTTTTGATGATAAATCAGCTATACAGAGGTCCCCTTTTGACCTACTGAACATATTTCTGGCCAAAGAGTCCTCGATCTTGGGCTTTCTATACTCATAGATTACGTCTGATGCTTCATGAGCCATATAGATGTCCATATCTGACCTTTTGAACTTATTTGTGGTCAAAGTGTCCTAACATTTTTTCAAACTATAGAAAGTTATAGACTCCTTTTGATGATAAATCAGCTATACAGAGGTCCGCTTTTGACCTCCAGAACATATTTCTGGCCAAAGAGTCCTCGATCTTGGGCTTTCTATACATACTCATAGACTCCTTCTGATGCTTCATAAGCCATATAGATGTCCATATCTGACATTTTGAACTTATTTGTGGTCAAAGTGTCCTAAATTTTTCAAACTATAGAAAGTTATAGACACCTTTTGATGATAAATCAGCTATACAGAGGGCCCCTTTTGACCTCCAGAACATATTTCTGGCCAAAGAGTCCTCGATCTTGAGCTTTCTATACATACTCATAGACTCCTTCTGATGCTTCATAAGCCATATAGATGTCCATATCTGACCTTTTGAACTTATTTGTGGTCAAAGTGTCCTAAATATTTTTCAAACTATAGAAAAGTTATAGACTCCTTTTGATGATAAATCAGCTATACAGAGGTCCCCTTTTGACCTACTGAACATATTTCTGGCCAAAGAGTCCTCGATCTTGGGCTTTCTATACTCATAGATTACGTCTGATGCTTCATGAGCCATATAGATGTCCATATCTGACCTTTTGAACTTATTTGTGGTCAAAGTGTCCTAACATTTTTTCAAACTATAGAAAGTTATAGACTCCTTTTGATGATAAATCAGCTATACAGAGGTCCGCTTTTGACCTCCAGAACATATTTCTGGCCAAAGAGTCCTCGATCTTGGGCTTTCTATACATACTCATAGACTCCTTCTGATGCTTCATAAGCCATATAGATGTCCATATCTGACATTTTGAACTTATTTGTGGTCAAAGTGTCCTAAATTTTTCAAACTATAGAAAGTTATAGACACCTTTTGATGATAAATCAGCTATACAGAGGGCCCCTTTTGACCTCCAGAACATATTTCTGGCCAAAGAGTCCTCGATCTTGAGCTTTCTATACATACTCATAGACTCCTTCTGATGCTTCATAAGCCATATAGATGTCCATATCTGACCTTTTGAACTTATTTGTGGTCAAAGTGTCCTAAATATTTTTCAAACTATAGAAAGTTATAGACTCCTTTTGATGATAAATCAGCTATACAGAGGGCCACTTTTGACCTCCAGAACATATTTCTGGCCAAAGAGTCCTCGATCTTGGGCTTTCTATACATACTCATAGACTCCTTCTGATGCTTCATAAGCCATATAGATGTCCATATCTGACCTTTTGAACTTATTTGTGGTCAAAGTGTCCTAAAATTTTTCAAACTATAGAAAGTTATAGACTCCTTTTGATGATAAATCAGCTATACAGAGGGCCCCTTTTGACCTCCAGAACATATTTCTGGCAAAAGAGTCCTCGATCTTGGGCTTTCTATACATACTTATAGACTCCTTCTGATGCTTCATAAGCCATATAGATGTCCATATCTGACCTTTTGAACTTATTTGTGGTCAAAGTGTCCTAATATTTTTTTCAAACTATAGAAAGTTATAGACTCCTTTTGATGATAAATCAGCTATACAGAGGGTCACTTTTGACCTCCAGAACATATTTCTGGCCAAAGAGTCCTCGATCTTGGGCTTTCTATACATACTCATAGACTCCTTCTGATGCTTCATAAGCCATATAGATGTCCATATCTGACCTTTTGAACTTATTTGTGGTCAAAGTGTCCTAAAATTTTTCAAACTATAGAAAGTTATAGACTCCTTTTGATGATAAATCAGCTATACAGAGGGCCCCTTTTGACCTCCAGAACATATTTCTGGCCAAAGAGTCCTCGATCTTGGGCTTTCTATACATACTTATAGACTCCTTCTGATGCTTCATAAGCCATATAGATGTCCATAATCTGACCTTTTGAACTTATTTGTGGTCAAAGTGTCCTAAAAAATTTTTCAAACTATATAAAGTGATAGACTCGTTTTGATGATAAGTCAAGATATACTTGATGGTAAGTATAGCTATACAGAGGTCTCCTTTTGACCTCCTGAACATATTTCTGGCCAAAGAGTCCTCGATCTTGAGCTTTCTATACATACTCATAGACTCCTTCTGATGCTTCATAAGCCATATAGATGTCCATATCTGACCTTTTGAACTTATTTGTGGTCAAAGTGTCCTAACATTTTTTTCAAACTATAGAAAGTTATAGACTCCTTTTGATGATAAATCAGCTATACAGAGGGCCCCTTTTGACCTCCAGAACATATTTCTGGCCAAAGAGTCCTCGATCTTGGGCTTTCTATACATACTCATAGACTCCTTCTGATGCTTCATAAGCCATATAGATGTCCATATCTGACCTTTTGAACTTATTTGTGGTCAAAGTGTCCTAAAATTTTTCAAACTATAGAAAGTTATAGACTCCTTTTGATGATAAATCAGCTATACAGAGGGCCCCTTTTGACCTCCAGAACATATTTCTGGCCAAAGAGTCCTCGATCTTGAGCTTTCTATACATACTCATAGACTCCTTCTGATGCTTCATAAGCCATATAGATGTCCATATCTGACCTTTTGAACTTATTTGTGGTCAAAGTGTCCTAAATATTTTTCAAACTATAAAAAGTTATAGACTCCTTTTGATGATAAGTCAGCTATACAGAGGTCCCCTTTTGACCTCCTGAACATATTTCTGGCCAAAGAGTCCTCGATCTTGAGCTTTCTATACATACTCATAGACTCCTTCTGATGCTTCATAAGCCATATAGATGTCCATATCTGACCTTTTGAACTTATTTGTGGTCAAAGTGTCCTAATATTTTTTTCAAACTATAGAAAGTTATAGACTCCTTTTGATGATAAATCAGCTATACAGAGGGCCACTTTTGACCTCCAGAACATATTTCTGGCCAAAGAGTCCTCGATCTTGGGCTTTCTATACATACTCATAGACTCCTTCTGATGCTTCATAAGCCATATAGATGTCCATATCTGACCTTTTGAACTTATTTGTGGTCAAAGTGTCCTAAAATTTTTCAAACTATAGAAAGTTATAGACTCCTTTTGATGATAAATCAGCTATACAGAGGGCCCCTTTTGACCTCCAGAACATATTTCTGGCAAAAGAGTCCTCGATCTTGGGCTTTCTATACATACTCATAGACTCCTTCTGATGCTTCATAAGCCATATAGATGTCCATATCTGACCTTTTGAACTTATTTGTGGTCAAAGTGTCCTAAATATTTTTCAAACTATAAAAAGTTATAGACTCCTTTTGATGATAAGTCAGCTATACAGAGGTCCCCTTTTGACCTCCTGAACATATTTCTGGCCAAAGAGTCCTCGATCTTGAGCTTTCTATACATACTCATAGACTCCTTCTGATGCTTCATAAGCCATATAGATGTCCATATCTGACCTTTTGAACTTATTTGTGGTCAAAGTGTCCTAATATTTTTTTCAAACTATAGAAAGTTATAGACTCCTTTTGATGATAAATCAGCTATACAGAGGGCCACTTTTGACCTCCAGAACATATTTCTGGCCAAAGAGTCCTCGATCTTGGGCTTTCTATACATACTCATAGACTCCTTCTGATGCTTCATAAGCCATATAGATGTCCATATCTGACCTTTTGAACTTATTTGTGGTCAAAGTGTCCTAAAATTTTTCAAACTATAGAAAGTTATAGACTCCTTTTGATGATAAATCAGCTATACAGAGGGCCCCTTTTGACCTCCAGAACATATTTCTGGCAAAAGAGTCCTCGATCTTGGGCTTTCTATACATACTCATAGACTCCTTCTGATGCTTCATAAGCCATATAGATGTCCATATCTGACCTTTTGAACTTATTTGTGGTCAAAGTGTCCTAACATTTTTTTCAAACTATATAAAGTTATAGACTCCTTTTGATGATAAATCAGCTATACAGAGGGCCCCTTTTGACCTCCAGAACATATTTCTGGCCAAAGAGTCCTCGATCTTGAGCTTTCTATACATACTTATAGACTCCTTCTGATGCTTCATAAGCCATATAGATGTCCATATCTGACCTTTTGAACTTATTTGTGGTCAAAGTGTCCTAAAATTTTTCAAACTATAGAAAGTTATAGACTCCTTTTGATGATAAATCAGCTATACAGAGGGCCCCTTTTGACCTCCAGAACATATTTCTGGCCAAAGAGTCCTCGATCTTGGGCTTTCTATACATACTCATAGACTCCTTCTGATGCTTCATAAGCCATATAGATGTCCATAATCTGACCTTTTGAACTTATTTGTGGTCAAAGTGTCCTAAAAAAATATCAAACTATATAAAGTGATAGACTCCTTTTTATGATAAATCAGCTATACAGAGGGCCCCTTTTGACCTCCAGAACATATTTCTGGCCAAAGAGTCCTCGATCTTGTGCTTTCTATACATACTCATAGACTCCTTCTGATGCTTCATAAGCCATATAGATGTCCATATCTGACCTTTTGAACTTATTTGTGGTCAAAGTGTCCTAAAATTTTTTCAAACTATATAAAGTGATAGACTCGTTTTGATGATAAGTCAGCTATAGAGAGGTCCCCTTTTGACCTCCTGAACATATTTCTGGCCAAAGAGTCCTCGATCTTGAGCTTTCTATACATACTCATAGATTCCTTCTGATGCTTCATAAGCCATATAGATGTCCATATCTGACCTTTTGAACTTATTTGTGGTCAAAGTGTCCTCAAAATGTTTCAAACTATGTAAAGTTATAAACTCCTTTTGATGATAAATCAGCTATACAGAGGTCCCCTTTTGACCTACTGAACATATTTCTGGCCAAAGAGTCCTCGATCTTGGGCTTTCTATACTCATAGATTACGTCTGATGCTTCATAAGCCATATAGATGTCCATATCTGACCTTTTGAACTTATTTGTGGTCAAAGTGTCCTAAATTTTTCAAACTATAGAAAGTTATAGACTCCTTTTGATGATAAATCAGCTATACAGAGGGCCCCTTTTGACCTCCAGAACATATTTCTGGCCAAAGAGTCCTCGATCTTGAGCTTTCTATACATACTCATAGACTCCTTCTGATGCTTCATAAGCCATATAGATGTCCATATCTGACCTTTTGAACTTATTTGTGGTCAAAGTGTCCTAAATATTTTTCAAACTATAGAAAGTTATAGACTCCTTTTGATGATAAATCAGCTATACAGAGGGCCACTTTTGACCTCCAGAACATATTTCTGGCCAAAGAGTCCTCGATCTTGGGCTTTCTATACATACTCATAGACTCCTTCTGATGCTTCATAAGCCATATAGATGTCCATATCTGACCTTTTGAACTTATTTGTGGTCAAAGTGTCCTAAAATTTTTCAAACTATAGAAAGTTATAGACTCCTTTTGATGATAAATCAGCTATACAGAGGGCCCCTTTTGACCTCCAGAACATATTTCTGGCAAAGGAGTCCTCGATCTTGGGCTTTCTATACATACTTATAGACTCCTTCTGATGCTTCATAAGCCATATAGATGTCCATATCTGACCTTTTGAACTTATTTGTGGTCAAAGTGTCCTAATATTTTTTTCAAACTATAGAAAGTTATAGACTCCTTTTGATGATAAATCAGCTATACAGAGGGTCACTTTTGACCTCCAGAACATATTTCTGGCCAAAGAGTCCTCGATCTTGTGCTTTCTATACATACTCATAGACTCCTTCTGATGCTTCATAAGCCATATAGATGTCCATATCTGACCTTTTGAACTTATTTGTGGTCAAAGTGTCCTAAATATTTTTCAAACTATAGAAAGTTATAGACTCCTTTTGATGATAAATCAGCTATACAGAGGGCCACTTTTGACCTCCAGAACATATTTCTGGCCAAAGAGTCCTCGATCTTGGGCTTTCTATACATACTCATAGACTCCTTCTGATGCTTCATAAGCCATATAGATGTCCATATCTGACCTTTTGAACTTATTTGTGGTCAAAGTGTCCTAAAATTTTTCAAACTATAGAAAGTTATAGACTCCTTTTGATGATAAATCAGCTATACAGAGGGCCCCTTTTGACCTCCAGAACATATTTCTGGCAAAAGAGTCCTCGATCTTGGGCTTTCTATACATACTTATAGACTCCTTCTGATGCTTCATAAGCCATATAGATGTCCATATCTGACCTTTTGAACTTATTTGTGGTCAAAGTGTCCTAATATTTTTTTCAAACTATAGAAAGTTATAGACTCCTTTTGATGATAAATCAGCTATACAGAGGGTCACTTTTGACCTCCAGAACATATTTCTGGCCAAAGAGTCCTCGATCTTGGGCTTTCTATACATACTCATAGACTCCTTCTGATGCTTCATAAGCCATATAGATGTCCATATCTGACCTTTTGAACTTATTTGTGGTCAAAGTGTCCTAAAATTTTTCAAACTATAGAAAGTTATAGACTCCTTTTGATGATAAATCAGCTATACAGAGGGCCCCTTTTGACCTCCAGAACATATTTCTGGCCAAAGAGTCCTCGATCTTGGGCTTTCTATACATACTTATAGACTCCTTCTGATGCTTCATAAGCCATATAGATGTCCATAATCTGACCTTTTGAACTTATTTGTGGTCAAAGTGTCCTAAAAAAATTTTCAAACTATATAAAGTGATAGACTCGTTTTGATGATAAGTCAGCTATACAGAGGTCTCCTTTTGACCTCCTGAACATATTTCTGGCCAAAGAGTCCTCGATCTTGAGCTTTCTATACATACTCATAGACTCCTTCTGATGCTTCATAAGCCATATAGATGTCCATATCTGACCTTTTGAACTTATTTGTGGTCAAAGTGTCCTAACATTTTTTTCAAACTATAGAAAGTTATAGACTCCTTTTGATGATAAATCAGCTATACAGAGGGCCCCTTTTGACCTCCAGAACATATTTCTGGCCAAAGAGTCCTCGATCTTGGGCTTTCTATACATACTCATAGACTCCTTCTGATGCTTCATAAGCCATATAGATGTCCATATCTGACCTTTTGAACTTATTTGTGGTCAAAGTGTCCTAAAATTTTTCAAACTATAGAAAGTTATAGACTCCTTTTGATGATAAATCAGCTATACAGAGGACCCCTTTTGACCTCCAGAACATATTTCTGGCCAAAGAGTCCTCGATCTTGAGCTTTCTATACATACTCATAGACTCCTTCTGATGCTTCATAAGCCATATAGATGTCCATATCTGACCTTTTGAACTTATTTGTGGTCAAAGTGTCCTAAATATTTTTCAAACTATAAAAAGTTATAGACTCCTTTTGATGATAAGTCAGCTATACAGAGGTCCCCTTTTGACCTCCTGAACATATTTCTGGCCAAAGAGTCCTCGATCTTGAGCTTTCTATACATACTCATAGACTCCTTCTGATGCTTCATAAGCCATATAGATGTCCATATCTGACCTTTTGAACTTATTTGTGGTCAAAGTGTCCTAATATTTTTTTCAAACTATAGAAAGTTATAGACTCCTTTTGATGATAAATCAGCTATACAGAGGGCCACTTTTGACCTCCAGAACATATTTCTGCCCAAAGAGTCCTCGATCTTGGGCTTTCTATACATACTCATAGACTCCTTCTGATGCTTCATAAGCCATATAGATGTCCATATCTGACCTTTTGAACTTATTTGTGGTCAAAGTGTCCTAAAATTTTTCAAACTATAGAAAGTTATAGACTCCTTTTGATGATAAATCAGCTATACAGAGGGCCCCTTTTGACCTCCAGAACATATTTCTGGCAAAAGAGTCCTCGATCTTGGGCTTTCTATACATACTCATAGACTCCTTCTGATGCTTCATAAGCCATATAGATGTCCATATCTGACCTTTTGAACTTATTTGTGGTCAAAGTGTCCTAACATTTTTTTCAAACTATATAAAGTTATAGACTCCTTTTGATGATAAATCAGCTATACAGAGGGCCCCTTTTGACCTCCAGAACATATTTCTGGCCAAAGAGTCCTCGATCTTGAGCTTTCTATACATACTTATAGACTCCTTCTGATGCTTCATAAGCCATATAGATGTCCATATCTGACCTTTTGAACTTATTTGTGGTCAAAGTGTCCTAAAATTTTTCAAACTATAGAAAGTTATAGACTCCTTTTGATGATAAATCAGCTATACAGAGGTCCCCTTTTGAACTACTGAACATATTTCTGGCCAAAGAGTCCTCGATCTTGGGCTTTCTATACATACTCATAGACTCCTTCTGATGCTTCATAAGCCATATAGATGTCCATATCTGACCTTTTGAACTTATTTGTGGTCAAAGTGTCCTAAATTTTTTTCAAACTATATAAAGTGATAGACTCGTTTTGATGATAAATCAGCTATACAGAGGTCCCCTTTTGACCTCCAGAACATATTTCTGGCCAAAGAGTCCTCAATGTTGGGCTTTCTATACATACTCATAGAATCCTTCTGATGCTTCATAAGCCATATAGATGTCCATATCTGACCTTTTGAACTTATTTGTGGTCAAAGTGTCCTAAAATTTTTCAAACTATAGAAAGTTATAGACTCCTTTTGATGATAAATCAGCTATACATAGGTCCCCTTTTGACCTCCTGAACCTATTACTGGCCAAAGAGTCCTCGATCTTGAGCTTTCTATACATACTCATAGACTCCTTCTGATGCTTCATAAGCCATATAGATGTCCATATCTGACCTTTTGAACTTATTTGTGGTCAAAGTGTCCTAAAATTTTTCAAACTATAGAAAGTTATAGACTCCTTTTGATGATAAATCAGCTATACAGAGGTCCCCTTTTGACCTCCAGAACATATTTCTGGCCAAAGAGTCCTCGATGTTGGGCTTTCTATACATACTCATAGACTCCTTCTGATGCTTCATAAGCCATATAGATGTCCATATCTGACCTTTTGAACTTATTTGTGGTCAAAGTGTCCTAAATATTTTTCAAACTATAAAAAGTTATAGACTCCTTTTGATGATAAATCAACTATACAGAGGGCCCCTTTTGACCTCCAGAACATATTTCTGGCCAAAGAGTCCTCGATCTTGGGCTTTCTATACATACTCATAGACTCCTTCTGATGCTTCATAAGCCATATAGATGTCCATATCTGACCTTTTGAACTTATTTGTGCCAAAGTGTGCTCAAAATGTTTCAAACTATATAAAGTGATAGACTCCTTTTGATGATAAATCAGCTATACAGAGGTCCCCTTTTGACCTCCTGAACATATTTCTGGCCAAAGAGTCCTCGATCTTGGGCTTTCTATACATACTTATAGACTCCTTCTGATGCTTCATAAGCCATATAGATGTCCATATCTGACCTTTTGAACTTATTTGTGGTGAAAGTGTCCTAAAATTTTTCAAACTATAGAAAGTTATAGACTCCTTTTGATGATAAATCAGCTATACAGAGGGCCCCTTTTGACCTCCTGAACATATTTCTGGCCAAAGAGTCCTCGATCTTGCGTTTTCTATACATACTCATAGACTCCTTCTGATGCTTCATAAGCCATATAGATGTCCATATCAGACCTTTTGAACTTATTTGTGGTCAAAGTGTCCTACATTTTTTTCAAACTATAGAAAGTGATAGACTCGTTTTGATGATAAATCAGCTACAGAGGTCCCCTTTTGACCTCCTGAACATATTTCTGGCCAAAGAGTCCTTGATCTTATGCTTTCTATACATACTCATAGACTCCTTCTGATGCTTCATAAGCCATATAGATGTCCATATCTGACCTTTTGAACTTATTTGTGGTCAAAGTGTCCTAAAAAATCTTCAAACTATATCAAGTTATAGACTCCTTTTGATGATAAATCAGCTAAACAGAGGGCCCCTTTTGACCTCCTGAACATATTTCTGGCCAAAGAGTCCACGATCTTGCGTTTTCGATACATACTCATAGACTCCATCTGATGCTTCATAAGCCATATAGATGTCCATATCTGACCTTTTGAACATATTTCTGGCGAAAGAGTCCTCGATCTTGGGCTTTCTATACATACTCATAGATTCCTTCTGATGCTTCATAAGCCATATAGATGTCCATATCTGACCTTTTGAACTTATTTATGGTCAAAGTGTCCTAACATTTTTTTCAAACTATAGAAAGTTATAGACTCCTTTTTATGATAAATCAGCTATACAGAGGTCCCCTTTTGACCTCCTGAACATATTTCTGGCCAAAGAGTCCTCGATCTTATGCTTTCTATACATACTCATAGACTGCTTCTGATGCTTCATAAGCCATATAGATGTCCATATCTGACCTTTTGAACTTATTTGTGGTCAAAGTGTCCTAACATTTTTTCAAACTTTATAAAGTTATAGACTCCTTTTGATGATAAATCAGCTATAAAAGGTCCCCTTTTGACCTCCTGAACATATTTCTGGCCAAAGAGTCCTCGATCTTAGGCTTTCTATACATACTCATAGACTCCTTCTGATGCTTCATAAGCCATATAGATGTCCATATCTGACCTTTTGAACTTATTTGTGGTCAAAGTGTCCTAACATTTTTTCAAACTATATAAAGTTATAGACTCCTTTTGATGATAAATCAGCTATAAAAGGTCCCCTTTTGACCTCCTGAACATATTTCTGGCCAAAGAGTCCTCGATCTTAGGCTTTCTATACATACTCATAGACTCCTTCTGATGCTTCATAAGCCATATAGATGTCCATATCTGACCTTTTGAACTTATTTGTGGTCAAAGTGTCCTCAAAATTTTTCAAACTATATAAAGTGATAGACTCCTTTTGATGATAAATCAGCTATACAGAGGTCCCCTTTTGACCTCCTGAACATATTTCTGGCCAAAGAGTCCTCGATCTTGGGCTTTCTATACATACTCATAGACTCCTTCTGATGCTTCATAAGCCATATAGGTGTCCATATCTGACCTTTTGAACTTATTTGTGGTCAAAGTGTCCTAAATTTTTTTCAAACTATATAAAGTGATAGACTCGTTTTGATGATGTGGAATGTAACTCCAAAAATGGTATCTCTTCAATGCACATCGGAATGAGATAGTTGCTGTATGTTTGCAATGCTCATAGCTTATATGTTATTCTTCAATGCACAAAGTTTGATCGTCTGTGAAATGCAGTGCAACAGCACAAATTGTATTGCTTCAAAGCACAACGCAATGAGTTTGGGAATGAGTTAGTTCTGGTGTGCAATGCAATGCAAGTGCATATATATATTATTCTTCAATGCACAACGTTAGATCGTTTGTGCAATGCAATGGAACAACACATATGTTATCTCTTTAATGAACATGGGAATGAGTTAGTTCTGGTGTGCAATGCAAGAAGTGCATAGCCTATATGTTATTCTTCAATGCACAACGTTAGATCGTTTGTGCAGTGCAATGCAACTTGTTAATAAACATTTGAAGGAGTTAGTTCTGGTGTGCAATGCAAAGCAAAAAGTGCATAGCCTATATGTTATTCTTCAATGCACAAGATCGTTTGTGCAATGCAATGTAACATGTTATCTCTTTAATGAACATGGGGAGGAGTTAGTTCTGGTGTGCAATGCAATGCAAAAAGTGCATAGACTATATGCTATTCTTCAATGCACAATGTTAGATCGTTTGTGCAATGCAGTGCAACATGTTATCTCTTTAATGAACTTTTTGCATTGCATTGCACACCAGTACTAACTCATTCCCATGTTCAATTAAAGAGATCTAACGTTGTGCAGTGAAGAATAACATAGGCTATGCACTTCTTGTATTGCATTGCCATAAGGAATAACTCTGCAATGATCAATCCGCATTTTTAAGCCAGCTAACAATAGGCTCATATTCAGAATGTCACTCTCGTATAATGCCAACGACGCACAAATGGGCTTCCTTTGTGAAATATAGCAGATTTTTAAATAGTTTAAAAAAGGTGGTCAGACAGACAGACAGACAACCAGATTATATCTAAATTAAGGAACATAAGCATTACAAACTACAATAGCCTAAACAGAACTGGAAGCTGTGTAAGATATGCGCTCGTCTTCACAAAAACTACATGCAGGGTTTTAAACATCTCGTGTGGAGAAAATATAGTTTATTCTGGGCAGAATGGCAAGCCATGGCAAAAAGCAGGATAACCTGTTGGCTGTAGCCTACTTGAAAGGAAAACAAATTTGCCGAGTAAAAACAGAGTTTGTGTTGTTGAATCATATTTTTTTCTAGTACATCTTAAATATAGAGCTCATGACAAATACAAGTTCCAGATGGACAAACATTAAATGCAAAAACCAGTGGAATAACAATATCTTAAAAGAAATGACAGAGTGGCAAACTTTGAAGTAGGGTTAAAGTTTTAATTAGTTGTAAAGCTTGAAGTGTAAATCTTGTTCTCATACACAGATATGGCCTATTTATGAATGAAATTCATGCATTTGTCATTTAAACTGATGCAAACAGGGAAAGAGAGTAGAAAACACTTATTGTCCTGTCGCCCCCTCTAGTGGACAGTATTGAGTATTACGGCCTTCATTGCTCAGAGAACGCAAGTCAATGGATTTTTTGGGAAAGTTACAAAAGATATAAGCGAGTCAGACCAGTCTGAAGGTCTGAGCTGAGTTTGGTGAAGCATTAAAGTTCTAGGCGGAGGCAATTTCTCATAATAATAATGCATAATAATAATGTTTAAATGCTTTCTTAAGCCAACATAATAAAGAAAACTCAGAGAAACATCGACCAATTCAGTATGTAATACAATTGTGTTAGTTTTATAATAAAACTAATAACATTTTAAAGGCATGCCGTGCTCTTCAACCGACATGATTTTAATTAATCCCAAACCTGGTAATTTTGTCAGTATTAATGTAAGTTCACTGATTCTAGCTTCTCTCTTTTCTGTCTCTTTCTTTTCATGTGACCTGAGTAGGCTACACATTCATTAATATAAACTTTATTTCTGTTCAATTTTCAAAATGATTTATCACACACTGCCTTTTGATGTAAATAAAAGACGAGAGTGGTAAATGTTACGGACATATTATCATGGTACAGTTTAGCCTATTATTGATTTTTATTTCCACTTCCCTTTTACCCAAAGAAACGGAACTATTTGCACTGTATTTATCAATGGGAAATGCTAAAATAATCTGTCATATACTGCGGTTCACATTATTGGGGTCGCTTGCAAGTCTCAGCAGCGCAAATTAGGGACTGTTCGTTTTTTATTTAAGGGGCCACCGGAGGAGTTTTGAGATCTGTTGTCAAAAAATACATGACCCTCCCTTCGCCAGCAATAAATTTTTCTATGACCCTCCAAAATGATTGTGAAAAAAGGCATGACCCTCCCCGATAATTTATTGATTAGCCTACTTCTGTACTGGTTTGCGCTTGGCAAAGATGTTCAGATAGCCATTGTTTGTTTGTTTTTAAACCATAAACTCTTGCTTTCTCATCTTACTAGGGCTGTAACGATAGACCAAACCTACGATTCGGTTCGTATCACGATTTTTTATTTTAGATTTGGAAAAAAAAATCATGTTTTCGGTGCTGATGCGGTGTGACTCGTTCATATCAACATGTGGGTGGCGCTGCCAATAAAGCATCTAAAAGCTGTCACAAAGAACCGGCAAAAGTAATGATTATTAATATGTCAAATATAGCAAGGAGACATTTTAATTGTTTATTAATAAACAAGTGTTTTCTGTGTCGACTGCAAAGATGAAGTTGACGATGCGTCGCGACCTTCTCAGAACGCGCCAGAGAGAAATGCACATTTCATAAGCGAGCAGTCTGTTTTTCTTTCGTTATGAATTGTTCTGTTTAAAAGTAGACATTTCAAGCTTTCTATATATTTCTCAGGTCTGTGAAGCAAGTAGAATACCTTACGCTGAGTTTCGGTTCATTTGGGAGACAAGAGTCCAGTTCTCTCGCCCGCGCCTCCGTATTATGATTATCTATTTTCTACTAGGCCTATATTTACTTATTTATTAAATCCAGATGAAACATTGATTAAAATTAAGATACAATTAATAAAAAACGAAATTCACTTTAAAGAAAGGCTTTGTGCTTTCTGTTTGAGGTCTCTGTGAAAGTTTTAAAGTCGCTCTCAGAGCAGTCATGTCCGTAATGGAGAACTGTCACGCCCGTAACATTGTTTTTTTTTGTTTGTTTGTTTTTTTTTCACATAAATGCGAACACGAAAAATAAAATAAAAATAATATAATATTTCATGTTCTGTGGAGGCCGATCTTTATTTATCCGGTGGGTATATATCTTTTGGTTTGCACAGTGTAATTTATAGAATTACTAAAAAAGATTTTTTGTGTCACGTCACATATGTGTATTTCCCTCATATTAAATATAAAACGCATGTGTAGACTGATATTTTTCTAATGTCTTGACTCCTTTCAGACGTTTCAAAATATTGGTATTAAATGCATTTTCTGAGAATTTATATTTCAAGTTTTGACTGCAAATGTCACGTCCATAACACTGGAATCGCCCAATTTTAACGAATTTATCCTCAACTAGTTTTTGTGGTGTAGGTCTATTTTATTATGTTAACTTAAATAATACTAATAGCCTAGTAATTTAAAGATGTGGTAGCCCTACATCTTACACATCGTGGAAACAAAATAAGAATGGAAACTAAAATATGGTAGTATTGTAAATACTGTAAAAGTAAAACCCAGTACTGTAAAACTCGACGTACATTCACATCACACATGTTAATGCAGCGATAGAGTTACACTCACAGGACACTGTGCACTTATTCGCAATCACAAAAGTTCATTATTTGCTCGTGCTTTAAAGCTTTGCCGGGTAAACATTTCATTGGCATTCTGTTCTGACATGATGCACTTTTTCTGAGCGCGTGAAGTGCGCGCGCACTGTCAAACAGCGCCAAACTGGATTTTTGTTGGGTCAGACCCATCTGATATCGAAGGGGGGCTGATAAAGCGAGATCAACATGGAGCTAAATGGAAAAAAATAGCACCAAACAAGCCACTTTGAAATGTTGCCCCTCAACAAAGAATAAAAAGACATGACCCTCCCCTATTTTCCTCCGGTGGCCCCTTCCATAAATACCGAACGGTCCCTTACGTGACCAGCAACAAATTTCTGCTTCAAATATTGTGCGTAGTTAACAGTGAGTGGTGGTTTCGGGCATTATTTTATTACAGTGCATTTGTCAGTGCCGCACTCGTACTGACTCTCGTTAAGCCCAATTTATACTTCTGCGTCGAACTTACGCCGTAGCTACGTCGTAGGCTGTGTGTAGCGCGCGTACCCTTCGGCGTACCCTGACGTGCACTTCTCCAAAAATGTAACAACGCGTCAACTCTACGCGGACGCAAGCGCTGTGATTGGTCTGAAAGAGAAGTGTACTCGCCCAACCGGACAAATGCCCCGATTAAAATAATTTTTAACATAAAATAAAAAATAAAAAAAATACTAGGGAATCACCGAAAACGCGAGGATGATTCTGGTTTTATTTAATTTAATGTAAGTGGCGATTGATAGCGCAGATCACGCGCATCTCGCATGAACACTCAGCCATGTTTCAAACGCTGAATGATTCAGCGTTTTGAACGAATCGGTTGACTCAAAGATTCAATGGCCCATTGAATCAATCGTTTGAATGAATGATGACTCGCAATGACTCGCTCATTAACATGGTCGCCTGCCGCCTCCTACTGGCGGTTTAGTTTAAACAACACTCTGTGCATAATGAATAGCGACGGCAGAAAGCAAAAGCCGAATCCCGGACGTTTTGGGTGATCCCGAAATCCAGGCGACATGTCCAGGAAAAAGATACGTGCTTTACATATTGTAACGCGTTGTGTTAGGAGGGAAACAAAATAAGGATAGCTCGCAGCTGAAGTATTAGGCCAGACAGACTCACGGAGGCGATTCACTCGCAATTTATTGACGAATCAAACTCCTGCAACTGTCTGCCACACGCTCCACCTAGCCTTCCACAGCGTCACTCAATAAAACAAAGCAAGAATAATGAGCATCAACACAGAAATGACCCACATACATGTTCGAGTCGCACGGCACAATACCATTACAGCCCGTTCAACAGAGAGCGCGCAGCTCTTAAAGGGGCCATACTTATTTCCACTCGTTACAATATACTGTCCTGTATCACACAGGGACGCCGGAGTATGATGTATGATGACGTAACCAAGTGGCGTCTCATTTCATAGGGGTATGTTTTCAACCCTAGCGCTTACCACTCGGTTTCGAGGGACAAGGGCTAGGGGTAAGACGAAGGGGTAGGGGTAGGGCAGAGAATTGGGATTCAGCCTAAGTATCATTCTTTTCAACATTCCTTATTTGTTTATTCAAAAAATATTTACACTCTCATAATCTCATTTAATACAGTAATTTTTCAATGTAAATTATTTAATTTGATTGGTAACAGCCTAGTGTCTTATTATTTTAATTGAATGTATTGATCAAATTTAAGAATTTGAAATGAAAGATGGAGCATGCATTTAATAAAATTAGGGAAAAAATTTTTGTTTGTTGTTAGATTGTACATGAACATTAGTTCAGCTCCACCCACTGCTGTTCTGCCCTGTTTACCGTAACCATAGTGACGGGAACTGAGGAAGTGACGACATTCACTTAAAGTCACCATGAATTCAAAATTGATCATATTTTTTAACAGAATATTGCAATGTTTATCATTATTCTTATTGTTTAATTCGTGTGCACTTTAATCTTTAATCAAAAACATAGATTTAGCATCAATTCTCCCTCTTTTTTAATGAAAGAATGAAAAATTAGCATGAGTGAGAAATGTTCATTTGCTCCATCAAATCAAATCAAATCAAGTATATTTGTATAGCGCTTTTCACAATACAGATTGTATCAAAGCAGCTTCACAGTATTAAAATAAAATAATACAACAAAGTTTGTTTCTAGTGGAATTTATTGATTGATAGAATAAAATTAAATATCCCCAAAATATCCCCAACTGAGCAAGCCAAAGGCAACAGTGGCAAGGAACCGAAAAAACTCCATCAAGCGGCCTAATGGTGTCCTAAAACTCCATCAGGTGACCTAATGGAGAAAAAAAAAAACCTTGGGAGAACCCAGGCTCAGTCGGGGGCCAGTTCTCCTCTGGCATTTATGAACTAGAGGCCGGATTGTAGTTTGAAACTGTGAGATTAACAATATTATATGAATGCCTGGCTGAAAAGATGCGTCTTTAATCTAGTTTTAAACTGGGAGAGTGAGTCCGAGCAACGAACAGTATCAGGAAGGCTATTCCAGAGTTTTGGAGCCAAATGTGAAAATGCTCTCCCTCCTTTGGTGGATCTGGATATCCTAGGTATGACCAAAAGCCTTGAATTTATTGATCTTAAAGAGCGCGATGGATTATAGGGTGATAGAAGATCCGTTAAATAGACTGGAGCTAAGCCGTTTAGGGCTTTATAAGTCAGTAGCAATACCTTGTAATTAATACGGAACTTTATAGGTAACCAATGTAGTGATGATAAAATCGGTGTTATATAATCATATTTTCTTGATCTAGTAAGAACTCTAGCGGCTGCATTTTGGACTAACTGTAGTTTGTTTATTGAGGATGCAGGACAACCGGCTAATAAAGCATTACAGTAATCTAGTCTCGAGGTCATGAATGCATGAACTAATTTTTCTGCATCAGAAACTGATAGCATATTACGTAGCTTAGCAATGTTTCTAAGGTGGAAAAAGGCTGTTTTTGTAACATACGAAATATGATTTTCAAAAGACAGGTTACAATCGAGTATAACACCCAGGTCTTTTACTGTAGAGGATAAAGTAACAGGACATCCTACGATGTCAAAGTTGTATTGTGAGAGGTTCTGTGGGCGGTTTTTTGAACCGATAAGTATTACCTCTGTCTTGTCTGGATTTAATAATAGAAAATTACGCGTCATCCAATCTTTTATATCTTTAACACACTCTGTCAATTTGGATAATTTAGCATTTTCATCCGGCCGTGATGAAATATATATTTGAGTGTCATCAGCATAACAATGGAAACTAATTCCATGTTTCCTTATAATATTTCCAAGTGGCAGCATATATATTGAGAATAACAGAGGGCCCAACACAGATCCCTGCGGCACTCCATAGTTTACTGGAATTATGATCGATTTTTCTCCATTTAAATAGACAAAATGGTAGCGGTCTGATAAGTATGATCTAAACCAGCTTAATGCTTGTCCTTGAACACCAGTATAATTTTGTAGTCGATCTAAGAGTATTGTATGATCTATAGTATCGAACGCAGCACTTAGATCAAGTAAAACTAGTATTGAGAAACAGCCTTGGTCAGAAGCTAAGAGTAAATCATTTGTGATTTTAACGAGCGCAGTTTCAGTGCTATGATGCGGCCTGAATCCTGACTGAAACTTTTCATAGATATCATTTTCTTGCAAGAAAGAGCCCAGTTGAGCGGACACAACTTTTTCTAGTATTTTAGACATAAAAGGTAGATTTGAAATGGGTCTATAATTTGCTAGATTATGCGGGTCTAATTGTGGTTTCTTAATGAGAGGTTTTATCACTGCCAGTTTAAATGTTCTTGGAACATGACCTAAAGATAAAGACGAGTTAATAATATTGAGGAGAGGCTCTTCTACTACAGGTAACACTTCTTTCAGTAGTTTAGTTGGTATAGGATCTAATAAACATGTTGTTGTTTTAGATGAAGTGATAAGTTTATTTAACTCTTTTTGTTCTATAGTTGTAAAGCACTGTAATTGTTCTTGCGGGGGGAAAATTGAGGCTGAATTATAAGGTGCGATTGAGGATTGAACGTTTACAATTGTGGTTCTGATGTTTTCTATTTTCTCAGTGAAGAAGTTCATGAAATCATTACTACTAAACTGTAACGGGATATTTTGTTCGGGTGACGTCTGTTTATTTGTTAGTCTAGCCACGGTGTTAAATAAAAACCTAGGATTGTTTTGGTTGTTTTCTATTAGTTTGCGGAGATGCTCAGCCCTGGCCGCTTTTAGGGCCTTTTTATAACGTGACATACTGTCTTTCCACGCGATTCTAAAGACCTCTAAATTAGTTTGTTTCCATTTACGCTCTAAATTACGGGTTTCTCTCTTTAGAACATGCGTAGTATTATTGTACCATGGTGCTTTAATTTTCTCTGTGACCTTTTTTAATCTAACAGGTGCAACAACATCCAATGTTCTAGAGAGAATGGTGCTCATAGTGCTAGTTAGTTCTTCTAGTTCATCTGTTTGTTTGGGTTCAGGCAGCAGCTGAGACAGATCAGACAAGCAACTCGAGAAATTATCTATGGTGGATGGAAGGATTGTTCTGCCTGGTCGAAAACGCGGCGCCGCATGACATATTACAGCAGTACGTAATATGCAAGTTACCAAGTAATGGTCAGTGACATCATCACTTTGTGGAATGATATCTATATCGGTTGGATCGGTTCCATATGATATAATTAAATCGAGTGTGTGATTAAGACGATGAGTTGGTCCGGTGACGTTTTGTTTGACCCCAAAGGAATTTAATAAATCTATAAACGCAGCCCCTAACGCATCATTTGGATTATCTACGTGTATGTTAAAATCTCCAACAATTAATGCTTTATCGACATTGACCAATAGATCTGAGAGAAAATCTGCAAACTCTTTTAGGAAATCAGCGTAAGGCCCAGGCGGTCTATATACGGTAGCCAAGGCTAGAGATAATATGGATTTTTTTCTAACATCTAAGAGCGTAACATTTAGTACAAGTATTTCAAACGAAATAAACTTATAACCCGTTTTCTGAGTAACATTGAGAATATCTCTATAGACCGCTGCAACACCGCCGGTACGACACTGCGGTCAAGCCAGCCGTGGTTTGAAAATACACGGTCAAGCCAGCCGCCAAAAAAATAAGCGTGTGCGCCTATTACTGTGAATACGGTAATTTCAGTAACAGCAGAGAGAACGCGCTTTCAGAGCGCTTAAGTTGCCCAAATCTCTCTCTCTCTCTCTCTCTCTCTCTCTCTCTCTCTCTCTCTCTCTCTCTCTCTCTCTCTATCTCTCTCTCTCTCTCTCTCTCTCTCTCTATCTTTTTTCTTTTTCTCTCTCTTTCTTTTTTCTTCTTTTTCTATCTATCTATCTATCTATCTATCTATCTATCTATCTATCTATCTATCTATCTTTTTTCTTTCTTTTCTCTCTCTCTTTCTTTCTTTCTTTCTTTCTTTCTTTTTTCTATCTTTTTCTTATCTATCTATCTATCTATCTATCTATCTATCTTTTTTCTTTCTTTTTTTCTCTTTCTTTTTTTCTCTTTCTCTTTTCTATCTTTTTCTTCTCTCTCTCTTTCTTTTTTCTTTTTCTATCTATCTATCTTTTTTCTTTCTTTTCTCTCTCTCTCTTTCTTTCTTTTTTCTTTTTTCTATCTTTTTCTTCATCTATCTATCTATCTATCTATCTATCTATCTATCTATCTATCTATCTATATATCTATCTATCTATCTGTGAGAGACGATATAATAAGATGCCGTATTTCGAGAGTTTTTGTACTTTACTCTGTTATCCTTTTAATTTACACTCATGTTGTCTTTGCAAGTTGTGTATTTCTTTGACTAATGTTTTTTTTTTTTCTTTATAGGTCACAACTAGAGAATTTTTATTTAGAGGTTTACAACATAATTATTTGCAAAAAAAGCAGTAAAATAAAGTATACATTCTTTCTAAATACATCTTTTTTGTTTTCATATATATTTTTTACTACATTAAAAGTTTCTGAAATTCAATGTCCCATTTTACTGTAGCATTTTGGAGATACGTCAATTTATTCGACTTCAGAGGCCTATAAAGACCTCATTTCTAATAAGTAGAAAAAACTAATGGTCAGTTCTTATAGGGGACGTCCCATACAGTATACACACCTCATAACAAAACATTTTACTGTAGCGTTTTGGAGATATGTCACATTTTACTACTCCAGAGGCATATAAAGACCTTATTTCTAATAAGTAGAAAAAAACGAATGGTAAGTTCTTATAGGGGACGTCCCATACAGTATGCACGCCTCATATCAAAACATTTTACTGCAGCATTTTGGAGTTATTTCACATTTGACTACTTCAGAGGCCTATAAAGACCTTATTTCAAATAAGTAGAAAAAACTAATGGTCAGTTCTTACAGGTGTAAGGCCCGTGAAATTGGTCCAATATGCCGGTCCGCCAATACACAGGGAAGGTTATCACGTGTTCTGTCCTTACTCGTGCAAAGTATTGGTTGGTTAAATTTACAATACATTTAGTTATGTATTCTCTCGTTAATTCATCTGACTCCATAAATGAAAGGTTTTAATAATATCTGGGCCTCACTGAAAGTGAGCGAATGTTTGACTATTCCTTTTAACCATTAAAGGAACAATGTCAAGATCAGGTAGAATAATCAAATGTAACATTTTAATGTTTCAGATATCAGAGATTAATTCCACAATCAATTCAAATATCTAGAACATGGTTATACATTGGTTACACCAAATAATCTTACCCAGCTTGTACCTGATAGAGAGAGAGAAAGGGAAAGAGAGAGAGAAAGAGAGGGAGAAAGAGAGAGAGAGAGAAAGAGAGAGAAAGAGACCACCTATTCCAATTCGTGTCCAGCCAAGAAGAAGAGCCCCGAGAGTCAGAGCACACCTTCCTTTATACTGTTTGGCCAGGTGACATGGGGGATGGGGAAAACCACCCTCAAATGGCTTAACCAGTTTTCTCTAAACTTCTATAAACCTTATTACCTTTTATGTTATCTATCTGGATATGAGATATCTGTACCACTCACTTTGAGACATTTCAAATGACACCAAAAACATATCAGTCATTGATAAACATTCACATTAAACCAAGTTCTTGTGTGAGTTCTTTGTTTCTGAGGGGAAGAAAGGCTGTATGGGGGAGGTCGAATGTTAATTAGCCAGCAGGGCCATTTTGTCCCTTAGACCAGGCCCCAATCAGTATTTTCAGTCTTACACAGGGGACGTCCCATACAGTATGCACACCTCATATCAAAACATTTTACTGCAGCATTTTGGAGTTATTTCACATTTGACTACTTCAGAGGCCTATAAAGACCTTATTTCAAATAAGTAGAAAAAACTAATGGTCAGTTCTTACAGGGGACGTCCCATACAGTATGCACACCTCATATCAAAACATTTTACTGCAGCATTTTGGAGTTTTGTAACATTTTACTACTTTAGAGGCCTATAAAGACCTCATTTCTAATAAGTAGAAAAAACGAATGGCCATTTCTTATAGGGGACGTCCCATACAGTATGCACGCCTCATATCAAAACATTTTACTGCAGCATTTTGGAGTTATTTCACATTTTACTACTTCAGAGGCCTATAAAGACCCCATTTCTAATAAGTAGAAAAAAGTAATGGCCATTTCTTATAGGGGACGTCCCATACAGTATGCACACCTCATATCAATACATTTTACTGCAGCATTTTGGAGTTATTTCACATTTTACTACTCCAGAGGCATATAAAGACCTTATTTCTAATAAGTAGAAAAAAACTAATGGTAAGTTCTTATAGGGGACGTCCCATACAGTATGCACGCCTCATATCAAAACATTTTACTGCAGCATTTTGGAGTTTTGTCAAATTTTACAACTTCAGAGGCCCATAAACACCTCAATTCTAATAAGTAGAAAAAACTAATGGTCAGTTCTTATAGGGGACGTCCCATACAGTATGCACACCTCATATCAAAGCATTTTACTAGCGTTTTGGAGTTTTGTCACATTTTACTACTTTAGAGGCCTTTAAAGACCTCATTTCTAATAAGTAGAAAAAACTAATGGTCAGTTCTTATAGGGGACGTCCCATACAGTATACACACCTCATATCAAAACATTTTACTGCAGTATTTTGGAGTTATTTGACATTTTACTAATTCAGAGGCCTATAAAGACCTCATTTCTAATAAGTAGAAAAAACGAATGGTCATTTCTTATAGGGGACGTCCCATACAGTATGCACACCTCATATCAAAACATTTTACTGCAGCATTTTGGAGAAATGTCACATTTTACTACTTCAGAGGCCTATAAAGACCTTATTTCTAATAAGTAGAAAAAACTAATGGTCAGTTCTTATAGGGGACGTCCCATACAGTATGCACACCTCATATCAAAGCATTTTACTGTAGCGTTTTGGAGTTTTGTCACATTTTACTACTTCAGAGGCCTATAAAGACCTTATTTCTAATAAGTAGAAAAAACTAATGGTCAGTTCTTATAGGGGACGTCCCATACAGTATGCACGCCTCATATCAAAACATTTTACCGCAGCATTTTGGAATTTTGTAACATTTTACTACTTCAGAGGCCTATAAAGACCTCATTTCTAATAAGTAGAAAAAACAAATGGCCATTTCTTATAGGGGACGTCCCATACAGTATGCACGCCTCATATCAAAACATTTTACTGCAGCATTTTGGAGTTTTGTAACATTTTACTACTTCAGAGGCCTATAAAGACCTCATTTCTAATAAGTAGAAAAAACTAATGGTCAGTTCTTATAGGGGACGTCCCATACAGTATGCACACCTCATATCAAAGCATTTTACTGTAGCATTTTGGAGTTTTGTAACATTTTACTACTTCAGAGGCCTATAAAGACCTCATTTCTAATAAGTAGAAAAAACTAATGGTCAGTTCTTATAGGGGACGTCCCATACAGTATGCACACCCTGATATCAAAGCATTTTACTGTAGCGTTTTGGAGTTTTGTCACATTTTACTACTTCAGAGGCCCATAAACACCTCATTTCTAATAAGTAGAAAAAACTAATGGTCAGTTCTTATAGGGGACTTCCCATACGGTATGCACACCTCATATCAAAGCATTTTACTGCAGCATTTTGGAGTTTTGTCACATTTTACTACTTCAGAGGCCTATAAAAACCTAATTTCTAATAAGTAGGAAAAAAGTAATGGTCAGTTTTTACAGGGGACGTCCCATACAGTATGCATACCTCATATCAAAGCATTTTACTGCAGCATTTTGGAGTTATTTCCCATTTTACTACTTCAGAGGCCTATAAAGACCTCATTTCTAATAAGTAGAAAAAACTAATGGTCAGTTCTTACAGGGGACGTCCCATACGGTATGCACACCTCATATCAAAGCATTTTACTGCAGCATTTTGGAGTTTTGTCACATTTTACTACTTCAGAGGCCCATAAACACCTCATTTCTAATAAGTAGAAAAAACTAATGGTCAGTTCTTATAGGGGACGTCCCATACGGTATGCACACCTCATATCAAAGCATTTCACTGTAGTGTTTTGGAGTTTTGTCACATTTTACTACTTTAGAGGCCTATAAAAACCTAATTTCTAATAAGTAGAAAAAAGTAATGGTCAGTTCTTATAGGGGACGTCCCATACAGTATGCATACCTCATATCAAAGCATTTTACTGCAGCATTTTGGAGTTATTTCCCATTTTACTACTTCAGAGGCCTATAAAGACCTTATTTCTAATAAGTAGAAAAAACGAATGGCCATTTCTTATAGGGGACGTCCCATACAGTATGCACACCTCATATCAATACATTTTACTGCAGCATTTTGGAGTTTTGTAACATTTTACTACTTCAGAGGCCTATAAAGACCTCATTTCTAATAAGTAGAAAAAACTAATGGTCAGTTCTTATAGGGGACGTCCCATACAGTATGCACACCTTATATCAAAGCATTTTACTGTAGCGTTTTGGAGTTTTGTCACATTTTACTACTTTAGAGGCCTATAAAGACCTCATTTCTAATAAGTAGAAAAAACTAATGGTCAGTTCTTATAGGGGACGTCCCATACGGTATGCACACCTCATATCAAAACATTTTACTGCAGCATTTTGGAGTTTTGTAACATTTTACTACTTCAGAGGCCTATAAAGACCTCATTTTTAATAAGTAGAAAAAACTAATGGCCATTTCTTATAGGAGACGTCCCATACAGTATGCACACCTCATATCAATACATTTTACTGCAGCATTTTGGAGTTTTGTAACATTTTACTACTTCAGAGGCCTATAAAGACCTCATTTCTAATAAGTAGAAAAAACTAATGGTCAGTTCTTATAGGGGACGTCCCATACAGTATGCACACCTTATATCAAAGCATTTTACTGTAGCGTTTTGGAGTTTTGTCACATTTTACTACTTTAGAGGCCTATAAAGACCTCATTTCTAATAAGTAGAAAAAACTAATGGTCAGTTCTTATAGGGGACGTCCCATACGGTATGCACACCTCATATCAAAACATTTTACTGTAGCGTTTTGGAGTTTTGTCACATTTTACTACTTTAGAGGCCTATAAAAACCTAATTTCTAATAAGTAGAAAAAAGTAATGGTCAGTTTTTACAGGGGACGTCCCATACAGTATGCACACCTCATATCAAAGAATTTTACTGCAGCATTTTGGAGTTATGTCAAATTTTACTACTTCAGAGGCCTATAAAGACCTCATTTCTAATAAGTAGAAAAAACTAATGGCCATTTCTTATAGGGGACGTCCCATACAGTATGCACACCTCATATCAATACATTTTACTGCAGCATTTTGGAGTTTCGTCACATTTTACTACTTCAGAGGCCCATAAACATCTCATTTCTTATAAGTAGAAAAAACTAATGGTCAGTTCTTATAGGGGACGTCCCATACGGTATGCACACCTCATATCAAAGCATTTTACTGTAGCGTTTTGGAGTTTTGTCACATTTTACTACTTCAGAGGCCTATAAAAACCTAATTTCTAATAAGTAGAAAAAACTAATGGCCATTTCTTATAGGGGACGTCCCATACAGTATGCACACCTCATATCAATACATTTTACTGCAGCATTTTGGAGTTTTGTACATTTTACTACTTCAGAGGCCTATAAAGACCTCATTTCTAATAAGTAGAAAAAACGAATGGCCATTTCTTATAGGGGACTTCCCATACAGTATGCACGCCTCATATCAAAACATTTTACTGCAGCATTTTGGATTTATTTCACATTTTACTACTTTAGAGGCCCATAAAGACCTCATTTCTAATAAGTAGAAAAAACTAATGACCATTTCTTATAGGGGACGTCCCATACAGTATGCACACCTCATATAAAACTATTTTACTGCAGCATTTTGGAAATATGTCACATTTTACTACTTTAGAGGCCTATAAAGACCTTACTTCTAATAAGTAGAAAAAACGAATGGCCATTTCTTATAGGGAACGTCCCATACAGTCAGTACACCTCATAACAAACTATTTTACTGCAGCATTTTGGAGATATGTCACATTTTACTACTTCAGAGGCCTGTAAAGGCCTTATTTCTAATAAGTAGAAAAAAGTAATGGCCATTTCTTATAGGGAACGTCCCATACAATATGTACACCTCATAACAAAACATTTTACTGTAGCATTTTGGAGATATGTTCCATTTTACTATCAGAGGCATATAAAGACCTCATTTCTAATAAGTAGAAAAAAGTAATGGTCAGTTTTTACAGGGGACGTCCCATACAGTATGCACACCTCATATCAAAGCATTTTAATGCAGCATTTTTGAGTTTTGTCACATTTTACTACTTTAGAGGCCTATAAACACCTAATTTCTAATAAGTAGAAAAAACTAATGGTCAGTTCTTATAGGGGACGTCCCATACAGTATACACGCCTCATATCAAAACATTTTACTGCAGCAATTTGGAGTTATTTAACATTTTACTACTTTAGAGGTGTATAAAGACCTCATTTCCAATAATTAGACCACAGCCAGGACTGCCTCCCACGGCGGCGGCGCAGGAGGCAGTAGCCATGGAGTGAAGAGTCCAGACGCCACCATGGGGACTGCCGGTGGTGACGACAGTGATGGATGTGGAGCACACAGCGTAGCCAGAGAAGCCATGAGGCAGTGAGACACAAAGACCTATGCGACCGTGGCTGGGCAGCAGCAACGACCCCCTAAGGTGGAAGCAGGGATCCTGAGGTTAGAGGCTGAGCTGGAGCGACCATATGTGAAGGTGGAGCCTGAGGGAGTGCGGGGCTAGCCAAAGCTGAAGAGGTGGAGGGCCACAGGGCAATAAATGGGCCACAAGTCCATGGCAAAAGTGGTGCGATGACCAACCCAAGTGGAGCCGACGTGCCGAGGGAGCCCGGCGAGGCCGGCGGGGCCGAATGGCCAATGGTCCACGTTGGAGTCGAGGGTGGTAAGAGCACAGGAGCCAGGGCGACGGGTAGAGGTGGAGTGGAGGAGGAGCACTCAGAGGCTGGAGGCGGAGCCACAGTCTCCACACTCCCAGGAGGAGATGGCTCCCAGCAGGCCCAAGATGTAGCCGTGCCACTGAGAGGAGGCTGAGATGCACTGCGGGACAAATGGGAGGAGGAGATGACTGGGTGGCAGGAGTGTCTTGGGACTGCAGAAACATACAGATACTGAGGAAACATACACACTTATTACAAGTGGTTTGGAGAGGTGGTGGGAGAGGGAGGTTGGACGGGACAAGTGAATTCATTCTCGCTGCTTTCGGTGGGCTCATGCTGCTGATCCTCACAGTCTGGGTGATCTTGGCTGGGAACTGGGTTGTAAATGGGACTGGCTTTGTTGTCCAAAACTCCAAATTGCTGCAGTAAAATGTTTTGATATGAGGTGTGCATACTGTATGGGACGTCCCCTATAAGAACTGACCTCTACTTATTAGAAATAAGGTCTTTATAGGCCTCTGAAGTAGTAAAATGTGACAAAACTCCAAAATGCTGCAGTAAAATGTTTTGATATGAGGTGTGCTGTATGGGACGTCCCCTGTAAAAACTGACCATTACTTTTTTCTTCTTATTAGAAATGAGGTCTTTATAGGCCTCTGAAGTAGTAAAATGTGAAGTTACTCCAAAATGCTGCAGTAAAATGTTTTGATATGAGGTGTGTATACTGTATGGGACGTCCCCTATAAGAACTGACCATTACTTTTTTCTACTTATTAGAAATGAGGTTTTTATAGGCCTCTAAAGTAGTAAAATTTAACATAACTCCAAAATGCTGCAGTAAAATAGTTTGTTATGAGGTGTACATACTGTATGGGGCGTCCCCTATAAGAAATGGCCATTTGTTTTTTTCTACTTATTAGAAATGAGATCTTTATAGGCCTCTAAAGTAGCAAAATGTGACATAACTCCAAAATGCTGCAGTAAAATGCTTTGATATGAGGTGTGCATACTGTATGGGACGTCCCCTATAAGAACTGACCATTAGTTTTTTCTACTTATTAGAAATTAGGGTTTTATAGGCCTCTAAAGTAGTAAAATTTGACATAACTCCAAAATGCTGCAGTAAAATAGTTTGATATGAGGTGTGCATACTGTATGGGACGTCCCCTATAAGAAATGGCCATTAGTTTTTTCTACTTATTAGAAATGAGGTCTTTATAGGCCTCTGAAGTAGTAAAATGTGAAATAACTCCAAAATGCTGCAGTACAATGTTTTGATATGAGGTGTACATACTGTATGGGACTTCCCCTATAAGAAATGGCCATTGCTTTTTTCTACTGATTAGAAATGAGGTCTTTATAGGCCTCTGAAGTAGTAAAATGTGAAATAACTCCAAAATGCTGCATTAAAATATTTTGATATGAGGTGTGCATACTGTATGGGACGTCCCCTATAAGAACTGACCATTAGTTTTTTCTACTTATTAGAAATGAGGTCTTTATAGGCCTCTGAAGTAGTAAAATGTGAAATAACTCCAAAATGCTGCAGTACAATGTTTTGATATGAGGTGTACATACTGTATGGGACTTCCCCTATAAGAAATGGCCATTGCTTTTTTCTACTTATTAGAAATGAGGTCTTTATAGGCCTCTGAAGTAGTAAAATGCGAAATAACTCCAAAATGCTGCAGTAAAATATTTTGATATGAGGTGTGCATACTGTATGGGACGTCCCCTATAAGAACTGACCATTAGTTTTTTCTACTTATTAGAAATGAGGTCTTTATAGGCCTCTGAAGTAGTAAAATGTGAAATAACTCCAAAATGCTGCAGTAAAATGTTTTGATATGAGGCGTGCATACTGTATGGGACGTCCCCTATAAGAAATGACCATTAGTTTTTTCTACTTATTAGAAATAAGGTCTTTATAGGCCTCTAAAGTAGCAAAATGTGACATAACTCCAAAATGCTGCAGTAAAATGCTTTGATATGAGGTGTGCATACTGTATGGGACGTCCCCTATAAGAAATGGCCATTCGTTTTTTCTACTTATTAGAAATGAGGTCTTTATAGGCCTCTGAAGTAGTAAAATGTGAAATAACTCCAAAATGCTGCAGTAAAATGTTTTGATATGAGGTGTGCATACTGTATGGGACGTCCCCTATAATAAATGGCCATTCGTTTTTTCTACTTATTAGAAATGAGGTCTTTATAGGCCTTTGAAGTAGTAAAATGTGACAATACTCCAAAATGCTGCAGTAAAATGCTTTGATATGAGGTGTGCATACTGTATGGGACGTCCCCTATAAGAAATGGCCATTCGTTTTTTCTACTTATTAGAAATGAGGTCTTTATAGGCCTCTAAAGTAGTAAAATGTGAAATAACTCCAAAATGCTGCAGTAAAATATTTTGATATGAGGTGTGCATACTGTATGGGACGTCCCCTATAAGAACTGACCATTAGTTTTTTCTACTTATTAGAAATGGGGTCTTTATAGGCCTCTGAAGTAGTAAAATGTGAAATAACTCCAAAATGCTGCAGTAAAATGTTTTGATATGAGGTGTACATACCGTATGGGACGTCCCCTATAAGAACTGACCATTAGTTTTTTCTACTTATTAGAAATGGGGTCTTTATAGGCCTCTGAAGTAGTAAAATGTGAAATAACTCCAAAATGCTGCAGTAAAATGTTTTGATATGAGGTGTACATACCGTATGGGACGTCCCCTATAAGAAATGGCCATTAGTTTTTTCTACTTATTAGAAATGAGGTCTTTATAGGCCTCTGAAGTAGTAAAATGTGAAATAACTCCAAAATGCTACAGTAAAATGCTTTGATATGAGGTGTGCATACTGTATGGGACGTCCCCTATAAGAACTGACCATTAGTTTTTTCTACTTATTTGAAATAAGGTCTTTATAGGCCTCTGAAGTAGTAAAATGTGAAATAACTCCAAAATGCTGCAGTAAAATGTTTTGATATGAGGCGTGCATACTGTATGGGACGTCCCCTATAAGAAATTACCATTAGTTTTTTCTACTTATTAGAAATGAGGTCTTTATAGGCCTCTGAAGTAGTAAAATGTGAAATAACTCCAAAATGCTGCAGTAAAATGTTTTGATATGAGGTGTGCATACTGTATGGGACGTCCCCTGTAAGAACTGACCATTAGTTTTTTCTACTTATTAGAAATGAGGTCTTTATAGGCCTCCAAAGTCGAATAAATTGACGTATCTCCAAAATGCTACAGTAAAATGGGACATTGAATTTCAGAAACTTTTAATGTAGTAAAAAAAATATATGAAAACAAAAACAAAAGATGTATTTAGAAAGAATGTATACTTTATTTTACTGCTTTTTTTTGCAAATAATTATGTTGTAAACCTCTACATAAAAATTCTCTAGATGTGACCTATAAAGAAAAAAAAAACATTAGTCAAAGAAATACACAACTTGCAAAGACAACATGAGTGTAAATTAAAAGGATAACAGAGTAAAGTACAGAAACTCTCGAAATATGGCATCTTATTATATCGTCTCTCACAGATAGATAGATAGATAGATAGATAGATAGATAGATAGATAGATAGATAGATAGATAGATAGATAGATAGATAGATAGATAGATAGATAGATAGAAAAAGAAGAAAAAAGAAAGAGAGAAGAAAAAGATAGAAAAAAGAAGACAAAAAGAAAAGAGAAAGAGAAAAAAGAAAGAAAAAAGATAGATAGATAGATAGATAGATAGATAGATAGATAGATAGATAGATAGATAGATAGATAGATAGAAAAAGAAAAAAGAAAGAGAGAGAGAAGAAAAAGATAGAAAAAAGAAGACAAACAGAAAAGAGAAAGAGAAAAAAGAAAGAAAAAAAGATAGATAGATAGATAGATAGATAGATAAAGAAGAAAAATATAGAAAAAAAGAAAGAAAGAAAGAAAGAAAGAGAGAGAGAGAGAAAAGAAAGAAAAAAGATAGATAGATAGATAGATAGATAGATAGATAGATAGATAGATAGATAGATAGATAGATAGATAGATAGATAGATAGATAGATAAGAAAAAGATAGAAAAAAAGAAAGAAAAAAGATAGATAGATAGATAGATAGATAGATAGATAGAAAAAGAAAAAAGAAAGAGAGAGAGAAGAAAAAGATAGAAAAAAGAAGACAAAAAGAAAAGAGAAAGAGAAAAAAGAAAGAAAAAAGATAGATAGATAGATAGATAGATAGATAGATAGATAGATAGATAGATAGATAGATAGATAAAGAAGAAAAAGATAGAAAAAAAGAAAGAAAGAAAGAAAGAGAGAGAGAGAGAGAGAAAAGAAAGAAAAAAGATAGATAGATAGATAGATAGATAGATAGATAGATAGATAGATAGATAGATAGATAGATAGATAGATAGATAGATAGATATATAGAAAAAGAAGAAAAAAGAAAGAGAGAGAAAGAGAAAAAAGAAAGAAAAAAGATAGATAGATAGATAGATAGATAGATAGATAGATAGATAGATAAAGAAGAAAAAAGAGAGAGAAAGAGAAAAAAAGAAAGAAAAAAGATAGATAGATAGATAGAGAGAGAGAGAGAGAGAGAGAGAGAGAGAGAGAGAGAGAGAGAGAGAGAGAGAGAGATCTGGGCAACTTAAGCGCTCTGAAAGCGCGTTCTCTCTGCTGTTACTGAAATTACCGTATTCACAGTAATAGGCGCACACGCTTTTTTTTTTTTGGCGGCTGGCTTGACCGTGTATTTTCAAACCGCGGCTGGCTTGACCGCAGTGCCACGACCAATCAGACGGGGTTCGTGCTTATAGGAGTATCCTGATGGAGTAGACTCATTTAGACCGAAATAATCATTAGGTTTAAGCCAAGTTTCAGTAAGGCAAAGGACATCGAAGCTATTATCCGTGACTATTTCATTTACAATAACTGCCTTAGGTGTGAGTGATCTAATGTTTAGAAGACCTAGCTTTAGAAATTGTTTTTGTTTACTAATAGCAACATTTTCTGGTTTAATAACAATTAGATTTTTTCTAGATCCTGCAGTAGATTTATTATTTGATCTCACTAAACGAGGAATAGACACAGTTTCTATGCAATGTTCTACACTATTTATATCAGTTAATTTGGTGCAGCAGAGACTATGATTTGAACTTTTGGTTACTAGTCAAAAGGTAGTAACCAAAAGTTCATGACTATTACCACCATCTAGGTCAGGGATGGGCAACTTCGGTCCTGGAGGGCCACTGTCCTACAGAGTTTAGCTTCAACCCTAATCAAACACACCTGAACAAGCTAATCAAGGTCCTCAGGATTACTAGAAAATTACAGGCAGGTGATTTTTTCAGGGTTGGAGCTAAACTCTGTAGGACAGTGGCCCTCCAGGACCGAAGTTGCCCATCCCTGATCTAGGTGGTAATAGTCATGAAATGCCATGTTATACTATTTTTGTCCACAAGAGGTCGACAGAGACACCCAATGCAATGCAATGAGTTATTTTGTGGTTTTTGTGTTTAAATTAAAGAATGTGGAAAATGTGCTTTTTTGTGTGTTGTTTTCCCTTTCCCTGAGGAGAATTACGTTGAAAACTAAAGTAAAAGAGTAAAAATGTCCAGCTTTCTTGACGTTAGAGGAATGTGTTTTAAAAGGTATAATATTCCTGAAACGTTCTTGTTGAAACGTGACATTCCAAGAACATAAAAATGTCCAGTTTCCTGAATGTTACTAGAATGTTATTGAAAGGTTAGTGTGATGTTCCTGAAACATTCTTTCAATCATCTTTCGAAAGAGTAATAAGAACACAAACTACAACTTTATTCAGACACAGCCTTGAACTGAAGATAAAAGACATTAACTCTCTGAAGATCTGACTAAACAACTCCACAAACAGCATTACCAGCTTCACTTTTTATTGCTAACCAGACTGACTTTATTTACTGTCACAGAGAATGCAGAGAAGATGTAGAGAAGGCTTTTGACTGGGTGGAGTGGAAATACCTCTTTTACACACAAGAGAAATTTGGTTTTGGTGATAAATTTATTTCTTGGGTGAGGTTATTATATTCCGCCCCCCAAGCGTCTGTCAGAACCAACAATACCCGTTCTGACTATTTTCCCTCCACCGCGGTCCAGTCGTCAGGGATGTCCCTTGAGTCCACTCTTCGCCATCGCTATCGAACCCCTTGCTATTGCACTGAGGGTTGATTCAACTATATAAGGTATAAAAAGAATGGGTACAGAGCAAAAAGTGTCTTTGTATGCGGATGATCTCCTCCTTTATATTTCTGATTTAGCTAGATCGATACCGGCAGCTCTTAATATTTTGAAATCATTCGGAATAATTTCTGGTTACAAATTAAATCTGAGCAAGAGTGAAATTTTTCCTCTGAATTCTGCAGCTAGGGACTACAATTTTCCATTTATGATTGCACACCATAGATTTACTAATCTTGGAGTCTGCATCATCACGGATAAATTCAAAGATCTTTTTAAATTTAACTTTGCTAATTTGTTACTCCAGATGGAGAAAGATTTTGAGCGCTGGTCTTTGCTTCCCCTATCCTTGGCTGGAAGAATTAATTCAGTTAAAATGAATATTCTTCCCAAATTCTCCTGTTATTTTCAGTGTATACCCATTTTCCTGCCTGAACACTTTTTTTCGTAAAATTGATTCCCTGATCCTAGGATTTATTTGGAATAAAAAGATACCCACAATTCTTAAGACATTCCTTCATAGACCCAAAATACTTGGGGGAATGGCTCTACCTAATTTACAATTTTATTATTGGGCTTCAAATCTCAGAGTCATGCAATACTGGTTAAATCAGGATCAGGATCTGGATGGTTTAATATGGAGGCTACTTCATGCATGCCCACTTCACTGACATGCCCCCATTAAATGCTCTTCGTCTCCCTATACTAAAAATGTCATTGTTAAAACTACGCTGAGAATCTGGAGGCAATTCAGACACCACTTTGGATAACAAACCTATTCTATCTTCGCACCTGTAGCAGCAAATGTTGCTTTCCCACCATCATTGATGATAGCACTTTTTCACAGTGGTCAGCACTGGGCATTATAACATTTAACGATCTAGATAATGTCTTTGCATCTTTCCAGCAACTAGCAGAAAAATGTACACTGCCTATGCACCACTTTTTTAGGTATTTGCAGGTTCGTAGCTTCGTTCGAGACATGCACCCTCAATCTCCCTAGAGCTACTCCTATTGACTTTTTTTTCAAGCCCACCCATATTATGAAGGGTATGATCTCATATCTTTATAATGCCATTTGCACTTTGCCCAGCACTTGCAACTATTAAATCTCAGTGGGAGGAGGATATTGGAGAAAACATGTCAGAAGAACAGTGGAAAGTGTGCACTCTTTCATCTTTTTGTGCCAGACATGCTCTGATTCAGTTTCAAATTCTCCACCGTACCCACTGGACCAAAGTTAGACTGTCAAAAATATATCCTGAAGTGGATCCCACATGTGACCGTTGTCACCAGGCCCACGCAACTACTGCACACATCTTTTGGTCCTGTCCCTCCCTACAAAATTAATTTTTTAAAAATGATCTGACGTTCTAACAAATCATATTGAACCTCTGGCTTTCACTGCTTTATTCGGTACTCTTCCCACTTCTCTTGATATGCCCAAATACAAGTCTGACTTCGTAGCCTTTGTCACACTGCTGGCAAGGCGTTTAATTTTATTAAACTGGAAATCGACTCATTCTTTATGGATTCAAGATATTTTCCATTTTATTAAGCTAGAAAAAATCAGACACACAATGAAGAGATCCTCGGATAATTTCAATAGAATTTGGGGATCTTTCCTAGGATATGTAGGGAAATGAAAGGCCTTCATTCACCTGACTACACATCTCCTCTGGTAGTAATTATTTCCCTCCCCCGGTATATAGATTGGTACCCTGTTTTAGGGATATGTCGGCTGTGCTCAGGATGTTTAGCACCTTTTTGTACCTGTGAAATTATTCTTTTTTTTAATTATTATTATTTTATTCATTTATTTATAGTTTTGGATGACCAAGCTTTGTTTTTGTTTTTTTTACTATTTGCTTGTCTTACTATCTTGTTGTTATTATTATTATTAATATTATTATTGTTCTTTTTTTCTAGTATTAATTTTATTCTTTTGTTATTTGTTGTGTGGATCCTTTTATTAACAATATATACAGTATATATATTGTATATATATATATATATACTCCCCCGGTATATAGATTGGTACCCTGCTTTAGGGATATGTCGGCTGTGCTCAGTATGTTTAGCACCTTTTTGTACCTGTGATTTTATTTTGTAAAGAATTATTCTTTCTTTTTTTTCTTTTTTTATTTCATTCATTTATTTATATTATAATATTATAATATAATATAATATTATTATTGTTCTTTTTTTTCTAGTATAAATTTTATTATTTTGTTATTTGTTGTGTGGATCCTTTTATTAACAATATATATATATATATATGAAGGTTATATAAGTATATGTTTTGTAAGTGTATGTTATATTTTGTTTAAATAGATAATTTAAATAAAGTGAGGAAAAAAAAAAACATTTGCAAACCAGTAAGTGCAATTCTCCAAACAATTCATACAAACAGCAGAACACAATGCATTATCTGCAAAAGCCTAAAAACCCTTAGTTCACCTCTCAAAAGTCAGTATTTATGTCAGTGAACTCTGCCATCAGAATGACAAGTCCTTGAGTCATTGTTCACAAACAAGATAAAACAATATTACATTTTAACAAAAAAAAAAAGCACATTTTCCACATTCTTTCATTTAAATACAAAATAACTGCAACAGCATTGCTTTGGGTGTCTCTGCTGACCTCTTGTGGACAAAAATAGTATAACATGGCATTTCATGACGATTGCCACTAGATGGAGCAAATGAACATTTCTTACTCGTGTTAATTTTTCATCTCTGTTTTTTTGTGTTTATTTAAAATAAGACAGATCTGATATTATTTTAATCTTACATATGTTATTTAACAGTTGAGATAGTTGTTTAATGCAGAAACACTCGCTTTTCGTTTTCAACAACGTAATTCTGCAGGGAAAACCAGTCAAGGAAAACATACCAGGGCTCGACATTAACGCTTGTCCTTGTCTTTTTTAATTAAAGAAGCAAATGTTAAATTGTACATAATTATTTTTATTATTTTTTTAGACATAAATTAAAAAAAAAAAAATTTAAAAAGTGTTTACAAATAGGGGAGAGCGGGGCACAACCTTACGCTTTTAGACTTTCTCAGTTTGTGTAAATCTACTTAAGGTTCAGAGTATTTATTTTCCCCTTAATTTCACACGTCTAGTAGTGGTTTTGTGTCATTAATACAGCATATACTTTTCTCTTGATTTACCCTGAATGAATGAAGTGAAATGAGACAACATGCCCCATAGGTGGAGTACATTATCACATGATCATATGACAGATTAAAATATCTGATCTAATCAAAAAATATACAAAAGACAAAATAAAAATTTTTGTCAATAAAATAAAATTATTAACTTTTTCATATAAAATAATGGCAATTTTAATCATTAAAAATTTGAATTTGTTCCTCATATAGATGAACAGTTCAAAATGATATGTGATGCATAATTAACAATCGAAGAGCTTGATTCTGCTGTTATGTGTTTGTCATTGGATAAATCACCTGGCCCAGATGGTATTACGTCTAATTTTTATCGCCATTTTTGGGACTTATTAAGGGAATTTATTTTTGCAGCTTTTCAGGAAATCACTAAAACCGTGGTTTTGCCTAATTCAATGAGACAAGGCCTAATCACGCTTATTCACAAACCAGGAAAAGACTCTAGATTGTTGGACAATTTACGACCTATACCTTTACTAAACAATGACTATAAATTACTAACCCACATATATAATAATCGCTTAAAACTTGGTTTATCAAAAATGATTGGGGAGACACAAACTGGATTCATTAGAGGCCGTTCTATACATAACAATATTCGACTGGTTTTGGACCTGGTGGAGTATAATCAAGAAACAGAGGATGATGGGGTTATTTTATTTTTAGATTTCTATAAAGCCTTTGATATGTTAGAACATTAATTTATTTTTAAATGTTTGAAAATGTATGGGTTTGGTGAACATTTTTGTAATGTTATTCAGTTATTCTACACAAATACCAATAGTTCAGTGGCCCTACCAACAGGTACTTCACCCAGATTTGATATTAAGAGAGGAGTTAAACAAGGATGCCCCGTCTCACGCTCATTGTTTATTCTGGCTACAGAGATGTTGGCTCTCCTAATTAAAAACTCAAATATTGAAAAATTAAATGTGTTTGGACAGGAAATTATACTTAGTCAATTGGCTGACGATACAACATTATTTTTAAAAGGTCTTGACCAGGTTCCTAAAGTAATTGAGATAGTTAACTATTTTTCTAAATTCTCAGAAATTATTACCATACATGAATGCCCTCTTAAAATTTCATATAATATTCCAGTCAAGTCGAATGTCAGATATTTAGGCATAAACATTTCTAAGGATGAGGTCATGATGGAAAAGCAAAATGTCTGGAATAGGTGGAATGAATGCAAAGGCAGGCTTGATGCATGGATGCAAAGGGATTTGTCTATCTTTGGTAGAATTTATTTAACTAAAATGGAAAGTGTGTATCTATCCTGCATCTTGTCTCTCCATTTCTAATAGAGCTATTAAGACCATTAATCAAATTCATTTCAATTATATATGGAGTAAACGTGTGCTATAAAGAGGGCAAATCTTATACAAGATTATGAAAATGGTGCCTTTGACTTCTATTGTATAAATGGTATGTTGAAGGTCAAATGGCTTAAAAAAATTTATAACAAATGAAACTAATTTCTGGCTTTGCATTCCCAGAGGTATATTTAGAAAATTGGGTGGAATTGATTTTCTACTGAGATTTGATTTTACTGTTTCCAGACTGCCAATCAAATTATCTTCCTTTCACCAGCAGATTTTGTTATATAACCACAACTTTTCTCCACACAGAATCCCTATATGGAACAATAGATTTATTGTATCTAGATACAAGTCTCTATGTGTTCTTGATTGGCTTGAAAAGGGTATTTGGTCAGTTCTTCATTTACTGTAATGGATGAAGATGGGAGCTTGTTAACTTTTAGAGACTTTTGTACTAAATACAATTTACAATGTGAACGCAAACAATTTGAGCGTGTCTTAAATGCCATTCCAAAAAGTTTTATAAATTTTGTACAAAACGCTTCTGTCAACATGCCAGATGGATCTTGTGAACTCCCTTCTCTTCAATGACCTCAGGGCAATGCTTCCCAACAAACTTATTCGCTCGTTTCAATTCTATATTATATCCGACATTTCTGTATAATAACTGTGTTTTGCAAGCTTATGACATTTGTTAAAGAATTGCGAACACAGTATATTAGCTTTCCAGTGGCTCCTAAAGCTAAGGAAACCCATTTTAAAATATTCAATGGTCAAGTGAATTTTTAAGACAACGGTTTAATTTTGAAGAAAATGCCTGTACTTTTTGTCAAGTTGACATAGAGACAACGATCACCTTTTTTTTCTTGTGTTTTTTCAAATACCTTTTTGGAAAATATGTCTTACTGGTTGGAGACAAAGATTCATTCACTGCCAACTTTTGCTAGGAAGCATATTATGTTTGGAATGTTGTTGGATGAGAAAAAAAAATGAATTTTTTATTAATGTAATGTTGATTCTGGGCAAATTCTTTATTCATAAATGCAAATGTATGAAGATGAAACCTTATTTTTCTGTATTTAAAAGAGACTTTATTTGTAATTTCTTTCCATCGTTGCAATGTATGAAAAGTAAAAAGGCCCAGAAATTGGCTAGAATAATAAGAGACCTTGATCTCTTAGAAGAGGAATGAAGAGACCCCTTCTTGTTCTTTTTTTTTTTCCTTCAAATATATGTAATGTTCTTTTGTCATTATCCATTTATTTGACTGACATGTGCCTACTCATTTATCTGTATTTGTCAATGCCATTATAGATGTATATTCTGTTTTTGTTACGTTTTTGGTGTTCAATAAAACATAAAAAATAAAAAATAAAAACTTTTTGATCATTTGATTTCCTGTTTGGAATGGAATAACGAGAAATGAAAACCAGCTCGTTTATTCGTTTTTTAGTTTAGTTTAAAAAATGAAAAATGAGGGTTTGGCTTGATTTTTCATTTTTCGTTTGTGGTTTACAAATCGGTTTATTAGATATTTCATTTGCACACGTGGGCGGAGCAGAAACGCCCCTTTCATCTGATTGGTCAAACCGCTCCGCCTTCAGTAAGAGACGAGCTTTTCTTTCTGTCAGGCAGAATTAAGAGTCAGTACGAGTGCGGCACTGACAAATGCACTTTAATAAAATAATGTCCGAAACCACCACTCACTGTTAACTACGCACAATATTTGAAGCAGAAATATGTTGCTGGTCACGTAATTCGCGCTGCTGAGACTTGCAAGCGACCCCAATAATGTGAACCGCAGTAGGCCTATATGACAGATTATTTTAGCATGATGTATTTCCCATTGATAAATACAGTGCAAATAGTTCCGTTTCTTTGGGTAAAAGGGAAGTGGAAATAAAAATAAGGCAATAATAGGCTGAACTGTACCGTATACAGTAGCCTAGCCTACGGACCATATGTCCGTAACATTTACCACTCTCGTCTTTTATTTACATCAAAAGGCATGTAGACCTGTGTGACATATGTAGGCTATAAATAATTTTGAAAATTTAATAGACACAAACATTAATACTGACAAAATTACCAGGTTTCGGATTAATTAAAATCATGTCGGTTGAAGAGCACGGCATACCTTTAAAATGTTATTAGTTTTATTATAAAACTAATAAAATTTTATTACATACTGAATTGGTCGATGTTTCTCTGAGTTTTCTTTATTATGTTGGCTTTAGAAAGCCAGCATATATTTCAACATTATTATTATTATTATTATTATTATTATTATGAGAAATTGCCTCCGCCTAGAACTTTAATGCTTCACCAAACTCAGCTCAGACCTTTAGACTGGTCTGACTCGCTTATATCTTTTCTAACTGGTAAGACTTACTTTCCCGCTCTTCGGGTAATATATGGAAACTAAATAATATACTTTTATCAAATGATGGTTTTTGCAAACAAATAAAATCCCTCTGTCTAAAAGTAAAAGGAATGGATATGTCAAATAAAGGGAAGTGGGAATGGTTTAAATTTGAAACAAAGAGGTTGGCAATTGAAACGGGAAAAAGCATGTCAAAAACAAGTAAACTTAAACAGAAAGAAATACTGAAAAGGATTAACATACTCTGTGGTAAAACTAATGCTTCGGAGGAAGAACTAACGGAGTTGAACTCCCTCCTAAAACAGCTTGATGAAATTTATTTAGAAAAAGCAAGTGGAGCCTTTGTACGATCCAGGGCTAGATGGATCGAAGAAGGTGAGAAGAACACAACATATTTCTATGGCTTAGAAAAGTCTAGGTAGTCTAAAAAAAGAATCTGCAAATTAACAGAAAATGACACAGTCATAGAAGAGCCTATAGCCAAATACAGGAGGAAGTTCAATTTTTTTACTCTGACTTATAGCTCAAATTTCCACAAAGAGGACTGTGAATCCCTTTTACTCTGATTAAGAGCAATATTAAAAGGATTGGGTAGAATGACAAAAAAAAAATAAGACGGCAAAATAAATCTGCAAGAAATAGAAAATGCCCTGAAAAAAAATGAAACATGGGAAGTCACCTGGAATTGATGGGTTGACCTCGGAATTTTTGACGTTTTTTTTTGGGAAGATATCAAAGAATTGTTATTGAATGCATTTATCGAATGTCTTACTCTAACAATGAAAACTGGTATAATAACCCTACTCCCCAAAACAAAAAAAGATAAAACAAATTTAGACAATTGGAGGCCTATTATTAAGTTATATTATATAAGTTATTAGCGTTAATATATGCAGAGAGATTGAAAACAGTAATTGATAAAATAGTAGATGAAACTCAGTCTGCGTTTATAAAAGGTAGAAGTATGTAATAATGTGAGATTAATCATGCTGGACTATCGGTCTATTCTGGAATCGGAAAGCCTGATTTTATTTATAGACTATTTCAAAGCTTTCGATTCTATAGAACACGATTTTTTATTTTCTACTTTAGAACATTTTGGATTCGACAAAAAATTTTGTTCAGTGATCAAAATGTTCTATACTGATATTTGCAGTTATGTCTCCTTAAACCCACACTGTAAAAAATGATTTTTTGGTGAAGTAAATACTACTGGAAAAAAACCAATGTAATTTACATGAAAAAGTTAGTTCAGGCAAGAATTTAAAAAAACTAAGTAAATTCCATATTAGTACTTAATTCAAGCGAGTAGAAATGAAAGCGTAAATATCAACTCAATAAAATTAAGTAAAAATTACTCAACTTTTCTGATACTGGGGTTCCCATCATGCACTGGACCTTGAATAATTAATGAGGTTCATTTTTCACTGGTTTCCAGCTGTATAAACTGTTTTATCATTGCTTTTGTTGTCAGGATTAGTAACTTGCCATTTTGTGACATTTCGAGTAAATTTTCTGCTCAAAATGACACATTCAAACACAAAAATGATCCATCAAATGTTACCGTCATTGTGTATTGTCTACCAAGTATTGAGGTCTTTGCATTCACATTATGCTTAACATCTGACATGATGTAGTATAAATTACTTAGATAATCTAAATAAAGCACATACTATAAATGGTATAATTCAATATTATTGTTTGAGTCAAATGTAATGCAAAGGAAATTTCAACTAAATCGATATTAATCAACCTTTAACTAGCCAAGTTAAAATTACTTATTTTCTTTGTTACTTTCACTTAACTAGGTTAAGTAAAGTTTACTTAATTCCATATTCCAAGTACATTTAACTTAAAGATTTCTAATTAAAGCTACTGATAAATACATTTAGGTTTTTACTTGGCAAATCTTTGTAAATTTACTAGCATTTTCTGAGTGGAAAAAGTTGCCTAGCTTTTTTCAAGTAAATCCTACTCCAAATTTTTTTCAGTGCAGGACTAACACCAAGAATAAATATAACTTGCGGAATAAGACAAGGATGTCCAATTAGTCCCAAGTTGTTCATTTTATGTTCACAGCATATCTGATTTTAAATCATCCAAATTTTCAGGGTAGCCTATACATTTTTTTTATTACGAATTTCGCCTCAGTCAGTTTGCAGACGACACTAGCCGCGTTTCCATTACCCTTCAAATTGCGCAAATTGAAATTGCGAATTGAAAATACGCCCAATGGAAACACGTCAATTTCGCCAAAACTCCCATTTATCGCAAAAAAAGTTTTTCCGCTGGTTTTTCAAGCAATTCGAAAAAGAAATATTTCGCAAAACTGCAATGGAAACAGTTTTTGCGCATTTACAGGTCACCTGACGTAGATGACGCGGTGTGTTTGGACAGAATACGATACAGAGTTCTTTATTAAATTCATAAAAGACAAAATAATGATAGAAATACTGGATTCTAAACCTCAAAGAAATGCCACAATCAAGACCTCGAAGCAGAAATGAGGGAGAAAAACCCAGAAACACCTCATATGTGCCGCTCATAGTATAAGAGTCTTTCCTTGCCATTAATGCTTGGATAACACACCTACGTTTCCTTCCATTAATAATAATAATAATGTCTAGTGCAGTACGTGGCTGTTTTATATATATATATATATATATATATATATATATATATATATAAAACAGCCACGTACTGCACTAGACATTATTATTATTATTAATGGAAGGAAACGTAGGTGTGTTATCCAAGCATTAATGGCAAGGAAAGACTCTTATACTATGAGCGGCACATATGAGGTGTTTCTGGGTTTTTCTCCCTCATTTCTGCTTCGAGGTCTTGATTGTGGCATTTCTTTGAGGTTTAGAATCCAGTATTTCTATCATTATTTTGTCTTTTATGAATTTAATAAAGAACTCTGTATCGTATTCTGTCCAAACACACCGCGTCATCTACGTCAGGTGACCTGTAAATGCGCAAAAACTGTTTCCATTGCAGTTTTGCGAAATATTTCTTTTTCGAATTGCTTGAAAAACCAGCGGAAAAACTTTTTTTGCGATAAATGGGAGTTTTGGCGAAATTGACGTGTTTCCATTGGGCGTATTTTCAATTCGCAATTTCAATTTGCGCAATTTGAAGGGTAATGGAAACGCGGCTAGTGTCGTCTGCAAACTGACTGAGGCGAAATTCGTAATAAAAAAAATGTATAGGCTACCCTGAAAATTTGGATGATTTAAAATCAGATATGCTGTGAACATAAAATGAACAACTTGGGACTAATTGGACATCCTTGTCTTATTCCGCAAGTTATATTTATTCTTGGTGTTAGTCCTGCACTGAAAAAAATTTGGAGTAGGATTTACTTGAAAAAAGCTAGGCAACTTTTTCCACTCAGAAAATGCTAGTAAATTTACAAAGATTTGCCAAGTAAAAACCTAAATGTATTTATCAGTAGCTTTAATTAGAAATCTTTAAGTTAAATGTACTTGGAATATGGAATTAAGTAAACTTTACTTAACCTAGTTAAGTGAAAGTAACAAAGAAAATAAGTAATTTTAACTTGGCTAGTTAAAGGTTGATTAATATCGATTTAGTTGAAATTTCCTTTGCATTACATTTGACTCAAACAATAATATTGAATTATACCATTTATAGTATGTGCTTTATTTAGATTATCTAAGTAATTTATACTACATCATGTCAGATGTTAAGCATAATGTGAATGCAAAGACCTCAATACTTGGTAGACAATACACAATGACGGTAACATTTGATGGATCATTTTTGTGTTTGAATGTGTCATTTTGAGCAGAAAATTTACTCGAAATGTCACAAAATGGCAAGTTACTAATCCTGACAACAAAAGCAATGATAAAACAGTTTATACAGCTGGAAACCAGTGAAAAATGAACCTCATTAATTATTCAAGGTCCAGTGCATGATGGGAACCCCAGTATCAGAAAAGTTGAGTAATTTTTACTTAATTTTATTGAGTTGATATTTACGCTTTCATTTCTACTCGCTTGAATTAAGTACTAATATGGAATTTACTTAGTTTTTTTAAATTCTTGCCTGAACTAACTTTTTCATGTAAATTACATTGGTTTTTTTCCAGTAGTATTTACTTCACCAAAAAATCATTTTTTACAGTGTGGGTTTAAGGAGACATAACTGCAAATATCAGTATAGAACATTTTGATCACTGAACAAAATTTTTTGTCGAATCCAAAATGTTCTAAAGTAGAAAATAAAAAATCGTGTTCTATAGAATCGAAAGCTTTGAAATAGTCTATAAATAAAATCAGGCTTTCCGATTCCAGAATAGACCGATAGTCCAGCATGATTAATCTCACATTATTACATACTTCTACCTTTTATAAACGCAGACTGAGTTTCATCTACTATTTTATCAATTACTGTTTTCAATCTCTCTGCATATATTAACGCTAATAACTTATATAATATAACTTAATAATAGGCCTCCAATTGTCTAAATTTGTTTTATCTTTTTTTGTTTTGGGGAGTAGGGTTATTATACCAGTTTTCATTGTTAGAGTAAGACATTCGATAAATGCATTCAATAACAATTCTTTGATATCTTCCCAAAAAAAAACGTCAAAAATTCCGAGGTCAACCCATCAATTCCAGGTGACTTCCCATGTTTCATTTTTTTTCAGGGCATTTTCTATTTCTTGCAGATTTATTTTGCCGTCTTATTTTTTTTTTGTCATTCTACCCAATCCTTTTAATATTGCTCTTAATCAGAGTAAAAGGGATTCACAGTCCTCTTTGTGGAAATTTGAGCTATAAGTCAGAGTAAAAAAATTGAACTTCCTCCTGTATTTGGCTATAGGCTCTTCTATGACTGTGTCATTTTCTGTTAATTTGCAGATTCTTTTTTTAGACTACCTAGACTTTTCTAAGCCATAGAAATATGTTGTGTTCTTCTCACCTTCTTCGATCCATCTAGCCCTGGATCGTACAAAGGCTCCACTTGCTTTTTCTAAATAAATTTCATCAAGCTGTTTTAGGAGGGAGTTCAACTCCGTTAGTTCTTCCTCCGAAGCATTAGTTTTACCACAGAGTATGTTAATCCTTTTCAGTATTTCTTTCTGTTTAAGTTTACTTGTTTTTGACATGCTTTTTCCCGTTTCAATTGCCAACCTCTTTGTTTCAAATTTAAACCATTCCCACTTCCCTTTATTTGACATATCCATTCCTTTTACTTTTAGACAGAGGGATTTTATTTGTTTGCAAAAACCATCATTTGATAAAAGTATATTATTTAGTTTCCATATATTACCCGAAGAGCGGGAAAGTAAGTCTTACCAGTTAGAAAAGATATAAGCGAGTCAGACCAGTCTAAAGGTCTGAGCTGAGTTTGGTGAAGCATTAAAGTTCTAGGCGGAGGCAATTTCTCATAATAATAATAATAATAATAATAATAATAATGTTGAAATATATGCTGGCTTTCTAAAGCCAACATAATAAAGAAAACTCAGAGAAACATCGACCAATTCAGTATGTAATAAAATTTTATTAGTTTTATAATAAAACTAATAACATTTTAAAGGTATGCCGTGCTCTTCAACCGACATGATTTTAATTAATCCGAAACCTGGTAATTTTGTCAGTATTAATGTTTGTGTCTATTAAATTTTCAAAATTATTTATAGCCTACATATGTCACACAGGTCTACATGCCTTTTGATGTAAATAAAAGACGAGAGTGGTAAATGTTACGGACATATGGTCCGTAGGCTAGGCTACTGTATACGGTACAGTTCAGCCTATTATTGCCTTATTTTTATTTCCACTTCCCTTTTACCCAAAGAAACGGAACTATTTGCACTGTATTTATCAATGGGAAATACATCATGCTAAAATAATCTGTCATATAGGCCTACTGCGGTTCACATTATTGGGGTCGCTTGCAAGTCTCAGCAGCGCGAATTACGTGACCAGCAACATATTTCTGCTTCAAATATTGTGCGTAGTTAACAGTGAGTGGTGGTTTCGGACATTATTTTATTAAAGTGCATTTGTCAGTGCCGCACTCGTACTGACTCTTAATTCTGCCTGACAGAAAGAAAAGCTCGTCTCTTACTGAAGGCGGAGCGGTTTGACCAATCAGATGAAAGGGGCGTTTCTGCTCCGCCCACGTGTGCAAATGAAATATCTAATAAACCGATTTGTAAACCACAAACGAAAAATGAAAAATCAAGCCAAACCCTCATTTTTCATTTTTTAAACTAAACTAAAAAACGAATAAACGAGCTGGTTTTCATTTCTCGTTATTCCATTCCAAACAGGAAATCAAATGATCAAAAAGTTTTTATTTTTTATTTTTTATGTTTTATTGAACACCAAAAACGTAACAAAAACAGAATATACATCTATAATGGCATTGACAAATACAGATAAATGAGTAGGCACATGTCAGTCAAATAAATGGATAATGACAAAAGAACATTACATATATTTGAAGGAAAAAAAAAAAGAACAAGAAGGGGTCTCTTCATTCCTCTTCTAAGAGATCAAGGTCTCTTATTATTCTAGCCAATTTCTGGGCCTTTTTACTTTTCATACATTGCAACGATGGAAAGAAATTACAAATAAAGTCTCTTTTAAATACAGAAAAATAAGGTTTCATCTTCATACATTTGCATTTATGAATAAAGAATTTGCCCAGAATCAACATTACATTAATAAAAAATTCATTTTTTTTTCTCATCCAACAACATTCCAAACATAATATGCTTCCTAGCAAAAGTTGGCAGTGAATGAATCTTTGTCTCCAACCAGTAAGACATATTTTCCAAAAAGGTATTTGAAAAAACACAAGAAAAAAAAGGTGATCGTTGTCTCTATGTCAACTTGACAAAAAGTACAGGCATTTTCTTCAAAATTAAACCGTTGTCTTAAAAATTCACTTGACCATTGAATATTTTAAAATGGGTTTCCTTAGCTTTAGGAGCCACTGGAAAGCTAATATACTGTGTTCGCAATTCTTTAACAAATGTCATAAGCTTGCAAAACACAGTTATTATACAGAAATGTCGGATATAATATAGAATTGAAACGAGCGAATAAGTTTGTTGGGAAGCATTGCCCTGAGGTCATTGAAGAGAAGGGAGTTCACAAGATCCATCTGGCATGTTGACAGAAGCGTTTTGTACAAAATTTATAAAACTTTTTGGAATGGCATTTAAGACACGCTCAAATTGTTTGCGTTCACATTGTAAATTGTATTTAGTACAAAAGTCTCTAAAAGTTAACAAGCTCCCATCTTCATCCATTACAGTAAATGAAGAACTGACCAAATACCCTTTTCAAGCCAATCAAGAACACATAGAGACTTGTATCTAGATACAATAAATCTATTGTTCCATATAGGGATTCTGTGTGGAGAAAAGTTGTGGTTATATAACAAAATCTGCTGGTGAAAGGAAGATAATTTGATTGGCAGTCTGGAAACAGTAAAATCAAATCTCAGTAGAAAATCAATTCCACCCAATTTTCTAAATATACCTCTGGGAATGCAAAGCCAGAAATTAGTTTCATTTGTTATAAATTTTTTTAAGCCATTTGACCTTCAACATACCATTTATACAATAGAAGTCAAAGGCACCATTTTCATAATCTTGTATAAGATTTGCCCTCTTTATAGCACACGTTTACTCCATATATAATTGAAATGAATTTGATTAATGGTCTTAATAGCTCTATTAGAAATGGAGAGACAAGATGCAGGATAGATACACACTTTCCATTTTAGTTAAATAAATTCTACCAAAGATAGACAAATCCCTTTGCATCCATGCATCAAGCCTGTTTATATATATATAAACTTACCAACGTCCATTGCCATGATCGTCCGTTGGAATGACTTATCGCGAGAGGAAAAAATGACTTTTCAGTCGCATAACATCGGTTAATGGAAACGCCGTCATTTCGCAATAGTTTTTTATCGATATTTAGAAAAAATCGCAAAAGTTTTGCGCGAATCTTTAATGGGATAAATCTATGGTTAGCAATTCATTGCAAATAATTTTTCATTGCAAAAGCTTCAGGTCTTCGTTTAAATATGGAAGTGTGAACTACTTGCGTTATATGACTGTATAGATACAGAAATAATGTCAATCCCTGTTAAAAAAAGAAGTTAAATATCTTGGAGTTAAGATGGTTAAAGATGAAAAACAAAGAGAGGAAATTAATATGAAAGAATTAATTGATCAAATATCAATTTTCCTTATTCAAATTTTCCTTATTCAAATATCAATTATCCTTAAACCACTGGCTTAGTAGAGATCTTTCCATTTTTGGGCGTTGCTTATTGTCCAAGGCTGAGGGTATATCCAAACTGATTTATCCATGTCAATCTCTTTACATTGCTCCAAAAAACGCGAGGAAAATTAACTCCATTATATATAAATTTATATGGAGAAATAAGACGTTGGTTAACGTCTATGTTGGTTAATATGTTGGTTAAAGGGGGGGATCAAAACATTGGATTTTGAGGCAATATTAGGAACATTTAAAATAAAGTGGTTGAAAGAGTTTCTATTGAAGCCGGATTCAATATGGTTTCACATTCCAAAAAGTATTTTCAAGAGGTTCGGTGGGTTAAACTTTCTTTTGAAATGTGACTTTGAAATTTCTAAAATACCTTTTAAATTATCTGAGTTTCATAAGTTTTGCATCATTGGAAGATGGTATTTACCCATAACTTTACCCCTCATTGTGCCACCTTGTGGAATAATAGAGTAATTGTATCAAACAAAAAGTCTTTGTTCAACCAGCTTTGGTTTGACCAAGGCATTATCTTTGTACATGACATTTTAGATATAAACGGTGAAATCTTACAGTTACAAGATTTAAAAAACAAATTTAATAATATTCAATGTTCTCTTAAAGAATATAAGAAAATCTGTAAATCTATCGATACAGCTGATTAAAAAACACAATTAGTTTTTCTAAAGTCCAAATCAAACTTCCAAACTTAACGCTAGGAGAATTAAACATTACGGACAAAAAATGTTACAACAAATATTTAAATAAAGCTTTCAAAGGATATATATATATATATATATATATATATATATATATATATATATATATATATATATATCATGATTATGATAGGAAGATAAAACTTAAAATATTAGATAATCCAATTGCAGAAAAACATTGGAAATTTATAAAATGGCCAATTGCACCCAAAGTAAAAGAAATGCAATTTAAAATTCTTAACAACTACTATCCATCTGCGGAGACACTGAGGGGTAGATTTGGTTTTGAAGTTGACCCTTGCGACTTTTGTCATGAAAACCCAGAACGAACAGAACATTTATTCTTCCTTTGTTCAGTTAGTAGGAAGTTCTGCAGATGTCCATAGCTGGTTAAATAATAAAATTAGTGAACGAACAATTTACAATCAAAGATATTCTTATTTATAATTCTAAACTAACGAGGGACATTCACTTTTGATTAACCTTATCATCATTATGGGTTTGAACATTCACAAAAATAAATGGAAAAAACAATTGCCAAATGTAAACTGTTTTAAAAAATGAATTTCGTATGTTATTATCCTCCTTGAACCTTGTAAAAAATTCTAAACAAACTGGAGAAGCTATTTGTTATGCTGCTGAAATGTTTTTAGTCCTGTAACACATATTATTTATTTGAGAACAATGCCTTATTTTATTTTATTTTTTATTTATTTGATCTTTTTCATTGTCAAACCTGCATTTTGTTGATACCTTGCCTTTTTCTGTGCTGTTGTCTCCACGAGAGTTTGTAATAAACATTAATAAAAAATAAATTAAAAAAAAGACTTACTTTCCCCAAAAAATCCATTGACTTGCGTTCTCTGAGCAATGAAGGCCGTAATACTCAATGCTGTCCACTAGAGGGGGCGACAGGACAATAAGTGTTTTCTACTCTCTTTCCCTGTTTGCATCAGTTTAAATGACAAATAAATGCATGAATTTCATTCATAAATAGGCCATATCTGTGTATCCACTCTCTAGTTTATTTTAAGATATTGTTATTCACACTGGGTTTTGCATTTAATGTTTGTCCATCTGGAACTTTTATTTGTCATGAGCTCTATATTTAAGATGTACTAGAAAAAAATATGATTCAACAACACAAACTCTGTTTTCACTAGGCAAATTTGCATTGCATTGCACACCAGAACTAACTCATTCCCATGTTCATTAAAGTGATAGCATATGTATTGTTGCATTGCATTGCACACACGATCTAAAGTTGTGCATTGAAGAATAACATAGACTATGCACTTCTTGCATTGCATTGCACACCAGAACTAAATCATTCCCATGTTCATTAAAGAGATGATATGTGTGTTGTTGCATTCAATTGCATTGCATTGCACTAACGATCTAACAATGCAATGCAATGCAACAACACACATATGTCTTGAATGAACATGGGATTGAGTTAGTTCTGGTGTGCAATGCAATGCAATGCAAAAAGTGCATATGTTATTCTTCAGTGCACAACGTTAGATCGTTTGTGCAATGCAATGTAATGCAATGCAATGCAACAACACACGTTATCTCCTTAATGAACATGGGAATGATTTAGTTCTGGTGTGCAATACAATGCAAAAAGTGCATAACATATATGTTATTGTTCAGTGCACAACGTTAGATCGTTAGTGCAATGCAATTCAATGCAATGCAATGCAATGCAGTGCAATGCAATGCAACACACATATCATCTCTATAATGGACATTGGAATGATTTTGTTCTGGTGTGCACTGCAATGCAATGCAAAAAGTGCATATGTTATTCTTCAGAGCGCAACGTTAGATCGTTTGTGCAGTGCAATGCAATGCAATGCAACAACACACGTTATCTCGTTAATGAACATGGGAATGATTTAGTTCTGGTGTGCAATGCAATGCAATGCGAAAAGTGCATAACCTATATGTTATTCTTCAGTGCACAACGTTAGATCGCTAGTGCAATGCAATGCAAGGCAATGCCGTGCAAAGCAATGCAATGCAACAACACACATTATGTCTTTAATCAACATGGGAATGAAGTAGTTCTGGTGTGCAATGCAATGCAAAAAGTGCATAACATATATGTTATTGTTCAGTGCACAACGTTAGATCGTTAGTGCAATGCAATGCAATTCAATGCAATGCAATGCAATGTAATGCAATGCAATGCAATGTAATGCAATGCAATGCAATGCAATGCAATGCAATGCACTGCAATGCAACACACATATCATCTCTATAATGGACATTGGAATGATTTTGTTCTGGTGTGCAATGCAATGCAATGCGAAAAGTGCATAACCTATATGTTATTCTTCAGTGCGCAACGTTAGATCGTTTGTGCAATGCAATGCACCAGCAACCGTTATCTCTTTAATGAACATGGGAATTATTTAATTCTGGTGTGCAATGCAATGCGAAAAGTGCATAACCAATATGTTATTCTTCAGTGCACAACGTTAGATCGCTAGTGCAATGCAATGCCGTGCAAAGCAATGCAAATCAATGCAATGCAACAACACACGTTATGTCTTTAATCAACATGGGAATGAGGTAGTTCTGGTGTGCAATGCAATGCAATGCAACAACACACGTTATCTCTTTAATGAACATGGGAATGATTTAATTCTGGTGTGCAATGCAATGCAATGCGAAAAGTGCATAACCTATATGTTATTCTTCAGTGCACAACGTTAGATCGCTAGTGCAATGCAATGCAATGCAATGCCGTGCAAAGCAATGCAATGCAATGCAACAACACACGTTATGTCTTTAATCAACATGGGAATGAAGTAGTTCTGGTGTGCAATGCAATGCAAAAAGTGCATAACATATATGTTATTGTTCAGTGCACAACGTTAGATCGTTAGTGCAATGCAATTCAATGCAATGCAATGCAATACTGCAATGCAACACACATATCATCTCTATAATGGACATTGGAATGATTTTGTTCTAGTGTGCAATGCAATGCGAAAAGTGCATAACTTATATGTTATTCTTCAGTGCGCAACGTTAGATCGTTTGTGCAATGCAATGCAATGCACCAGCAACCGTTATCTCTTTAATGAACATGGGAATGATTTAATTCTGGTGTGCAATGCAATGCGAAAAGTGCATAACCAATATGTTATTCTTCAGTGCACAACGTTAGATCGCTAGTGCAATGCAATGCAATGCAATGCCGTGCAAAGCAATGCAATGCAATGCAACAACACACGTTATGTCTTTAATCAACATGGGAATGAAGTAGTTCTGGTGTGCAATGCAATGCAAAAAGTGCATAACATATATGTTATTGTTCAGTGCACAACGTTAGATCGTTAGTGCAATGCAATTCAATGCAATGCAATGCAATGCAATGTAATGCAATGCAATGCAATGCAATGCACTGCAATGCAACACACATATCATCTCTATAATGAACATGGGAATGATTTAGTTCTGGTGTGAAATGCAATGCAATGCAAAAAGTGCATAACCTCTATGTTATTCTTCAGTGCACAACGTTAGATCGTTAGTGCAATGCAATGCAATGCAATGCAAACCAATGCAATGCAATGCAATGCAATGCAACAACACACGTTATGTCTTTAATCAACATGGGAATGAAGTAGTTCTGGTGTGCAATGCAATGCAAAAAGTGCATAACATATATGTTATTGTTCAGTGCCACAACGTTAGATCGTTAGTGCAATGCAATGCAATGCAATGCAATGCAATGCACTGCAATGAAACACACATATCATCTCTGTAATGGACATTGGAATGATTTTGTTCTGGTGTGCATTGCAATGCAATGCGAAAAGTGCATAACCTATATGTTATTCTTCAGTGCGCAACGTTAGATCGTTTGTGCAATGCAATGCAATGCAATGGCAATGCAATGCAATGCAATGCAATGCACCAACAAACGTTATCTCTTTAATGAACATGGGAATGATTTAGTTCTGGTGTGAAATGCAATGCAATGCAAAAAGTGCATAACCTCTATGTTATTCTTCAGTGCACAACGTTAGATCGTTAGTGCAATGCAATGCAATGCAAATCAATGCAATGCAAAAAGTGCATAACCTCTATGTTATTCTTCAGTGCACAACATTAGATCGTTAGTGCAATGCAATTCAATATAATTCAATGCAATGCAATGCAATGCAATGCAATGCAACAACACACATATCATCTCTATAATGAACATTGGAATGATTTTGTTCTGGTGTGCAATGCAATGCAATGCGAAAAGTGCATAACTTATATGTTATTCTTCAGTGCGCAACGTTAGATCGTTAGTGCAATGCAATGCAATGCACCAACAAACGTTATCTCTTTAATGAACATGGGAATGATTTAGTTCTGGTGTGCAATGCAATGCGAAAAGTGCATAACCTATATGTTATTCTTCAGTGCACAATGTTAGATCGTTAGTGCAATGCAATGCAATGCAATGCAATACAATGCAATGCACCAACACACGTTATGTCTTTAATGAACATGGGAATTATTTAGTTCTGGTGTGCAATGCAATGCAAAAAGTGCATAACCTATATGTTATTCTTCAGTGCACAACGTTAGATCGTTAGTGCAATGCAATGCAAATCAATGCAACAACACACGTTATGTCGTTAATTAACATGGGAATGAGGTAGTTCTGGTGTGCAATGCAATGCAAAAAAAGTGCATAACCTATATGTTATTCTTCAGAGCACAACGTTAGATCGTTTGTGCAATGCAATGTAATGCACCAACACACGTTATCTCTTTAAGGAACATGGGAATGATTTAGTTCTGGTGTGCAATGCAATGCAAAAAGTGCATAACCTATATGTTATTCTTCAGTGCACAACGTTAGATTGTTTGTGCAATGCAATTGCAACAACACATATGTTATCTCTTTAATGAACATGGGAATGAGTTAGTTTGCAATGCAATGCAATGCGAAAAGTGCATAACTTATATGTTATTCTTCAGTGCACAAAGTTAGAACGTTAGGGCAATAAAATGCAATGGCATACATTGCAATGCAATCCAATGCAACAACACACGTTATTTATTTAATGAACATTGGAATTATTTAGTTATGGTGTGCAATGCAATGCAAGAAGTGCATAGCCTATGTTATTCTTCAATGCACAACTGATTGTGTTTGCAATGCAATGCAATGCAACAACACACGTTATCTCTTTAATGAACATGGGATTGAGTTAGTTCTGTTGTGCAATCCAATGCAAGTAGTGCACAGACTATATGTTATTCTTCAATGCACAACGTTAGACAGTTTGTGCAAAGCAACAACACATGTTATCTCTCTAATGAACATGGGATTGAGTTAGTTCTGGTGTGCAGTGCAATGCAATGCAATGCATGAAGTGCATAGCCTATGTTTCTTTATGATGCTCAACGTTAGATCGTTTGTGCAAAGCACATAATGTTATAACAATGAGCTATACATAGGTACGCTTTTGACCTACTGAACATATTTCTGGCCAAAGTGTCCTTAAAGATGTTATATCATCCTGACAAAAGTCCATTTTTGACATACTGAAATTTTTTTCTGGCCAAGGAGTACTCGAAACTTGACCGTTCTATATATACTAGTTGACTCTTTCTTATGTTACGTCAGCCATACAGAAGTCCATATTTGACCCAAGGAACATATTTTTGGCCAAAGAGTCCTCGATCTTGGGCTTTTTATACATACTCATAGTCCAACTCCTTCTGATGCTTCATAAGCCATATAGATGTCCATATATGATCAAAGTATACTCAAAATGTTTCAAACTATATAAAGTTATAGTCTCCTTCTGATGATAAATCAGCTATACAGAGGTCCCCTTTTGACCTACTGAACATATTTCTAGCCAAAGAGTTCTTGAATATTATCTTGCTATACTACAGATTGACTTCTTGTGATGTTATATTAACCAGCCAGTAGTCTATTTTTGACCTACTGAACATATTTCTGGCCAGAGTCCATGAACATCAACTCACTATACATATAGACTGACTTCTCGTAATGTAAAATCAGGCAGACAGTAGTCCATATTTGACTGACTGAAAAAAAATTTGACCAAAGAGTTCTCAAAAGGATTTTGTCTATCATAAATGTATAGACTCGTTCTGATGTTAAATCAGCCATACAGAAGTCCATATTTGACCCAAGGAATATATTTATGGCCATAGAGTTCTCGATCTTGACCTATACATACTCATAGACTCCTTCTTATGCTTCATAAGCCATCTTATCTTATCTTCTTATGCTTCAGATTTCCATATCTGACATTTTGAACTTATTTGTGGTCAAAGTGTCCTAAAATTTTTCAAACTATATAAAGTTTTAGACTCCTTTTGATGATAAATTAGCTGTACAGATGGCCCCTTTTGACCTCATGAACATAATTCTGGCCAAAGAGGCCTCGATCTTGGGCTTTCAATACATACTCATAGACTCCTTCTGATGCTTCATAAGCCATATAGATGTCCATATCTGACATTTTGAACTTATTTGTGGTCAAAGTGTCCTAACATTTTTTCAAACTATATAAAGTTATAGACTCCTTTTGATGATAAATCAGCTATACAGAGGTCCCCTTTTGACCTCCAAAACATATTTCTGGCCAAAGAGTCCTCGATCTTGGGCTTTCTATACATACTCATAGACTCCTTCTGATGCTTCATAAGCCATATAGATTTCCATATCTGACCTTTTGAACTTATTTGTGGTCAAAGTGTCCTCAAAATTTTTCAAACTATAGAAAGTTATAGACTCCTTTTGATGATAAATCAGCTATACAGAGGTCCCCTTTTGACCTCCTGAAAATATTTCTGGCCAAAGAGTCCTCGATCTTGGGCTTTCTATACATACTCATAGACTCCTTCTGATGCTTCATAAGCCATATAGATTTCCATATCTGACCTTTTGAACTTATTTGTGGTCAAAGTGTCCTCAAAATATTTCAAACTATATAAAGTTATAGACTCCTTTTGATGATAAATCAGCTATACAGAGGTCCCCTTTTGACCTCCTGAACATATTTCTGGCCAAAGAGTCCTCGATCTTGGGCTTTCTATACATACTCATAGACTCCTTCTGATGCTTCATAAGCCATATAGATGTCCATATCTGACCTTTTGAACTTATTTGTGGTCAAAGTGTCCTAACATTTTTTCAAACTATAGAAAGTTATAGTCTCCTTCTGATGATAAATCAGCTATACAAAGGTCACCTTTTGACCTTCTGAACATATTTCTGGCCAAAGAGTTCTTGAACATTATCTTGCTATACTACAGATTGACTTCTTGTGATGTTATATTAACCAGCCAGTAGTCTATTTTTGACCTACTGAACATATTTCTGGCCAGAGTCCGTGAACATCAACTCACTATACATATAGACTGACTTCTCGTAATGTAAAATCAGGCAGACAGTAGTCCATTTTGACTGATTGAAAAAAAATTTGACCAAAGAGTTCTCAAAAGGATTTTGTCTATCATAAATTTATAGACTCCTTCTGATGTTAAATCAGCCATACAGAAGTCCATATTTGACCATCTGAACATATTTCTGGCCAGAGACCTTGAACATTTACCTTACTATTTATATTTCTCCTACCTTAAAGACTTCTCGTGATGTTATGTCAGCCAGACTGTAGCCATATTTGACTGATTTAACATGTTTTTGGCCCAAAAATCCTCAAAATGTTTTTTACTCTTAGAAATTCATAGACTGATTTAAATCTGATGTTAAATCAGCCATACAGAAGTCCATATTTGACCCAAGGAATATATTTATGGCCATAGAGTTCTCGATCTTGATCTTTCTATACATACTCATAGACTTCTTCTAATGTTACATAAGCCATATAGATATCCATATCTGACCTTTTGAACTTATTTCTGGTCATCAAAAGTTTTTAAACTATATAAAGTTATAGTCTCCTTCTGATGATAAATCAGCTATACAGAGGTCCCCTTTTGACCTACTGAACATATTTCTGGCCAAAGAGTCCTAAAAGATTAACACTATACATTCAGACTGATATCCTCGGATGTTATATCATCCTGACAAAAGTCCATATTTGACCTACCGAATTTTTTTCTGGCCAAGGAGTGAGTACTCGAAACTTGACCTTTCCATATTGTTGACTCTTTCTGATGTTACGTCAGACATACAGAATTCCATATTTGACCCAAGGAACATATTTCTTGCCAAAGAGTCCTCGATCTTGGGCTTTCTATACATACTCATAGACTCCTTCTGATGCTTCATAAGCCATATAGATGTCCATATCTGACCTTTTGAACTTATTTCTGGTCAAAGTGTTCTCAAAATTTTTCAAACTATATAAAGTTATAGACTCCTTCTGATAAAAAAGAGTCCTCAATCTTGAACTTTGCATTCTCACTCCTAGACTCCTTCTGATGGTTCATAAGCCACATATAGAATTCCATATTTGACCTATTGAACTTATTTCTGGTCAAATGGTCCTCAAAGGGTTTCTTATTATGTTAATTCAGCCATACAAAAGTCCATATTTAACCTACTAACATATTTATGGTCAAAGAGTCCCTGATCTTGACCTTTCTGTACATGCTCATTGACAGCTTCCGATGTTTCATCAGCCTGAAAGATGTCCATACTTGACCCATTAAATATATTTCTGACCATAGAGTCCTCGATCTTGAACTTTCTAAACATACTTGTAGACTTGTTAATTTATGTATCTTCTATCCGATCTGCTATCCAATGTGAACAATAGTTCAAATTTTATATTTTGAACATATTTCTAGACATGAGACCTTGAACTTTAAATTTCTAGACTAATTGCTCTTACAATCCTTCTGATGTTTCATCAGCCATACAGTATAGTTCAAATTTGACCTATTGAACATTTCTATAACCAAATTGTCCTCGATCTTGATCGTTCTATACATAAATCATAGGCTTGTTCTGATGTTTCATCATTGAGACAGAAGTTAATTATTGACCTACTGAACATATTTCTGGCAAAAGAATCATCAAAGTTTAACTTACTGTTCCTTCTCCGAGACTATTTTTGATTTTACATCCACCATACTTGAGCATCCACCAGTAGTCCATATTTGACCAAGAGAACATATTTCTGACCAAAAGAGTCATCAAAAGGTATGTTTATATGCATTCTCATCGACTACTTTTGATGTTAAATCAACCATATTGTTAGTCCAAATTTGACCCATTGAACATATATCTGGCCAAAGAGACCTAGAACTTTAATTATCTATACATAATTACTATCTCCTTCTGATTTTTCATCAGCCAGGCTATTATCCATATTTGACAATTGAACATATTTCTGGCTGGAAGAGTCCTTGATCTTTCTATACATACTCATAGACGCTTTCAGATAGTACTTCAGCCAAAAAATGATCCATAATTGACTACTAAAGTCATTTCTGAGCGATGGGTTTATAATCTTGATTTCTCTTATACATTGACTCCTTCTGATGTTACAATAGCAAAACATTATTGTATTGTATTGTATCAATATGACCTATTAAACCTATTTCTGACCAATGAGTCTATGAACATTTTTCAATACATACTCAATGACTCCTGATTTTACAACAGCAATATAGTATTACAGAAGTCCAGATTTGACATGTTGAACATATTTCTGACCAAAATTCTTTGATCTTGAACTTTCTATTCATAATTATAGACTCTTTCAGAAAGTAGTTGTCAGACAATTGTCCATATTAATTATTAAACATATTTCTGGCCAACAAGTCCATGAACTTGAACATGCTGTACATGCTAATTGACTCCTTTTCGTGTTTCATCAGCCAGACATTAGTCCATAATTGACCTACTGAACATATTGCTGCCCGAAGAGTCTTGAACTTGAACTTTCTATATAGGCTCATTGACTCCTTCTGATGTTTCACAAGCAGACAATAGTCCATAATTGACCCTCTGAACATATTTATAGTAAAAGAGTCCTCTGTCTTGAACTTTCTATAGATTCTCAGTGACTCCATATAGATAATTGACCGTCTTTGAACTTGAACTTTCTATTCATAATCTTCTTCCTCAATCTTAATTGACTTCTGATTCATCAGCCAGACAGCAGTCCATATTTGACCCACTAAACATATTTCTGGCAAAAGAGTCCTCGATCTTGAACCTTTTAAACATACTCATAGACTCTTTCTGGTGTTTCATCAGCCATGCAGTAGTTCTGATTTGACATAATGAACATATTTCTGATCGAAGAGTCCTCGATCTTGAACTTTCTATTCATACTTATAGACTCTTTCAGATAGTACATCGGCCAGACAATTGTAGATATTGACTATTGAAGTAAAAGTGTTCTCGATCTTGAACTTTCTATACATTCTCAGTGATGCCTTATTTTGTTTCTTTAGCCATACAGAAGTCCAGATTTGACATGTTGAACATATTTCTGACTTGAACATTTTGTACATGCTCATTGACTCCTTTTAGTGCTTCATCAGCCAGAGAGTACTCCATAATTTACCTACTGAAAATATTTCTGGTAAAAGAGTCCTCGATTTTGAACTTTCTTTACAAGCTCATTGACTCCTTCTGATGTTTCATCAGCCAGACAATTGTTCATAACTGACCTACTGAACATATTTCTAGTAAAAGAGTCCTCGATCTTGAACATTCTATACATGCTCATTGACTCCTTATGCTGTTTCTTTCTATACATTACTCCATCTGATGTTACATCAGCCATAAAGAAGTCCATAATTGACCCAAGGGACATATTTGTGGCCAATCTTGAACTTTCTATACATACTCATAGTCTCCTTCTGATTCTTCATAAGCCATATTTATGTCCATATTTATGACCTATTATTATTTCTGGTCAAAGGTTCCTCAAAAGTTTTTAAACTATGTAAAATTATAGACTCCATCTGATGATAAATCAGACCAAAAGAGGTCAAATTTTGACTCTTGAGTCAATATGTATAGAGAGTTAATGTTCAATGATTCTTTGGCCAAAAATATATTCAGAGGGTCACATGCCTGTTAAAGTGATGTATCATCAGAAGAAGTCTATGATTATTTAGTAAGTTAACTTGTGAGGACCTTTTTGCCAAAAATATTTTCAATTCGTCAGATATGGACATCTATATAGCTAATGAAGAATCAGAAAGAGTCAATGAGTATATATAGAATGGTCAAGTCTAAACTCTTTGACCAGAAAAAATTTCAGAATGTCAAATATGGACTTTTGTCATGATGATATAACATCCGAAGATATCATTCTGAATGTATAGTGTTAATCTTTAAGGACTCTTTGGCCAGTAATATTTTCGGTAGGTCAAATATGGACTTCTGTATGACTGATTTAACATCAGAAGGAGACAAAATCCTTTTGAGAACTCTTTGGTCAAATTTTTTTTCAATCGGTCAAATATGGACTACTGCCTGACTGGTTTGGCATTGCAAGAAGTCAGTCTATATTGTATAATGAGTTAATGTTCACGGACTCTGGCCAGAAATATTTTCAGTAGGTCAAAAATAGACTACTGGCTGGTTAATATAACATCACAAGAAGTCAGTCTGTAGTATAGCAAGATAATGTTCAAGAACTCTTTGGCCAGAAATATGTTCAGAAGGTCAAAAGGTGACCTTTGTATAGCTGATTTATTATCAGAAGGAGACTATAACTTTATATAGTTTGAAAAATTTTGAGGACACTTTGACCAGAAATAAGTTCAAAAGGTCAGATATGGACATCTATATGGCTTATGAAGCATCAGAAGGAGTCTATGAGTATGTATAGAAAGCCCAAGATCGAGGACTCTTTGGCAAGAAATATGTTCCTTGGGTCAAATATGGAATTCTGTATGTCTGACGTAACATCAGAAAGAGTCAACAAGTATATATGGAAAGGTCAAGTTTCGAGTACTCACTCCTTGGCCAGAAAAAAATTTGGTAGGTCAAATATGGACTTTTGTCAGGATGATATAACATCTGAAGATATCAGTCTGAATGTATAGTGTTAATCTTTTAGGACTCTTTGGCCAGAAATATGTTCTGGAGGTCAAAAGGGGCCCTCTGTATAGCTGATTTATCATCAAAAGGAGTCTATAACTTTCTATAGTTTGAAAAATTTTGAGGACACTTTGACCACAAATAAGTTCAAAAGGTCAGATATGGACATCTATTAGGCTTATGAAGCATCAGAAGGAGTCTATGAGTATGTATAGAAAGCCCAAGATCGAGGACTCTTTGGCCAGAAATATGTTCTGGAGGTCAAAAGGTGACCTCTGTATAGCTGATTTTATCATCAAAAGGAGTCTATAACTTTCTATAGTTTGAAAAATTTTGAGGACACTTTGACCACAAATAAGTTCAAAAGGTCAGATATGGAAATCTATATGGCTTATGAAGCACCAGAAGGAGTCTATGAGTATGTATAGAAATCCCAAGATCAAGGACTCTTTGGCCAGAAATATGTTCAGGAGGTCAAAAGGGGACCTCTGTATAGCTGATTTATCATCAAAAGGAGTCTATAACTTTATTTGGTTTGAAATTTTTTTAGGACACTTTGACCACAAATAAGTTCAAAAGGTCAGATATGGACATATATATGGCTTATGAAGCATCAGAAGGAGTCTATGAGTATGTATAGAAAGCCCAAGATCGAGGACTCTTTGGCCAGAAATATGTTCTGGAGGTCAAAAGGGGACCTCTGTATAGCTGATTTATCATCAAAAGGAGTCTATAACTTTATATAGTTTGAAAAATTTTAGGACACTTTGACCACAAATAAGTTCAAAATGTCAGATATGGAAATCTAAATGGCTTATGAAGCATCAGAAGGAGTCTATGAGTATGTATAGAAAGCCCAAGATCGAGGACTCTTTGGCCAGAAATATGTTCAGGAGGTCAAAAGGGGACCTCTGTATAGCTGATTTATCATCAAAAGGAGTCTATAACTTTATATAGTTTGAATTTTTTTTAGGACACTTTGACCACAAATAAGTTCAAAAGGTCAGATATGGACATCTATATGGCTTATGAAGCATCAGAAGGAGTCTATGAGTATGTATAGAAAACGCAAGATCGAGGACTCTTTGGCCAGAAATATGTTCAGGAGGTCAAAAGGGGACCTCTGTATAGCTGATTTATCATCAAAAGGAGTCTATAACTTTATATAGTTTGAAAAAATGTTAGGACACTTTGACCACAAAGTTCAAAAGGTCAGATATGGACATCTATATGGCTTATGAAGCATAAGAAGGAATCTATGAGTATGTATACAAAGCTCAATATTGAGGACTCTTTGGCCAGAAACATGTTCAGGAGGTCAAAAGGGGCCCTCTGTATAGCTGACTTATCATCAAAAGGAGTCTATAACTTTATATAGTTTGAATTTTTTTAGGACACTTTGACCACAAATAAGTTCAAAATGTCAGATATGGAAATCTATATGGCTTATGAAGCATCAGAAGGATTCTATGAGTATGTATAGAAAGCCCAAGATCGAGGACTCTTTTCCCAGAATTATGTTCATGAGGTCAAAAGGGGCCCTCTGTATAGCTGATTTATCATCAAAAGGAGTCTATAACTTTCTATAGTTTGAAAAATTTTGAGGACACTTTGACCACAAAAAAGTTCAAAAGGTCAGATATGGACATCTATATGGCTTATGAAGCATCAGAAGGAGTCTATGAGTATGTATAGAAATCCCAAGATCAAGGAGTCTTTGGCCAGAAATATGTTCAGGAGGTCAAAGGGGACCTCTGTATAGCTGATTTATCATCAAAACAAGTCTATATCTTTATTTGGTTTGAAATTTTTTTAGGACATTTTGACCACAAATAAGTTCAAAAGGTCAGATATGGACATATATATGGCTTATGAAGCATCAGAAGGAGTCTATGAGTATGTATAGAAAGCCCAAGATCGAGGACTCTTTGGCCAGAAATATGTTCTGGAGGTCAAAAGGGGACCTCTGTATAGCTGATTTATCATCAAAAGGAGTCTATAACTTTATATAGTTTGAATTTTTTTAGGACACTTTGACCACAAATAAGTTCAAAATGTCAGATATGGAAATCTATATGGCTTATGAAGCATCAGAAGGAGTCTATGAGTATGTATAGAAAGCCCAAGATCGAGGACTCTTTTCCCAGAATTATGTTCATGAGGTCAAAAGGGGCCCTCTGTATAGCTGATTTATCATCAAAAGGAGTCTATAACTTTCTATAGTTTGAAAAATTTTGAGGACACTTTGACCACAAAAAAGTTCAAAAGGTCAGATATGGACATCTATATGGCTTATGAAGCATCAGAAGGAGTCTATGAGTATGTATAGAAATCCCAAGATCAAGGAGCCTTTGGCCAGAAATATGTTCAGGAGGTCAAAAGGGGACCTCTGTATAGCTGATTTATCATCAAAACAAGTCTATATCTTTATTTGGTTTGAAATTTTTTTAGGACACTTTGACCACAAATAAGTTCAAAAGGTCAGATATGGACATATATATGGCTTATGAAGCATCAGAAGGAGTCTATGAGTATGTATAGAAAGCCCAAGATCGAGGACTCTTTGGCCAGAAATATGTTCAGGAGGTCAAAAGGGGACCTCTGTATAGCTGATTTATCATCAAAAGAAGTCTATATCTTTATTTGGTTTGAAATTTTTTTAGGACACTTTGACCACAAATAAGTTCAAAAGGTCAGATATGGACATATATATGGCTTATGAAGCATCAGAAGGAGTTGGACTATATGACTAGAAATCCCAAGATCGAGGACTCTTTGGCCAAAAATATGTTCCTTGGGTCAGATATGGACTTCTGTATGGCTGACGTAACATCAGAAAAAGTCAACGAGTATAAATGGAAAAGTCAAGTTTCAAGTTTCTTGGCCAGAAAAAAATTCAGTATGTCAAATTTGGACCTTTGTCAGGATGATATAACATATTTAAGGACTCTTTGGCCAGAAATATGTTCAGTAGGTCAAAAGCGTACCTATGTATAGCTCATTGTTATAACATTATGTGCTTTGCACAAACGATCTAACGTTGAGCATCATTAAAGAAACATAGGTTATGCACTTCGTGCATTGCATTGCATTGCATTGCACACCAAAACTAACTCAATGCCATGTTCATTAGAGAGATAACATCTTTGTTGCTTTGCACAAACTGTCTAACGTTGTGCATTGAAGAATAACATATAGTCTGTGCACTACTTGCATTGCATTGCACAACAGAACTTACTCGATCCCATGTTCATTAAAGAGATAACATGTGTGTTGTTGCATTGCATTGCATTGCACACACGATCTAACGTTGTGCATTGAAGAATAACATAGGCTATGCAATTATTGCATTGCATTGCACACCAGAACTAACTCATTCCCATGTTCATTAAAGAGATAACATATGTGTTGTTGCAATTGCATTGCACAAACGATCTAACGTTGTGCACTGAAGAATAACATATAGGTTATGCACTTTTCGCATTTGCATTGCATTGCACACCAGAACAAAATCATTCCCATGTTTATTATAGAGATGATATGTGTGTTGTTGCATTGCATTGCATTGCATTGCATTGCATTGCATTGCTTTGCATTACATTGCACTAACGATCTAACGTTGTGCACTGAAGAATAACTTATAGGTTATGCATATTTCGCATTGCATTGCATTTGCACACCAGAACTAAATCATTCCCATGTTCATTATAGAGATGATATGTGTGTTGATGCTTTGCATGGCATTGAATTGCATTGCACTAACGATCTAACGTTGTGCACTGAAGAATAACATATGTTATGCACTTTTTGCATTGCATTGCATTGCACACCAGAACTAACTCATTCCCATGGTCATTAAAGAGATAACATATGTGTTGTTGCAATTGCATTGCACAAACGATCTAACGTTGTGCACTGAAGAATAACATATAGGTTATGCACTTTTCGCATTTGCATTGCATTGCACACAAGAACAAAATCATTGCCATGTTCATTATAGAGATGATATGTGTGTTGTTGCTTTGCATTGCATTGCATTACATTACATTGCACTAACGATCTAACGTTGTGCACTGAAGAATAACATATAGGTTATGCACTTTTCGCATTTGCATTGCATTGCACACCAGAACTAAATCATTCCCATGTTCATTATAGAGATGATATGTGTGTTGTTGCATTGCATTGCATTGAATTGCATTGCACTAACGATCTAACGTTGTGCACTGAAGAATAACATATAGGTTATGCACTTTTTGCATTGCATTGTACAACTGAACTACCTCATTCCCATGTTGATTAAAGACAACGTGTGTTGTTGCATTACATTGCATTGCATTGCACTAACGATCTAACTTTGTGCACTGAAGAATAACATATGTTATGCACTTTTCGCATTGCATTGCATTGCATTGCACACCAGAACTAACTCATTCCCATGGTCATTAAAGAGATAACGTGTTGTTGCAATTGCATTGCACAAACGATCTAACGTTGTGCACTGAAGAATAACTTATAGGTTATGCATAAATCGCATTGCATTGCATTGCACACCTGAACAAAATCATTCCCATGTTCATTATAGAGATGATATGTGTGTAGTTGCATTGCATTGCATTGCATTGCATTGAATTGCTTTGCTTTGCTTTGCTTTGCATTGCATTACATTGCACTAGCGATCTAACGTTGTGCACTGAAGGATAACATATAGGTATGCACTTTTTGCACTGCATTGCATTGCACACCAGAACTAAACCATTCCCATATTCATTAAAGACATAACGTGTGTTGTTGCATTGCATTGCATTGCACTAACGATCTAACGTTGTGCACTGAAGAATAACATCTAGGTTATGCACTTTTCGCATTGCATTGCACACCAGAACTACCTCATTCCCATGTTGATTAAAGACATAACGAGTGTTTTTGCATTGCATGGAATTGCATTATATTGATTTTGCATTGCTCTGCACTGCATTGCATTGCATTGCATAGCACTAACGATCTAACGTTGTGCACTGAAGAAAAACATATAGGTTATGCACTTTTTGCATTGCATTGCATTGCACACCAGAACTAAATCATTCCCATGTTCATTAAAGACATAACGTGTGTTGTTGCATTGCATTTTATTGCATTGCATTGCATTGCATTGCATTGCATTGCATTTGATTTGATTTGCATTGCATTGCATTGCATTGCATTGCATTGCATTGCACTAACGATCTAACTTTGTGCACTGAAGAAAAACATATAGGTTATGCACTTTTTGCATTGCATTGCATTGCACACCAGAACTAAATCATTCCCATGTTCATTAAAGACATAACGTGTGTTGTTGCATTGCATTTTATTGCATTGCATTGCACTAACGATCTAACGATGTGCACTGAAGAAAAACATATAGGTTATGCACTTTTTGCATTTCATTGCATTGCACACTCTAAATCATTCCAATGTTCATTAAAGATATAACGTTTGTTGGTGCATTGCATTACATTACAGAACTACCTCATTCCCATGTTGATTAAAGAAATAACGAGGGTTTTTGCATTGCATTGTATTGCATTATATTGATTTGCATTGCTTTGCACTGCATTGCATTGCACGAACGATCTAAGGTTGTGCACTGTAGAATAACATATAGGTTATGCACTTTTTGCATTGCATTGCATTGCACACCAGAACTACCTCATTCCCATGTTGATTAAAGACATAACGAGTGTTATTGCATTACATTGATTTGCATTGCTTTGCACTGCTTTGCATTGCATTGCATTGCACTAGCGATCTAACGTTGTGCACTGAAGAATAACATATAGGTTATGCACTTTTCGCATTGCATTGCACACCAGAACTACCTCATTCCCATGTTGATTAAAGACATAACGAGTGTTTTTGAATTGCATTATATTGATTTTGCATTGCTCTGCCACTGCATTGCATTGCATTGCATTGCATTGCATTGCATTGCATTGATTTGCATTGCTTTGCATTGCTTTGCACTGCCTTGCATTGCATTGCATTGCACTAGCGATCTAACGTTGTGCACTGAAGAATAACATATAGGTTATGCACTTTTCGCATTGCATTGCACACCAGAACTACCTCATTCCCATGTTGATTAAAGACATAACGAGTGTTTTTGCATTGCATTGAATTGCATTATATTGATTTTGCATTGCTCTGCACTGCATTGCATTGCATTGCACTAACGATCTAACGTTGTGCACTGAAGAAAAACATATAGGTTATGCACTTTTTGCATTGCATTGCATTGCACACCAGAACTAAATCATTCCCATGTTCATTAAAGACATAACGTGTGTTGTTGCATTGCATTTTATTGCATTGCATTGCATTGCATTGCATTGCATTTGATTTGATTTGCATTGCATTGCATTGCATTGCATTGCATTGCATTGCATTGCATTGCATTGCACTAACGATCTAACTTTGTGCACTGAAGAAAAACATATAGGTTATGCACTTTTTGCATTGCATTGCATTGCACACCAGAACTAAATCATTCCCATGTTCATTAAAGACATAACGTGTGTTGTTGCATTGCATTTTATTGCATTGCATTGCACTAACGATCTAACGATGTGCACTGAAGAAAAACATATAGGTTATTCACTTATTGCATTGCATTGCATTGCACACCAGAACTAAATCATTCCCATGTACATTAAAGAGATAATGTGTGTTGTTGCATTACATTGCATTACATTGATTTGCATTGCATTGCACTAACGATCTAACGTTTTGCACTGAAGAATAACATATAGGTATGAACTTTTTGCACTGCATTGCATTGCACACCAGAACTAAATCATTCCCATGTTCATTAAAGACATAACGTATGTTGTTGCATTGCATTGCATTGCATTGCATTGCATTGCATTGCATTGCATTGCATTGATTTGCAATGCTTTGCACTGCTTTGCATTGCATTGCACTAACGATCTAACTTTGTGCACTGAAGAACATATAGGTTATGCACTTTTTGCATTTCATTGCATTGCACACTCTAAATCATTCCAATGTTCATTAAAGATATAACGTTTGTTGGTGCATTGCATTACATTACAGAACTACCTCATTCCCATGTTGATTAAAGAAATAACGAGGGTTTTTGCATTGCATTGTATTGCATTATATTGATTTGCATTGCTTTGCACTGCATTGCATTGCACGAACGATCTAAGGTTGTGCACTGTAGAATAACATATAGGTTATGCACTTTTTGCATTGCATTGCATTGCACACCAGAACTACCTCATTCCCATGTTGATTAAAGACATAACGAGTGTTATTGCATTACATTGATTTGCATTGCTTTGCACTGCTTTGCATTGCATTGCATTGCACTAGCGATCTAACGTTGTGCACTGAAGAATAACATATAGGTTATGCACTTTTCGCATTGCATTGCACACCAGAACTACCTCATTCCCATGTTGATTAAAGACATAACGTGTGTTGCATTGCATTGTATTGCATTGCATTGAGTTGCATTGCTTTGCACTGCATTGCATTGCATTGCACTAACGATCTCACGTTCTGCACTGAAGAATAACATATAGGTTATGCACTTTTCGCTTTGCATTGCATTGCACACCAGAACTAAATCATTCTCATGTTCATTGAAGAGATAACGTGTGTTGTTGCATTGCATTGCATTGCACAAACGATCTAACGTTGTGCACTGAAGAAAAACATATAGGTTATGCACTTTTGCATTGCATTGCATTGCACACCAGAAATAAATCATTCTCATGTTCATTAAAGAGATAATGTGTGTTGTTGCATTGCATTGTATTGCATTGCACTGAGTTGCATTGCTTTGCATTGCATTGCATTGCATTGCACTAACGATCTAATGTTGTGCACTGAAGAATAACATATAGGTTATGCACTTTTTGCATTGCATTGCATTGCATACCAGAACTACCTCATTCCCATGTTGATTAAAGACAAAACGTGTGTTGTTGCATTGCATTGCATTGCACTAGCGATGTAATGTTGTGCACTGAAGAATAACATATAGGTTATGCACTTTTCGCATTGCATTACATTGCACACCAGAACTAAATAATTCCCATGTTCTTTAAAGAGATGATATGTGTGTTGATGCTTTGCATTGCACTAGCGATGTAACGTTGTGCACTGAAGAACAACATATAGGTTATGCACTTTTTGTACATTATGTGCTATTGCATTGCATTTCACACAAGATCAAACTTTGTGCATTGAAGAATAACATATAAGCTATGAGTGCATCACAAACATACAATAACTATCTCATTCCGATGTGCATTGAAGAGATACCATTTTTGGAGTTACATTCCACTTCATAAAAGATCTAACTGATATAGTTAGATATAATAAAATACATTATTATTCAACGCTAATTCTTAGATCGTTTGTGCAATGCAACACTCATGTTATGTTTTCATTGCACATGAGGTATGAAGTAGTTTATTCTATGCATTGTAACGCAAGAGGTAAATGCAATAATTTCCCTTAAAAGAAAACATGAATAAGTTAGTTATTGTGCAATGCCAAATCAGGCCTACAGAGGTCCCTCCTTGACCTACAGAACATATTTTCTGTCCAAAGAGTTCTTACTGACTTCTTGTGATGTTGTATTAGCAAGACAGTAGTCCATGTTTGGTCAAACATATTTCACATATTGCACATATTTCTGACCCAAGTGTAATCGATCTTAAACTTTCTATACATTCTCATAGAATCTTTCTGATGTTACATCAGCCATATAGAAATCCATTTTTGACCTACTGAACACATTTCTGGATAAAGAGTCCTTGAACATTAACTTACTAAACATACAAGACTGACTTCTTGTGATGTTATATAACCCAGACAGTAGTCCATATTAGACTGATTGAACATATTTTTGGAAAAACAGTCCTCAATCTTGGGCTTTCTATAAATACTCATAGTCCAACTCCTTCTGATGCTTCATTAGCCATATAGATGTCCATATCTGACCTTTTGAACTTATTTGTGGTCAAAGTGTCCTCAAAATTTTCAAACTATAGAAAGTTATAGACTACTTTTGATGATAAATCAGCTATACAGAGGTCCCCTTTTGACCTCCTTAAAATATTTCTGGCCAAAGAGTCCTCGATCTTGCGTTTTCTATACATACTCATAGACTCCTTCTGATGCTTCATAAGCCATATAGATGTCCATATCTGACCTTTTGAACTTATTTGTGGTCAAAGTGTCCTCAAAATTTTTCAAACTATAGAAAGTTATAGACTCCTTTTAAAGATAAATAAGCTATACAAAGGGCCCCTTTTGACCTACTGAACATATTTCTGGCCAAAGAGTCCTCGATCTTGCGTTTTCTATACATACTCATAGACTCCTTCTGATGCTTCATAAGCCATATAGATGTCCATATCTGACCTTTTCATCTTATCTGTGGTCAAAGTGTCCTCAAAAGTTTTCAAACTATAGAAAGTTATAGACTCCTTTTGATGATAAATCAGCTATACAGAGGTCCCCTTTTCACCTCCTGAACATATTTCTGGCCAAAGAGTCCTCGATCTGGGGCTTTCTATACATACTCATAGACTCCTTCTGATGCTTCATAAGCCATATAGATGTCCATATCTGAACTATTGAACTTATTTGTGGTCAAAGTGTCCTCAAAAATTTTCAAACTATAGAAAGTTATAGACTACTTTTGATGATAAATCAGCTATACAGAGGTCCCCTTTTGACCTCCTTAACATATTTCTGGCCAAAGAGTCCTCGATCTTGGGCTTTCTATACATACTCATAGACTCCTTCTGATGCTTCATAAGCCATATAGATGTCCATATCTGACCTTTTGAACTTATTTGTGGTCAAAGTGTCCTAACATTTTTTCAAACTATAGAAAGTTATAGACTCCTTTTGATGATAAATCAGCTATACAGAGGTCCCCTTTTGACCTCCTGAACATATTTCTGGCCAAAGAGTCCTCGATCTTGGGCTTTCTATAGATACTCATAGACTCCTTCTGGTGCTTCATAAGCCATATAGATTTCCATATCTGACATTTTTAACTTATTTGTGGTCAAAGTGTACTAAAAAAAATTCAAACTATATAAAGTTATAGACTCCTTTTGATGATAAATCAGCTATACAGAGGTCCCCTTTTGACCTCCTGAACATGTTTCTGGCCAAAGAGTCCTTGATCTTATGCTTTCTATACATACTCATAGATTCCTTCTGATGCTTTATAAGCCATATAGATGTCCATATCTGACCTTTTGAACTCATTTGTGGTCAAAGTGTCCTAAAAAATTTTCAAACCAAATAAAGTTATAGACTCCTTTTGATGATAAATCAGCTATAAAGAGGTCCGCTTTCGACCTCCTGAACATGCTTCTGGCCAAAGAGTCCTCGATCTTGGGCTTTCTATACATATTCATAGACTCCTTCTGATGCTTCATAAGCCATATAGATGTCCATTTCTGACCTTTTGAACTTATTTGTGGTCAAAGTGTCCTCTAAATTTTTCAAACTATAGAAAGTTATAGACTCCTTTTGATGATAAATCAGCTATACAGAGGTCCCCTTTTGACCTCCTGAACATATTTCTGGCCAAAGAGTCCTCGATCTTGGGCTTTCTATACATACTCATAGACTCCTTCTGATGCTTCATAAGCCATATAGATGTCCATATCTAACCTTTTGAACTTATTTGTGGTCAAAGTGTCCTAACATTTTTTCAAACTATAGAAAGTTATAGACTCCTTTTGATGATAAATCAGCTATACAGAGGTCCCCTTTTGACCTCCTGAACATATTTCTGGCCAAAGAGTCCTCGATCTTGGGCTTTCTATACATTCTCATAGACTCCTTCTGGTGCTTCATAAGCCATATAGATGTCCATATCTGACCTTTTGAACTTATTTGTGGTCAAAGTGTCCTAAAAAAAATTCAAACTATATAAAGTTATAGACTCCTTTTGATGATAAATCAGCTATACAGAGGTCCCCTTTTGACCTCCTGAACATGTTTCTGGCCAAAGAGTCCTTGATCTTATGCTTTCTATACATACTCATAGATTCCTTCTGATGTTTATAAGCCATATAGATGTCCATATCTGACCTTTTGAACTCATTTGTGGTCAAAGTGTCCTAAAAAATTTTCAAACCAAATAAAGTTATAGACTCCTTTTGATGATAAATCAGCTATAGAGAGGCCGCTTTCGACCTCCTGAACATGCTTCTGGCCAAAGAGTCCTCAATCTTGGGCTTTCTATACATACTCATAGATTCCTTCTGATGCTTCATAAGCCATATAGATGTCCATATCTGACCTTTTGAACTTATTTGTGGTCAAATTGTCCTCAAAATTTTTCAAACTATAGAAAGTTATAGACTCCTTTTGATGATAAATCAGCTATACAGAGGTCCCCTTTTGACCTCCAGAACATATTTCTGGCCAAAGAGTCCTCGATCTTGGGCTTTCTATACATACTCATAGACTCCTTCTGATGCTTCATAAGCCATATAGATGTCCATTTCTGACCTTTTGAACTTATTTGTGGTCAAAGTGTCCTCTAAATTTTTCAAACTATAGAAAGTTATAGACTCCTTTTGATGATAAATCAGCTATACAGAGGTCCCCTTTTGACCTCCTTAACATATTTCTGGCCAAAGAGTCCTCGATCTTGGGCTTTCTATACATACTCATAGACTCCTTCTGATGCTTCATAAGCCATATAGATGTCCATATCTGAACTTTTGAACTTATTTGTGGTCAAAGTGTCCTCAAACGTTTTCAAACTATAGAAAGTTATAGACTCCTTTTGATGATAAATCAGCTATACAGAGCCTTTTGACCTCCTTAACATATTTCTGGCCAAAGAGTCCTCGATCTTGGGCTTTCTATACATACTCATAGACTCCTTCTGATGCTTCATAAGCCATATAGATGTCCATATCTGACCTTTTGAACTTATTTGTGGTCAAAGTGTCCTAAAAAAATTTCAAACCAAATAAATTTATAGACTCCTTTTGATGATAAATCAGCTATAAAGAGGTCCCCTTCTGACCTCCTGAACATGTTTCTGGCCAAAGAGTCCTCGATCTTGGGCTTTCTATACATACTCATAGACTCCTTCTGATGCTTCATAAGCCATATAGATGTCCATATCTGACCTTTTGAACTTATTTGTGGTCAAAGTGTCCTCAAAATTTTTCAAACTATAGAAAGTTATAGACTCCTTTTGATGATAAATCAGCTATACAGAGGTCCCCTTTTGACCTCCTGAACATATTTCTGGCCAAAGAGTCCTCGATCTTGGGCTTTCTATACATACTCATAGACTCCTTCTGGTGCTTCATAAGCCATATAGATTTCCATATCTGACATTTTGAACTTATTTCTGGTCAAAGTGTCCTAAAAAAAATTCAAACTATATAAAGTTATAGACTCCTTTTGATGATAAGTCAGCTATACAGAGGTCCCCTTTTGACCTCCTGAACATGTTTCTGGCCAAAGAGTCCTCGATCTTGGGCTTTCTATACATACTCATAGACTCCTTCTGATGCTTCATAAGCCATATAGATGTCCATATCTGACCTTTTGAACTTATTTGTGGTCAAAGTGTCCTAACATTTTTTCAAACTATAGAAAGTTATAGACTCCTTTTGATGATAAATCAGCTATACAGAAGGCCACTTTTGACCTCCTGAACATATTTCTGGCCAAAGAGTCCTCGATCTTGGGCTTTCTATACATACTCATAGACTCCTTGTGATGCTTCATAAGCCATATAGATGTCCATATCTGACCTTTTGAACTTATTTGTGGTCAAAGTGTCCTCAAAAGTTTTCAAACTATAGAAAGTTATAGACTCCTTTTGATGATAAATCAGCTATACAGAGGGCCCCCTTTGACCTCCTGAACATATTTCTGGCCAAAGAGTCCTCGATCTTGGGCTTTCTATACATACTCATAGACTCCTTCTGATGCTTCATAAGCCATATAGATGTCCATATCTGACCTTTTGAACTTATTTGTGGTCAAAGTGTCCTCAAAATCTTTCAAACTATAGAAAGTTATAGACTCCTTTTGATGATAAATCAGCTATACAGAGGTCTCCTTTTGACCTCCTGAACATATTTCTGGCCAAAGAGTCCTCGATCTTGGGCTTTCTATACATACTCATAGACTCCTTCTGGTGCTTCATAAGCCATATAGATTTCCATATCTGACATTTTGAACTTATTTCTGGTCAAAGTGTCCTAAAAAAAATTCAAACTATATAAAGTTATAGACTCCTTTTGATGATAAGTCAGCTATACAGAGGTCCCCTTTTGACCTCCTGAACATGTTTCTGGCCAAAGAGTCCTCGATCTTGGGCTTTCTATACATACTCATAGACTCCTTCTGATGCTCCATAAGCCATATAGATGTCCATATCTGACCTTTTGAACTTATTTGTGGTCAAAGTGTCCTCAAAAGTTTTCAAACTATAGAAAGTTATAGACTCCTTTTGATGATAAATCAGCTATACAGAGGGCCCCCTTTGACCTCCTGAACATATTTCTGGCCAAAGAGTCCTCGATCTTGGGCTTTCTATACATACTCATAGACTCCTTCTGATGCTTCATAAGCCATATAGATGTCCATATATGACCTTTTGAACTTATTTGTGGTCAAAGTGTCCTAAAAAAATTTCAAACCAAATAAATTTATAGACTCCTTTTGATGATAAATCAGCTATAGAGAGGTCCCCTTTTGACCTCCTGAACATGTTTCTGGCCAAAGAGTCCTCGATCTTGGGCTTTCTATACATACTCATAGACTCCTTCTGATGCTACATAAGCCATATAGATGTCCATATCTGACCTTTTGAACTGATTTGTGGTCAAAGTGTCCTAACATTTTTTCAAACTATAGAAAGTTACAGACTCCTTTTGATGATAAGTCAGCTATACAGAGGGCCACTTTTGACCTCCTGAACATATTTCTGGCCAAAGAGTCCTCGATCTTGGGCTTTCTATACATACTCATAGACTCCTTGTGATGCTTCATAAGCCATATAGATGTCCATATCTGACATTTTGAACTTATTTGTGGTCAAAGTGTCCTAAAAAAAATTCAAACTATATAAAGTTATAGACTCCTTTTGATGGTCAGCTATACAGAGGTCCCCTTTTGACCTCGTGAACATGTTTCTGGCCAAAGAGTCCTTGATCTTATGCTTTCTATACATACTCATAGATTCCTTCTGATGCTTTATAAGCCATATAGATGTCCATATCTGACCTTTTGAAGTCATTTGTGGTCAAAGTGTCCTAAAAAATTTTCAAACCAAATAAAGTTATAGACTCCTTTTGATGATAAATCAGCTATAAAGAGGTCCGCTTTCGACCTCCTGAACATGCTTCTGGCCAAAGAGTCCTCAATCTTGGGCTTTCTATACATAATCATAGACTCCTTGTGATGCTTCATAAGCCATATAGATGTCCATATCTGACCTTTTGAACTTATTTGTGGTCAAAGTGTCCTCAAACGTTTTCAAACTATAGAAAGTTATAGACTCCTTTTGATGATAAATCAGCTATACAGAGGTCCCCTTTTGACCTCCTTAACATATTTCTGGCCAAAGAGTCCTCGATCTTGGGCTTTCTATACATACTCATAGACTCCTTCTGATGCTTCATAAGCCATATAGATGTCCATATCTGACCTTTTGAACTTATTTGTGGTCAAAGTGTCCTAACATTTTTTCAAACTATAGAAAGTTATAGACTCCTTTTGATGATAAATCAGCTATACAGAGGTCCCCGTTTGACCTCCTGAACATATTTCTGGCCAAAGAGTCCTCGATCTTGGGCTTTCTATACATACTCATAGACTCCTTCTGGTGCTTCATAAGCCATATAGATGTCCATATCTGACCTTTTGAACTTATTTGTGGTCAAAGTGTCCTCAAACGTTTTCAAACTATAGAAAGTTATAGACTCCTTTTGATGATAAATCAGCTATACAGAGGTCCCCTTTTGACCTCCTGAACATGTTTCTGGCCAAAGAGTCCTCAATCTTGGGCTTTCTATACATACTCATAGACTCATAGACATCTATATGGCTTATGAAGCATCAGAAGGAGTCTATGAGTATGTATAGAAAGCCCAAGATCGAGGACTCTTTGGCAAGAAATATGTTCTTTAGGTCAAATATGGACTTCTGTATGTCTGACGTACATCAGAAAGAGTCAACAAGTATATATGGAAAGGTCAAGTTTCAAGTACTCACTCCTTGGCCAGAAAAAAATTCAGTATGTCAAATATGGACTTTTGTCAAGATGATATAACATCCGAAGATATCAATCTGAATGTATAGTGTTAGTCATTTAGGACTCTTTGGCCAGAAATATGTTCAGTAGGTCAAAAGGGGACCTCTGAATAGCTGATTTATCATCAGAAAGAGCCTATAACTTTATATAGTTTAAAAACTTTTGATGACCAGAAATAAGTTCAAAAGGTCAGATATGGCTATCTATATGGCTTATGTAACATTAGAAGGAGTCTATGAGTGTGTATAGAAAGGTCAAGATCGAGAACTCTATGGCCATAAATATATTCCTTGGGTCAAATATGGACTTCTGTATGGCTGATTTAACATCAGAAGGAGTATATGAGTTTCTAAGAGTAAAAAACATTTTGAGGATTTTTTGGCCAAAAACATGTTAAATCAGTCAATTATGGCTACAGTCTGGCTGACATAACATCACGAGAACTCTTTATGGTAGGAGAAATATAAATGTTCAATGTCTCTGGCCAGAAATAAGTTCAAAAGGTCAGATATGGACATCTATATGGCTTATGAAGCATCAGAAGGAGTTGGAATATGAGTATGTATAGAAAGCCCAAGATCGAGGACTCTTTGGCCAAAAATATGTTCAGTAGGTCAAAAGGGGCCCTCTGCATAGCTGATTTATCATCAAAAGGAGTCTATAACTTTATATAGTTTGAAAAAATGTTTGGACATTTTGACCACAAATAAGTTAAAAAGGTCAGATATGGACATCTATATGGCTTATGAAGCATCAGAAGGAATCTATGAGTATGTATAGAAAGCCCAAGATCAAGGACTCTTTGGCCAGAAATATTTTCAGGAGGTCAAAAGGGGACCTCTGTATAGCTGATTTATCATCAAAAGGAGTCTATAACTTTCTATAGTTTGAAATTTTTTTAGGACACTTTGACCACAAATAAGTTCAAAAGGTCAGATATGGACATCTATATGGCTTATGAAGCATAAGAAGGAGTCTATGAGTATGTATAGAAAGCATAAGATCGAGGACTCTTTGGCCAGAAATATGTTCAGTAGGTCAAAAGGGGCCCTCTGTATAGCTGATTTATCATCAAAAGGAGTCTATAACTTTCTATAGTTTGAAAAAATGTTAGGACACTTTGACCACGAATAAGTTCAAAAGGTCAGATATGGACATCTATATGGCTTATGAAGCATCAGAAGGAGTCTATGAGTATGTATAGAAAGCCCAAGATTGAGGACTCTTTGGCCAGAATTATGTTCAGAAGGTCAAAAGGGGACCTCTGTATAGCTGATTTATAATCAAAAGGAGTCTATAACTTTATATAGTTTGAAAATTTTTTAGGACACTTTGACCACAAATAAGTTCAAAAGGTCAGATATGGACATCTATATGGCTTATGAAGCATCAGAAGGAGTCTATGAGTATGTATAGAAAGCCCAAGATCAAGGACTTTTTGGCCAGAAATATTTTCAGGAGGTCAAAAGGGGACCTCTGTATAGCTGATTTATCATCAAAAGGAGTCTATAACTTTATATAGTTTTAAAAAATTTTTCGGACACTTTGACCACAAATAAGTTCAAAAGGTCAGATATGAACATCTATATGGCTTATGAAGCATCAGAAGGAGTCTATGAGTATGTATAGAAAGCCCAAGATCGAGGACTCTTTGGCCAGAAATATTTTCAGGAGGTCAAAAGGGGACCTCTGTATAGCTGATTTATCATCAAAAGGAGTCTATAACTTTATATAGTTTGAAATTTTTTTAGGACACTTTGACCACAAATAAGTTCAAAAGGTCAGATATGAACATCTATATGGCTTATGAAGCATCAGAAGGAGTCTATGAGTACGTATAGAAAGCCCAAGATTGAGGACTCTTTGGCCAGAAACATGTTCAGGAGGTCAAAAGGGGACCTTTTTATAGCTGATTTATCATCAAAAGGAGTCTATAACTTTCTATAGTTTGAAAAATTTTGAGGACACTTTGACCACAAATAAGTTCAAAAGGTCAGATATGGACATCTATATGGCTTATGAAGCATCAGAAGCAATCTATGAGTATGTATAGAAAGCCCAAGATCGAGGACTCTTTGGCCAGAAATATGTTCTGGAGGTCAAAAGGAGACCTCTGTATAGCTGATTTATCATCAAAAGGAGTCTATAACTTTCTATAGTTTGAAAAAATGTTAGGACACTTTGACCTCAAATAAGTTCAAAAGGTCAGATATGGACATCTATATGGCTTATGAAGCATCAGAAGGAGTCTCTGAGTATGTATAGAAAGCCCAAGATCGAGGACTCTTTGGCAAGAAATATTTTCCTTGGGTCAAATATGGAATTCTGTAACGTTCTTTAATTCTGTGACGTAACATCAGAAAGAGTCAAGTATATATGGAAAGGTCAAGTTTCGAGTACTCACTCCTTGGCCAGAAAAAAAATCGGTAGGTCAAATATGGACATTTGACAGGATATAACATCCTAAGATATCAGTCTGAATGTATAGTGTTAATCTTTTAGGACTCTTTGGCCAGAAATATGTTCAGTAGGTCAAAAGGGGACCTCTGTATAGCTGATTTATCATCAGAAGGAGACTATAACTTTATATAGTTTGAAAAATTTTTAGGACACTTTGACCAGAAATAAGTTCAAAAGGTCAGATATGGACATCTATATGGCTTATGAAGCATCAGAAGGAGTTGGACTGTGAGTATGTATAGAAAGCCCAAGATCGAGGACTCTTTGGCAAGAAATATGTTCCTTGGGTCAAATATTGAATTCTGTATGGCTGACGTAACATCAGAAAAAGTCAACGAGTATAAATGGAAAGGTCAAGTTTCGAGTACTCCTTGGACAGAAAAAAATTCAGTATGTCAAATTTGGACCTTTGTCAGGATGATATAACATCTTTAAGGACTCTTTGGCCAGAAATATGTTCAGTAGGTCAAAAGCGTACGTATGTATAGCTCATTGTTATAACATTATGTGCTTTGCACAAACGATCTAACGTTGAGCATCATTAAAGAAACATAGGTTATGCACTTCGTGCATTGCATTGCATTGCACACCAAAACTATCTCAATGCCATGTTCATTAGAGAGATAACATCTGTGTTGTTGTTTTGCACAAACTGTCTAACGTTGTGTATTGAAGAATAACATATAGTCTGTGCACTACTTGCATTGCATTGCACAACAGAACTTACTCGATCCCATGTTCATTAAAGAGATAATATGTGTGTTGTTGCATTGCAGTGCATTGCACACAACGATCTAACGTTGTGCACTGAAGAATAACACATAGGTTATGCACTTTTCGCATTTGCATTGCACTGCACACCAGAACAAAATCATTCCCATGTTTATTATAGAGATTATATGGGTGTTGTTGCATTGCATTGCATTGCATTGCATTGCTTTGCATTACATTGCACTAACGATCTAACGTTGTGCACTGAAGAATAACTTATAGGTTATGGATATTTCGCATTGCAGTGCATTGCACACCAGAACTAAATCATTCCCATGTTCATTATAGAGATGATATGTGTGTTGATGCATTGCATTGCATTGAATTGCATTGCACTAACGATCTAACGTTGTGCACTGAAGAATAACATATGTTATGCACTTTTTGCATTGCATTGCATTGCACACCAGAACTAACTCATTCCCATGGTCATTAAAGAGATAACATAGGCTATGTGTTGTTGCAATTGCATTGCACAAACGATCTAACGTTGTGCACTGAAGAATAACATATAGGTTATGCACTTTTCGCATTGCATTGCACACCAGAACTACCTCATTCCCATGTTGATTAAAGACATAACGAGTGTTTTGCATTACATTGCATTGCATTGCATTGCACTAACGATCTAACTTTGTGCACTGAAGAATAACATATGTTATGAACTTTTCGCATTGCATTGCATTGCACACCAGAACTAACTCATTCCCATGGTCATTAAAGAGATAACGTGTTGTTGCAATTGCATTGCACAAACGATCTAACGTTGTGCACTGAAGAATAACTTATAGTTTATGCATAATTCGCATTGCATTGCATTGAACACCAAAACAAAATCAATCCCATGTTCATTATAGAGATGATATGTGTGTAGTTGCACTTTTTGCATTGCATTGCATTGCACACCAGAACTAACTCATTCCCATGGTCATTAAAGAGATAACATAGGCTATGTGTTGTTGCAATTGCATTGCACAAACGATCTACCGTTGTGCACTGAAGAATAACCTATAGGTTATGCACTTTTCGCATTGCATTGCATTGCATACCAGAAATAAATCATTTCCATGTTCATTAAAGAGATAACGTGTGTTGTTGCATTACATTGCATTGCATTGCATTGCACTAACGATCTAACTTTGTGCACTGATAATAACATATGTTATGAACTTTTCGCATTGCATTGCATTGCACACCAGAACTAACTCATTCCCATGGTCATTAAAGAGATAACGTGTTGTTGCAATTGCATTGCACAAACGATCTAACGTTGTGCACTGAAGAATCACTTATAGTTTATGCATAATTCGCATTGCATTGCATTGAACACCAAAACAAAATCAATCCCATGTTCATTATAGAGATGATATGTGTGTAGTTGCACTTTTTGCATTGCATTGCATTGCACACCAGAACTAACTCATTCCCATGGTCATTAAAGAGATAACATAGGCTATGTGTTGTTGCAATTGCATTGCACAAACGATCTACCGTTGTGCACTGAAGAATAACCTATAGGTTATGCACTTTTCGCATTGCATTGCATTGCATACCAGAAATAAATCATTTCCATGTTCATTAAAGAGATAACGTGTGTTGTTGCATTACATTGCATTGCATTGCATTGCACTAACGATCTAACTTTGTGCACTGATAATAACATATGTTATGAACTTTTCGCATTGCATTGCATTGCACACCAGAACTAACTCATTCCCATGGTCATTAAAGAGATAACGTGTTGTTGCAATTGCATTGCACAAACGATCTAACGTTGTGCACTGAAGAATCACTTATAGGTTATGCATAATTCGCATTGCATTGCATTGAACACCAAAACAAAATCAATGCCATGTTCATTATAGAGATGATATGTGTGTAGTTGCATTTTATTGCATTGCATTGCATTGCATTGCATTGAATTGCTTTGCTTTGCTTTGCTTTGCTTTGCATTGCATTACATTGCACTAGCGATCTAACGTTGTGCACTGAAGGATAACATATAGGTATGCACTTTTTGCACTGCATTGCATTGCACACCAGAACTAAACCATTCCCATATTCATTAAAGACATAACGTGTGTTGTTGCATTGCATTGCATTGCATTGCATTTGATTTGATTTGATTTGCATTGCATTGCATTGCATTGCATTGCATTGCACTAACGATCTAACGTTGTGCACTGAAGAAAAACATATAGGTTATGCACTTTTTGCATTGCATTGCACACCAGAACTAAATCATTCCCATGTACATTAAAGAGATAATGTGTGTTGTTGCATTGCATTGCATTACATTGATTTGCATTGCATTGCACTAACGATCTAACGTTTTGCACTGAAGAATAACATATAGTTATGCACTTTTTGCACTGCATTGCATTGCACACCAGAACTAAATCATATCCATGTTCATTATAGAGATGATATGTGTGTTGATGCATTGCATTGCATTGAATTGCATTGCACTAACGATCTAACGTTGTGCACTGAAGAATAACATATAGGTTATGCACTTTTTGCATTGCATTGTACAACTGAATTACCTCATTCCCATGTTGATTAAAGACAACGTGTGTTGTTGCTTTACATTGCATTGCATTACACTAACGATCTAACTTTGTGCACTGAAGAAGAACATATGTTATGCACTTTTTGCATTGCATTGCACACCAGAACTAAACCATTCCCATATTCATTAAAGACATAACGTGTGTTGTTGCATTGCATTGCATTGCACTAACGATCTAACGTTGTGCACTGAAGAATAACATATAGGTTATGCACTTTTCGCATTGCATTGCACACCAGAACTACCTCATTCCCATGTTGATTAAAGACATAACGAGTGTTTCTGCATTGCATTGCATTGCATTGCATTGCATTGCATTGCATTGCATTGCACTAACGATCTAACGTTGTGCACTGAAGAAAAACATATAGGTTATGCACTTTTTGCATTGCATTGCACACCAGAACTAAATCATTCCCATGTTCATTAAAGACATAACGTGTGTTGTTGCATTGCATTTTATTGCATTGCATTGCACTAACGATCTAACGTTTTGCACTGAAGAATAACATATAGGTATGCACTTTTTGCACTGCATTGCATTGCACACCAGAACTAAATCATTCCCATGTTCATTAAAGACATAACGTGTGTTGTTGCATTGCATTGCATTGCATTGCATTGCATTGCATTGCATTGCATTGATTTGCAATGCTTTGCACTGCTTTGCACTGCATTGCACTAATGATCTAACTTTGTGCACTGAAGAACATATAGGTTATGCACTTTTTGCATTTCATTGCATTGCACACTCTAAATCATTCCCATGTTCATTAAAGAGATAACGTTTGTTGGTGCATTGCATTACATTGCACTAGCGATCTAACGTTGTGCACTGAAGAATAACATATAGGTTATGCACTTTTCGCATTGCATTGCACACCAGAACTACCTCATTCCCATGTTGATTAAAGACATAACGAGGGTTTTTGCATTGCATTGTATTGCATTATATTGATTTGCATTGCTTTGCACTGCATTGCATTGCATTGCACTAACGATCTAACGTTGTGCACTGAAGAAAAACATATAGGTTATGCACTTTTCGCATTGCATTGCATTGCACACCAGAACAAAATCATTCCCATGTTCATTATAGAGATGATATGTGTGTAGTTGCATTGCATTGCATTGCATTGAATTGCTTTGCTTTGCTTTGCATTGCATTACATTGCACTAGCGATCTAACGTTGTGCACTGAAGGATAACATATAGGTATGCACTTTTTGCACTGCATTGCATTGCACACCAGAACTAAACCATTCCCATATTCATTAAAGACATAACGTGTGTTGTTGCATTGCATTGCATTGCACTAGCGATCTAACGTTGTGCACTGAAGAATAACATATAGGTTATGCACTTTTCGCATTGCATTGCATTGCACACCAGAACTACCTCATTCCCATGTTGATTAAAGACATAACGAGTGTTTTTGCATTGCATTGAATTGCATTATATTGATTTTGCATTGCTCTGCACTGCATAGCATTGCATTGCATTGCACTAACGATCTAACGTTGTGCACTGAAGAAAAACATATAGGTTATGCACTTTTTGCATTGCATTGCATTGCACACCAGAACTAAATCATTCCCATGTTCATTAAAGACATAACGTGTGTTGTTGCATTGCATTTTATTGCATTGCATTGCATTGCATTGCATTGCATTGCATTTGATTTGCATTGCATTGCATTGCATTGCATTGCATTGCATTGCATTGCATTGCACTAACGATCTAACGTTATGCACTGAAGAAAAACATATAGGTTATGCACTTTTTGCATTGCATTGCATTGCACACCAGAACTAAATCATTCCCAATGTTCATTAAAGACATAACGTGTGTTGTTGCATTGCATTTTATTGCATTGCATTGCACTAACGATCTAACGTTTTGCACTGAAGAATAACATATAGGTTATGCACTTTTTCCATTGCATTGCATTGCACACCAGAACTAAATCATTCCCATGTATATTAAAGAGATAATGTGTGTTGTTGCATTGCATTGCATTACATTGATTTGCATTGCATTGCACTAACGATCTAACGTTTTGCACTGAAGAATAACATATAGGTATGCACTTTTTGCACTGCATTGCATTGCACACCAGAACTAAATCATTCCCATGTTCATTATAGAGATGATATGTGTGTTGATGCATTGCATTGCATTGAACTGCATTGCACTATCGATCTAACGTTGTGCACTGAAGAGTAACATATAGGTTATGCACTTATTGCATTGTACAACTGAACTACCTCATTCCCATGTTGATTAAAGACAACGTGAGTTGTTGCATTACATTGCATTGCATTGCACTAACGATCTAACTTTTTGCATTGCATTGCATTGCACACCAGAACTAACTCATTCCCATGGTCATTAAAGAGATAACATATGTGTTGTTGCAATTGCATTGCACAAACGATCTAACGTTGTGCACTGAAGAATAACATATAGGTTATGCACTTTTCGCATTGCATTGCACACCAGAACTACCTCATTCCCATGTTGATTAAAGACATAACTAGTGTTTTTGCATTGCATTGTATTGCATTATATTGATTTGCATTGCTTTGCACTGCATTGCATTACATTGCACTAACGATCTACCGTTGTGCACTGAAGAATAACCTATAGGTTATGCACTTTTCGCATTGCATTGCATTGCATACCAGAAATAAATCATTCCCATGTTCATTAAAGAGATAACGTGTGTTGTTGCATTACATTACATTGCATTGCATTGCATTTCACTAACGATCTAACTTTGTGCACTGAAGAATAACATATGTTATGCACTTTTCGCATTGCATTAGATTGCACACCAGAACTAACTCATTCCCATGGTCATTAAAGAGATAACGTGTTGTTGCAATTGCATTGCACAAACGATCTAACGTTGTGCACTGAAGAATAACTTATAGGTTATGCATAATTCGCATTGCATTGCATTGCACACCAGAACAAAATCATTCCCATGTTCATTATAGAGATGATATGTGTGTAGTTGCATTGCATTGCATTGCATTGCATTGCATTGCATTGCATTGCATTGAATTGCATTGCTTTGCTTTGCATTGCATTACATTGCACTAGCGATCTAACGTTGTGCAGTGAAGGATAACATATAGGTATGCACTTTTTGCACTGCATTGCATTGCACACCAGAACTAAACCATTCCCATATTCATTAAAGACATAACGTGTGTTGTTGCATTGCATTGCATTGCACTAACGATCTAACGTTGTGCACTGAAGAATAACATATAGGTTATACACTTTTCGCATTGCATTGCACACCAGAACTACCTCATTCCCATGTTGATTAAAGACATAACGAGTGTTTCTGCATTGCATTGCATTGCATTGCATTGCATTGCATTGCACTAACGATCTAACGTTGTGCACTGAAGAAAAACATATAGGTTATGCACTTTTTGCATTGCATTGCATTGCACACCAGAACTAAATCATTCCCATGTTCATTAAAGACATAACGTGTGTTGTTGCATTGCATTGCATTGCATTGCATTGCATTGATTTGCAATGCTTTGCACTGCTTTGCATTGCATTGCACTAACGATCTAACTTTGTGCACTGAAGAACATATAGGTTATGCACTTTTTGCATTTCATTGCATTGCACACTCTAAATCATTCCCATGTTCATTAAAGAGATAACGTTTGTTGGTGCATTGCATTACATTGCACTAGCGATCTAACGTTGTGCACTGAAGAATAACATATAGGTTATGCACTTTTCGCATTGCATTGCATTGCACACCAGAACTAAATCATTCCCATGTTCATTAAAGACATAACGTGTGTTGTTGCATTGCATTTTATTGCATTGCATTGCACTAACGATCTAACGTTTTGCACTGAAGAATAACATATAGGTATGCACTTTTTGCACTGCATTGCACACCAGAACTACCTCATTCCCATGTTGATTAAAGACATAACGAGTGTTTTTGCATTGCATTGAAATGCATTATATTGATTTTGCATTGCTCTGCACTGCATTGCATTGCATTGCATTGCATTGCATTGCACTAACGATCTAACGTTGTGCACTGAAGAAAAACATATAGGTTATGCACTTTTTGCACTGCATTGCATTGCACACCAGAACTAAACCATTCCCATATTCATTAAAGACATAACGTGTGTTGTTGCATTGCATTGCATTGCACTAGCGATCTAACGTTGTGCACTGAAGAATAACATATAGGTTATGCACTTTTCGCATTGCATTGCACACCAAAACTACCTCATTCCCATGTTGATTAAAGACATAACGAGTGTTTTTGCATTGCACACCAAAACTACCTCATTCCCATGTTGATTAAAGACATAACGAGTGTTTTTGCATTGCATTGAATTGCATTATATTGATTTTGCATTGCTCTGCACTGCATTGCATTGCATTGCATTGCACTAACGATCTAACGTTGTGCACTGAAGAAAAACATATAGGTTATGCACTTTTTGCATTGCATTGCATTGCACACCAGAACTAAATCATTCCCATGTTCATTAAAGACATAACGTGTGTTGTTGCATTGCATTTTATTGCATTGCATTGCATTGCATTGCATTGCATTGCACTAACGATCTAACGTTATGCACTGAAGAAAAACATATAGGTTATGCACTTTTTGCATTGCATTGCATTGCACACCAGAACTAAATCATTCCCATGTTCATTAAAGACATAACGTGTGTTGTTGCATTGCATTTTATTGCATTTTATTGCACTAACGATCTAACGTTTTGCACTGAAGAATAACATATAGGTATGCACTTTTTGCACTGCATTGCACACCAGAACTACCTCATTCCCATGTTGATTAAAGACATAACGAGTGTTTTTGCATTGCATTGAAATGCATTATATTGATTTTGCATTGCTCTGCACTGCATTGCATTGCATTGCATTGCATTGCACTAACGATCTAACGTTGTGCACTGAAGAAAAACATATAGGTTATGCACTTTTTGCATTGCATTGCATTGCACACCAGAACTAAATCATTCCCATGTTCATTAAAGACATAACGTGTGTTGTTGCATTGCATTGCATTGCACTAACGATCTAACGTTGTGCACTGAAGAATAACATATAGGTTATACACTTTTCGCATTGCATTGCACACCAGAACTACCTCATTCCCATGTTGATTAAAGACATAACGAGTGTTTCTGCATTGCATTGCATTGCATTGCATTGCATTGCACTAACGATCTAACGTTGTGCACTGAAGAAAAACATATAGGTTATGCACTTTTTGCATTGCATTGCATTGCACACCAGAACTAAATCATTCCCATGTTCATTAAAGACATAACGTGTGTTGTTGCATTGCATTGCATTGCATTGCATTGCATTGATTTGCAATGCTTTGCACTGCTTTGCATTGCATTGCACTAACGATCTAACTTTGTGCACTGAAGAACATATAGGTTATGCACTTTTTGCATTTCATTGCATTGCACACTCTAAATCATTCCCATGTTCATTAAAGAGATAACGTTTGTTGGTGCATTGCATTACATTGCACTAGCGATCTAACGTTGTGCACTGAAGAATAACATATAGGTTATGCACTTTTCGCATTGCATTGCACACCAGAACTACCTCATTCCCATGTTGATTAAAGACATAACGAGGGTTTTTGCATTGCATTGTATTGCATTATATTGATTTGCATTGCTTTGCACTGCATTGCATTGCACTAACGATCTAACGTTGTGCACTGAAGAAAAACATAGGTTATGCACTTTTCGCACTGCATTGCATTGCACACCAGAACAAAATCATTCCCATGTTCATTATAGAGATGATATGTGTGTAGTTGAATTGCATTGCATTGCATTGAATTGCTTTGCTTTACTTTGCTTTGCTTTGCTTTGCTTTGCATTGCATTACATTGCACTTGCGATCTAACGTTGTGCACTGAAGGATAACATATAGGTATGCACTTTTTGCACTGCATTGCATTGCACACCAGAACTAAACCATTCCCATATTCATTAAAGACATAACGTGTGTTGTTGCATTGCATTGCATTGCACTAGCGATCTAACGTTGTGCACTGAAGAATAACATATAGGTTATGCACTTTTCGCATTGCATTGCACACCAAAACTACCTCATTCCCATGTTGATTAAAGACATAACGAGTGTTTTTGCATTGCATTGAATTGCATTATATTGATTTTGCATTGCTCTGCACTGCATTGCATTGCATTGCATTGCACTAACGATCTAACGTTGTGCACTGAAGAAAAACATATAGGTTATGCACTTTTTGCATTGCATTGCATTGCACACCAGAACTAAATCATTCCCATGTTCATTAAAGACATAACGTGTGTTGTTGCATTGCATTTTATTGCATTGCATTGCATTGCATTGCATTGCACTAACGATCTAACGTTATGCACTGAAGAAAAACATATAGGTTATGCACTTTTTGCATTGCATTGCATTGCACACCAGAACTAAATCATTCCCATGTTCATTAAAGACATAACGTGTGTTGTTGCATTGCATTTTATTGCATTGCATTGCACTAACGATCTAACGTTTTGCACTGAAGAATAACATATAGGTATGCACTTTTTGCACTGCATTGCACACCAGAACTACCTCATTCCCATGTTGATTAAAGACATAACGAGTGTTTTTGCATTGCATTGAAATGCATTATATTGATTTTGCATTGCTCTGCACTGCATTGCATTGCATTGCATTGCATTGCATTGCACTAACGATCTAACGTTGTGCACAGAAGAAAAACATATAGGTTATGCACTTTTTGCACTGCATTGCATTGCACACCAGAACTAAACCATTCCCATATTCATTAAAGACATAACGTGTGTTGTTGCATTGCATTGCATTGCACTAGCGATCTAACGTTGTGCACTGAAGAATAACATATAGGTTATGCACTTTTCGCATTGCATTGCACACCAAAACTACCTCATTCCCATGTTGATTAAAGACATAACGAGTGTTTTTGCATTGCATTGAATTGCATTATATTGATTTTGCATTGCTCTGCACTGCATTGCATTGCATTGCATTGCACTAACGATCTAACGTTGTGCACTGAAGAAAAACATATAGGTTATGCACTTTTTGCATTGCATTGCATTGCACACCAGAACTAAATCATTCCCATGTTCATTAAAGACATAACGTGTGTTGTTGCATTGCATTTTATTGCATTGCATTGCATTGCATTGCATTGCATTGCACTAACGATCTAACGTTATGCACTGAAGAAAAACATATAGGTTATGCACTTTTTGCATTGCATTGCATTGCACACCAGAACTAAATCATTCCCATGTTCATTAAAGACATAACGTGTGTTGTTGCATTGCATTTTATTGCATTGCATTGCACTAACGATCTAACGTTTTGCACTGAAGAATAACATATAGGTATGCACTTTTTGCACTTCATTGCACACCAGAACTACCTCATTCCCATGTTGATTAAAGACATAACGAGTGTTTTTGCATTGCATTGAAATGCATTATATTGATTTTGCATTGCTCTGCACTGCATTGCATTGCATTGCATTGCATTGCACTAACGATCTAACGTTGTGCACTGAAGAAAAACATAAAGGTTATGCACTTTTTGCATTGCATTGCATTGCACACCAGAACTAAATAATTCCCATGTTCATTAAAGACATAACGTGTGTTGTTGCATTGCATTTTATTGCATTGCATTGCATTGCATTGCATTGCATTGCATTTGATTTGCATTGCATTGCATTGCATTGCATTGCATTGCACTAACGATCTAACGTTATGCACTGAAGAAAAACATATAGGTTATGCACTTTTTGCATTTCATTGCATTGCACACTCTAAATCATTCCCATGTTCATTAAAGAGATAACGTTTGTTGGTGCATTGCATTACATTACAGAACTACCTCATTCCCATGTTGATTACAGAAATAACGAGGGTTTTTGCATTGCATTGTATTGCATTATATTGATTTGCATTGCTTTGCACTGCATTGCATTGCATTGCACGAACGATCTAACGTTGTGCACTGTAGAATAACATATAGGTTATGCACTTTTTGCATTGCATTGCATTGCACACCAGAACTAAATCATTCCCATGTTCATTAAAGACATAACGTGTGTTGTTGCATTGCATTTTATTGCATTGCATTGCACTAACGATCTAACGTTTTGCACTGAAGAATAACATATAGGTATGCACTTTTTGCACTTCATTGCACACCAGAACTACCTCATTCCCATGTTGATTAAAGACATAACGAGTGTTTTTGCATTGCATTGAAATGCATTATATTGATTTTGCATTGCTCTGCACTGCATTGCATTGCATTGCATTGCATTGCACTAACGATCTAACGTTGTGCACTGAAGAAAAACATATAGGTTATGCACTTTTTGCATTGCATTGCATTGCACACCAGAACTAAATAATTCCCATGTTCATTAAAGACATAACGTGTGTTGTTGCATTGCATTTTATTGCATTGCATTGCATTGCATTGCATTGCATTGCATTGCATTTGCATTGCATTGCATTGCATTGCATTGCACTAACGATCTAACGTTATGCACTGAAGAAAAACATATAGGTTATGCACTTTTTGCATTTCATTGCATTGCACACTCTAAATCATTCCCATGTTCATTAAAGAGATAACGTTTGTTGGTGCATTGCATTACATTACAGAACTACCTCATTCCCATGTTGATTACAGAAATAACGAGGGTTTTTGCATTGCATTGTATTGCATTATATTGATTTGCATTGCTTTGCACTGCATTGCATTGCATTGCACGAACGATCTAACGTTGTGCACTGTAGAATAACATATAGGTTATGCACTTTTTGCATTGCATTGCATTGCACACCAGAACTACCTCATTCCCATGTTGATTAAAGACATAACGAGTGTTATTGCATTACATTGATTTGCATTGCTTTGCACTGCTTTGCATTGCATTGCATTGCACTAGCGATCTAACGTTGTGCACTGAAGAATAACATATAGGTTATCCACTTTTCGCATTGCATTGCACACCAGAACTACCTCATTCCCATGTTGATTAAAGACATTAACGAGTGTTATTGCATTATATTGATTTTGCATTGCTCTGCCACTGCATTTCATTGCATTTCATTGCATTGCACTAACGATCTAACGTTGTGCACTAAAGAAAAACATATAGGTTATGCACTTTTTGCATTGCATTGCATTGCACAACAGAACTACCTCATTCCCATGTTGATTAAAGACATAACGTGTGTTGTTGCATTGCATTGTATTGCATTGCATTGCATTGCATTGCACTAACGATCTAACGTTCTGCACTGAAGAATAACATATAGGTTATGCACTTTTCGCATTGCATTGCATTGCACACCAGAACTAAATCATTATCATGTTCATTGAAGAGATAACGTGTCAACACACGTTATCTCTTCAATGAACATGATAATGTTGCATTGCATTGCATTGCATTGCACAAACGATCTAACGTTGTGCACTGAAGAAAAACATATAGGTTATGCACTTTTGCATTGCATTGCATTGCACACCAGAAATAAATCATTCTCATGTTCATTAAAGAGATAATGTTTGTTGTTGCATTGCATTGTATTGCATTGCATTGCACTGCTTTGCACTGCTTTGCACTGCTTTGCACTGCTTTGCACTGCATTGCACTGCATTGCATTGCATTGCACACCAGAAATAAACCATTCCCATATTCATTAAAGACATAACGTGTGTTGTTGCATTGCATTGCATTGCACTAGCGATCTAACGTTGTGCACTGAAGAATAACATATAGGTTATGCACTTTTCGCATTGCATTGCACACCAGAACTACCTCATTCCCATGTTGATTAAAGACATAACGAGTGTTTTTGCATTGCATTGAATTGCATTATATTGATTTTGCATTGCTCTGCACTGCATTGCATTGCATTGCATTGCACTAACGATCTAACGTTGTGCACTGAAGAAAAACATATAGGTTATGCACTTTTTGCATTGCATTGCATTGCACACCAGAACTAAATCATTCCCATGTTCATTAAAGACATAACGTGTGTTGTTGCATTGCATTTTATTGCATTGCATTGCATTGCATTGCATTGCATTGCATTTGATTTGCATTGCATTGCATTGCATTGCATTGCATTGCATTGCACTAACGATCTAACGTTATGCACTGAAGAAAAACATATAGGTTATGCACTTTTTGCATTGCATTGCATTGCACACCAGAACTAAATCATTCCCATGTTCATTAAAGACATAACGTGTGTTGTTGCATTGCATTTTATTGCATTGCATTGCATTGCACTAACGATCTAACGTTGTGCACTGAAGAAAAACATATAGGTTATGCACTTTTTGCATTGCATTGCATTGCACACCAGAACTAAATCATTCCCATGTTCATTAAAGACATAACGTGTGTTGTTGCATTGCATTTTATTGCATTGCATTGCATTGCATTGCATTGCATTGCATTGCATTGCATTTGATTTGCATTGCATTGCATTGCATTGCATTGCATTGCACTAACGATCTAACGTTGTGCACTGAAGAAAAACATATAGGTTATGCACTTTTTGCATTGCATTGCATTGCACACCAGAACTAAATCATTCCCATGTTCATTAAAGACATAACGTGTGTTGTTGCATTGCATTTTATTGCATTGCATTGCATTGCATTGCATTGCATTGCATTGCATTGCATTGCATTTGATTTGCATTGCATTGCATTGCATTGCATTGCATTGCACTAACGATCTAACGTTATGCACTGAAGAAAAACATATAGGTTATGCACTTTTTGCATTGCATTGCATTGCACACCAGAACTAAATCATTCCCATGTTCATTAAAGACATTAACGTGTGTTGTTGCATTGCATTGCATTGCATTGATTTGCAATGCTTTGCACTGCTTTGCACTGCTTTGCATTGCATTGCACTAAAGATCTAACTTTGTGCACTGAAGAACATATAGGTTATGCACTTTTTGCATTTCATTGCATTGCACACTCTAAATCATTCCCATGTTCATTAAAGAGATAACGTTTGTTGGTGCATTGCATTACATTACAGAACTACCTCATTCCCATGTTGATTACAGAAATAACGAGGGTTTTTGCATTGCATTGTATTGCATTATATTGATTTGCATTGCTTTGCACTGCATTGCATTGCATTGCACGAACGATCTAACGTTGTGCACTGTAGAATAACATATAGGTTATGCACTTTTTGCATTGCATTGCATTGCACACCAGAACTACCTCATTCCCATGTTGATTAAAGACATAACGAGTGTTATTGCATTACATTGATTTGCATTGCTTTGCACTGCTTTGCATTGCATTGCATTGCACTAGCGATCTAACGTTGTGCACTGAAGAATAACATATAGGTTATCCACTTTTCGCATTGCATTGCACACCAGAACTACCTCATTCCCATGTTGATTAAAGACATTAACGAGTGTTATTGCATTATATTGATTTTGCATTGCTCTGCCACTGCATTTCATTGCATTTCATTGCATTGCACTAACGATCTAACGTTGTGCACTAAAGAAAAACATATAGGTTATGCACTTTTTGCATTGCATTGCATTGCACAACAGAACTACCTCATTCCCATGTTGATTAAAGACATAACGTGTGTTGTTGCATTGCATTGTATTGCATTGCATTGCATTGCATTGCACTAACGATCTAACGTTCTGCACTGAAGAATAACATATAGGTGATGCACTTTTCGCATTGCATTGCATTGCACACCAGAACTAAATCATTATCATGTTCATTGAAGAGATAACGTGTGTTGTTGCATTGCATTGCATTGCATTGCATTGCATTGCATTGCATTGCATTGATTTGCAATGCTTTGCACTGCTTTGCATTGCACTAGAGATCTAACTTTGTGCACTGAAGAACATATAGGTTATGCACTTTTTGCATTTCATTGCATTGCACACTCTAAATCATTCCCATGTTCATTAAAGAGATAACGTTTGTTGGTGCATTGCATTACATTACAGAACTATCTCATTCCCATGTTGATTACAGAAATAACGAGGGTTTTTGCATTACATTGTATTGCATTATATTGATTTGCATTGCTTTGCACTGCATTGCATTGCATTGCACTAGCGATCTAACGTTGTGCACTGAAGAATAACATATAGGTTATCCACTTTTCGCATTGCATTGCACACCAGAACTACCTCATTCCCATGTTGATTAAAGACATTAACGAGTGTTATTGCATTATATTGATTTTGCATTGCTCTGCCACTGCATTTCATTGCATTTCATTGCATTGCACTAACGATCTAACGTTGTGCACTAAAGAAAAACATATAGGTTATGCACTTTTTGCATTGCATTGCATTGCACAACAGAACTACCTCATTCCCATGTTGATTAAAGACATAACGTGTGTTGTTGCATTGCATTGTATTGCATTGCATTGCATTGCATTGCACTAACGATCTAACGTTCTGCACTGAAGAATAACATATAGGTTATGCACTTTTCGCATTGCATTGCATTGCACACCAGAACTAAATCATTATCATGTTCATTGAAGAGATAACGTGTGTTGTTGCATTGCATTGCATTGCATTGCATTGCACAAACGATCTAACGTTGTGCACTGAAGAAAAACATATAGGTTATGCACTTTTGCATTGCATTGCATTGCACACCAGAAATAAATCATTCTCATGTTCATTAAAGAGATAATGTTTGTTGTTGCATTGCATTGTATTGCATTGCATTGCACTGCTTTGCACTGCTTTGCACTGCTTTGCACTGCTTTGCATTGCATTGCATTGGATTGCACTAGCGATGTAACGTTGTGCACTGAAGAATAACATATGGGTTATGCACTTTTCGCATTGCTTTGCATTGCATTGCACACCAGAACTAATTCAATCCCATGTTCATTAAAGAGATAACATGTGTGCTGTTGCATTGCATTGCACTAACGATCTAACGTTGTGCATTGAAGAATATCATATAGGCTAAGCACTTCTTGCATTGCATTACACACCAGAAGTAACTCATTCCCAAACTCCATTGCGTTTTGCTTTGAGGAAATACAGTATGTGCTATTGCATTGCATTTCACACAAGATCAAACTTTGTGCATTGAAGAATAACATATAAGCTATGAGTGCATCACAAACATACAATAACTATCTCATTACGATCTAACGTTGTGCACTGAAGAAAAACATATAGGTTATGCACTTTTGCATTGCATTGCATTGCACACCAGAAATAAATCATTCTCATGTTCATTAAAGAGATAATGTTTGTTGTTGCATTGCATTGTATTGCATTGCATTGCACTGCTTTGCACTGCTTTGCACTGCTTTGCACTGCATTGCATTGCATTGCACACCAGAAATAAACCATTCCCATATTCATTAAAGACATAACGTGTGTTGTTGCATTGCATTGCATTGCACTAGCGATCTAACGTTGTGCACTGAAGAATAACATATAGGTTATGCACTTTTCGCATTGCATTGCACACCAGAACTACCTCATTCCCATGTTGATTAAAGACATAACGAGTGTTTTTGCATTGCATTGCACACCAGAACTAATTCAATCCCATGTTCATTAAAGAGATAACATGTGTGCTGTTGCATTGCATTGCACTAACGATCTAACGTTGTGCACTGAAGAAAAACATATAGGTTATGCACTTTTTGCATTGCATTGCATTGCACACCAGAACTAAATCATTCCCATGTTCATTAAAGACATAACGTGTGTTGTTGCATTGCATTTTATTGCATTGCATTGCATTGCATTGCATTGCATTGCATTTGATTTGCATTGCATTGCATTGCATTGCATTGCATTGCACTAACGATCTAACGTTATGCACTGAAGAAAAACATATAGGTTATGCACTTTTTGCATTGCATTGCATTGCACACCAGAACTAAATCATTCCCATGTTCATTAAAGACATAACGTGTGTTGTTGCATTGCATTTTATTGCATTGCATTGCATTGCATTGCATTGCATTTGATTTGCATTGCATTGCATTGCATTGCATTGCATTGCACTAACGATCTAACGTTGTGCACTGAAGAAAAACATATAGGTTATGCACTTTTTGCATTGCATTGCATTGCACACCAGAACTAAATCATTCCCATGTTCATTAAAGACATAACGTGTGTTGTTGCATTGCATTTTATTGCATTGCATTGCATTGCATTGCATTGCATTGCATTGCATTTGATTTGCATTGCATTGCATTGCATTGCATTGCATTGCATTGCATTGCACTAACGATCTAACGTTATGCACTGAAGAAAAACATATAGGTTATGCACTTTTTGCATTGCATTGCATTGCACACCAGAACTAAATCATTCCCATGTTCATTAAAGACATTAACGTGTGTTGTTGCATTGCATTGCATTGCATTGATTTGCAATGCTTTGCACTGCTTTGCATTGCATTGCACTAAAGATCTAACTTTGTGCACTGAAGAACATATAGGTTATGCACTTTTTGCATTTCATTGCATTGCACACTCTAAATCATTCCCATGTTCATTAAAGAGATAACGTTTGTTGGTGCATTGCATTACATTACAGAACTACCTCATTCCCATGTTGATTACAGAAATAACGAGGGTTTTTGCATTGCATTGTATTGCATTATATTGATTTGCATTGCTTTGCACTGCATTGCATTGCATTGCACGAACGATCTAACGTTGTGCACTGTAGAATAACATATAGGTTATGCACTTTTTGCATTGCATTGCATTGCACACCAGAACTACCTCATTCCCATGTTGATTAAAGACATAACGAGTGTTATTGCATTACATTGATTTGCATTGCTTTGCACTGCTTTGCATTGCATTGCATTGCACTAGCGATCTAACGTTGTGCACTGAAGAATAACATATAGGTTATCCACTTTTCGCATTGCATTGCACACCAGAAATAAATCATTCTCATGTTCATTAAAGAGATAATGTTTGTTGTTGCATTGCATTGCATTGCACACCAGAACTACCTCATTCCCATGTTGATTAAAGACATAACGAGTGTTATTGCATTACATTGATTTGCATTGCTTTGCACTGCTTTGCATTGCATTGCATTGCACTAGCGATCTAACGTTGTGCACTGAAGAATAACATATAGGTTATCCACTTTTCGCATTGCATTGCACACCAGAACTACCTCATTCCCATGTTGATTAAAGACATTAACGAGTGTTATTGCATTATATTGATTTTGCATTGCTCTGCCACTGCATTTCATTGCATTTCATTGCATTGCACTAACGATCTAACGTTGTGCACTAAAGAAAAACATATAGGTTATGCACTTTTTGCATTGCATTGCATTGCACAACAGAACTACCTCATTCCCATGTTGATTAAAGACATAACGTGTGTTGTTGCATTGCATTGTATTGCATTGCATTGCATTGCATTGCACTAACGATCTAACGTTCTGCACTGAAGAATAACATATAGGTGATGCACTTTTCGCATTGCATTGCATTGCACACCAGAACTAAATCATTATCATGTTCATTGAAGAGATAACGTGTGTTGTTGCATTGCATTGCATTGCATTGCATTGCATTGCATTGCATTGCATTGATTTGCAATGCTTTGCACTGCTTTGCATTGCACTAGAGATCTAACTTTGTGCACTGAAGAACATATAGGTTATGCACTTTTTGCATTTCATTGCATTGCACACTCTAAATCATTCCCATGTTCATTAAAGAGATAACGTTTGTTGGTGCATTGCATTACATTACAGAACTATCTCATTCCCATGTTGATTACAGAAATAACGAGGGTTTTTGCATTACATTGTATTGCATTATATTGATTTGCATTGCTTTGCACTGCATTGCATTGCATTGCACTAGCGATCTAACGTTGTGCACTGAAGAATAACATATAGGTTATCCACTTTTCGCATTGCATTGCACACCAGAACTACCTCATTCCCATGTTGATTAAAGACATTAACGAGTGTTATTGCATTATATTGATTTTGCATTGCTCTGCCACTGCATTTCATTGCATTTCATTGCATTGCACTAACGATCTAACGTTGTGCACTAAAGAAAAACATATAGGTTATGCACTTTTTGCATTGCATTGCATTGCACAACAGAACTACCTCATTCCCATGTTGATTAAAGACATAACGTGTGTTGTTGCATTGCATTGTATTGCATTGTATTGCATTGCATTGCATTGCATTGCACTAACGATCTAACGTTCTGCACTGAAGAATAACATATAGGTTATGCACTTTTCGCATTGCATTGCATTGCACACCAGAACTAAATCATTATCATGTTCATTGAAGAGATAACGTGTGTTGTTGCATTGCATTGCATTGCATTGCATTGCACAAACGATCTAACGTTGTGCACTGAAGAAAAACATATAGGTTATGCACTTTTGCATTGCATTGCATTGCACACCAGAAATAAATCATTCTCATGTTCATTAAAGAGATAATGTTTGTTGTTGCATTGCATTGTATTGCATTGCATTGCACTGCTTTGCACTGCTTTGCACTGCTTTGCACTGCTTTGCATTGCATTGCATTGGATTGCACTAGCGATGTAACGTTGTGCACTGAAGAATAACATATGGGTTATGCACTTTTCGCATTGCTTTGCATTGCATTGCACACCAGAACTAATTCAATCCCATGTTCATTAAAGAGATAACATGTGTGCTGTTGCATTGCATTGCACTAACGATCTAACGTTGTGCATTGAAGAATATCATATAGGCTAAGCACTTCTTGCATTGCATTACACACCAGAAGTAACTCATTCCCAAACTCCATTGCGTTTTGCTTTGAGGAAATACAGTATGTGCTATTGCATTGCATTTCACACAAGATCAAACTTTGTGCATTGAAGAATAACATATAAGCTATGAGTGCATCACAAACATACAATAACTATCTCATTACGATCTAACGTTGTGCACTGAAGAAAAACATATAGGTTATGCACTTTTGCATTGCATTGCATTGCACACCAGAAATAAATCATTCTCATGTTCATTAAAGAGATAATGTTTGTTGTTGCATTGCATTGTATTGCATTGCATTGCACTGCTTTGCACTGCTTTGCACTGCTTTGCACTGCATTGCATTGCATTGCACACCAGAAATAAACCATTCCCATATTCATTAAAGACATAACGTGTGTTGTTGCATTGCATTGCATTGCACTAGCGATCTAACGTTGTGCACTGAAGAATAACATATAGGTTATGCACTTTTCGCATTGCATTGCACACCAGAACTACCTCATTCCCATGTTGATTAAAGACATAACGAGTGTTTTTGCATTGCATTGAATTGCATTATATTGATTTTGCATTGCTCTGCACTGCATTGCATTGCATTGCATTGCACTAACGATCTAACGTTGTGCACTGAAGAAAAACATATAGGTTATGCACTTTTTGCATTGCATTGCATTGCACACCAGAACTAAATCATTCCCATGTTCATTAAAGACATAACGTGTGTTGTTGCATTGCATTTTATTGCATTGCATTGCATTGCATTGCATTGCATTGCATTTGATTTGCATTGCATTGCATTGCATTGCATTGCATTGCACTAACGATCTAACGTTATGCACTGAAGAAAAACATATAGGTTATGCACTTTTTGCATTGCATTGCATTGCACACCAGAACTAAATCATTCCCATGTTCATTAAAGACATAACGTGTGTTGTTGCATTGCATTTTATTGCATTGCATTGCATTGCATTGCATTGCATTTGATTTGCATTGCATTGCATTGCATTGCATTGCATTGCACTAACGATCTAACGTTGTGCACTGAAGAAAAACATATAGGTTATGCACTTTTTGCATTGCATTGCATTGCACACCAGAACTAAATCATTCCCATGTTCATTAAAGACATAACGTGTGTTGTTGCATTGCATTTTATTGCATTGCATTGCATTGCATTGCATTGCATTGCATTGCATTTGATTTGCATTGCATTGCATTGCATTGCATTGCATTGCATTGCATTGCATTGCACTAACGATCTAACGTTATGCACTGAAGAAAAACATATAGGTTATGCACTTTTTGCATTGCATTGCATTGCACACCAGAACTAAATCATTCCCATGTTCATTAAAGACATTAACGTGTGTTGTTGCATTGCATTGCATTGCATTGATTTGCAATGCTTTGCACTGCTTTGCATTGCATTGCACTAAAGATCTAACTTTGTGCACTGAAGAACATATAGGTTATGCACTTTTTGCATTTCATTGCATTGCACACTCTAAATCATTCCCATGTTCATTAAAGAGATAACGTTTGTTGGTGCATTGCATTACATTACAGAACTACCTCATTCCCATGTTGATTACAGAAATAACGAGGGTTTTTGCATTGCATTGTATTGCATTATATTGATTTGCATTGCTTTGCACTGCATTGCATTGCATTGCACGAACGATCTAACGTTGTGCACTGTAGAATAACATATAGGTTATGCACTTTTTGCATTGCATTGCATTGCACACCAGAACTACCTCATTCCCATGTTGATTAAAGACATAACGAGTGTTATTGCATTACATTGATTTGCATTGCTTTGCACTGCTTTGCATTGCATTGCATTGCACTAGCGATCTAACGTTGTGCACTGAAGAATAACATATAGGTTATCCACTTTTCGCATTGCATTGCACACCAGAAATAAATCATTCTCATGTTCATTAAAGAGATAATGTTTGTTGTTGCATTGCATTGTATTGCATTGCATTGCACTGCTTTGCACTGCTTTGCACTGCTTTGCACTGCTTTGCATTGCATTGCATTGGATTGCACTAGCGATGTAACGTTGTGCACTGAAGAATAACATATAGGTTATGCACTTTTCGCATTGCAATACATTGCACACCAGAACTAAATAATTCCCATGAGATGATATGTGTGTTGATGCTTTGCATTGCACAAACGATCTAACGTTGTGCACTGAAGAATAACATATGGGTTATGCACTTTTCGCATTGCTTTGCATTGCATTGCACACCAGAACTAATTCAATCCCATGTTCATTAAAGAGATAACATGTGTGCTGTTGCATTGCATTGCACTAACGATCTAACGTTGTGCATTGAAGAATATCATATAGGCTATGCACTTCTTGCATTGCATTACACACCAGAAGTAACTCATTCCCAAACTCCATTGCGTTTTGCTTTGAGGAAATACAGTATGTGCTATTGCATTGCATTTCACACAAGATCAAACTTTGTGCATTGAAGAATAACATATAAGCTATGAGTGCATCACAAACATACAATAACTATCTCATTCCGATGTGCATTGAAGAGATACCATTTTTGGAGTTACATTCCACTGCATAAAAGATCTAACTGATATAGTTAGATATAATAAAATACATTATTATTCAACGCTAATTCTTAGATCGTTTGTGCAATGCAACACTCATGTTATGTTTTCATTGCACATGAGGTATGAAGTAGTTTATTCTATGCATTGTAACGCAAGAGGTAAATGCAATAATTTCCCTTAAAAGAAAACATGAATAAGTTAGTTATTGTGCAATGCCAAATCAGGCCTACAGAGGTCCCTCCTTGACCTACAGAACATATTTTCTGTCCAAAGAGTTCTTACTGACTTCTTGTGATGTTGTATTAGCAAGACAGTAGTCCATGTTTGGTCAAACATATTTCACATATTGCACATATTTCTGACCCAAGTGTAATCGATCTTAAACGTTCTATACATTCTCATAGAATCTTTCTGATGTTACATCAGCCATATAGAAATCCATTTTTGACCTACTGAACACATTTCTGGATAAAGAGTCCTTGAACATTAACTTACTAAACATAAAAGACTGACTTCTTGTGATGTTATATAAGCCAGACAGTAGTCCATATTTGACTGATTGAACATATTTTTGGCAAAACAGTCCTCAATCTTGGGCTTTCTATAAATACTCATAGTCCAACTCCTTCTGATGCTTCATTAGCCATATAGATGTCCATATCTGACCTTTTCAACTCATTTGTGGTCAAAGTGATCCAAAACATTTTAAAACCAAATAATGTTATAGACTCCTTTTGATGATAAATCAGCTATAAAGAGGTCCCCTTTTGACCTCCTGAACATGTTTCTGGCCAAAGAGTCCTCGATCTTGCGTTTTCTATACATACTCATAGACTCCTTCTGATGCTTCATAAGCCATATAGATGTCCATATCTGACCTTTTGATCTTTGTGGTCAAAGTGTCCTCAAAAGTTTTCAAACTATAGAAAGTTATAGACTCCTTTTGATGATAAATCAGCTATACAGAGGTCCCCTTTTGACCTCCTGAACATATTTCTGGCCAAAGAGTCCTCGATATTGGGCTTTCTATACATACTCATAGACTCCTTCTGATGCTTCATAAGCCATATAGATTTCCATATCTGACCTTTTGAACTTATTTGTGGTCAAAGTGTCCTCAAAAATTTTCAAACTATAGAAAGTTATAGACTACTTTTGATGATAAATCAGCTATACAGAGGTCCCCTTTTGACCTCCTTAACATATTTCTGGCCAAAGAGTCCTCGATCTTGGGCTTTCTATACATACTCATAGACTCCTTCTGATGCTTCATAAGCCATATAGATGTCCATATCTGACCTTTTGAACTTATTTGTGGTCAAAGTGTCCTCAAAATTTTTCAAACTATAGAAAGGTATAGACTCCTTTTGATGATAAATCAGCTATACAGAGGTCCCCTTTTGACCTCCTGAACATATTTCTGGCCAAAGAGTCCTCGATCTTGGGCTTTCTATACATACTCATAGACTCCTTCTGGTGCTTCATAAGCCATATAGATTTCCATATCTGACATTTTGAACTTATTTCTGGTCAAACTGTCCTAAAAAAAAAATCAAACTATATAAAGTTATATACTCCTTTTGATGATAAGTCAGCTATACAGAGGTCCCCTTTTGACCTCCTGAACATGTTTCTGGCCAAAGGGTCCTCAATATTGGGCTTTCTATACATACTCATAGACTCCTTCTGATGCTTCATAAGCCATATATGTCCATATCTGACCTTTTGAACTTATTTGTGGTCAAAGTGTCCTAACATTTTTTCAAACTATATAAAGTTATAGACTCCTTTTGATGGTAAATCAGCTATACAGAGGGCCCCTTTTGACCTACTGAACATATTTCTGGCCAAAGAGTCCTCGATCTTGGGCTTACTATACATACTCATAGACTCCTTCTGGTGCTTCATAAGCCATATAGATTTCCATATCTGACATTTTGAACTTATTTCTGGTCAAAGTGTCCTAAAAAAAATTCAAACTATATAAAGTTATAGACTCCTTTTGATGATAAGTCAGCTATACAGAGGTCCCCTTTTGACCTCCTGAACATGTTTCTGGCCAAAGAGTCCTCGATCTTGGGCTTTCTATACATACTCATAGACTCCTTCTGATGCTTCATAAGCCATATAGATGTCCATATCTGACCTTTTGAACTTATTTGTGGTCAAAGTGTCCTAACATTTTTTCAAACTATAGAAAGTTATAGACTCCTTTTGATGATAAATCAGCTATACAGAGGTCCCCTTTTGACCTCCTGAACATATTTCTGGCCAAAGAGTCCTCGATCTTGGGCTTTCTATACATACTCATAGACTCCTTCTGATGCTTCATAAGCGTTATAGATGTCCATATCTGTCATTTTGAACTTATTTGTGGTCAAAGTGTCATAAAAAAAATTCAAACTATATAAAGTTATAGACTCCTTTTGATAATAAGTCAGCTATAGAGAGGTCCCCTTTTGACCTCCTGAACATGTTTCTGGCCAAAGAGTGCTTGATCTTATGCTTTCTATACATACTCATCGATTCCTTCTGATGCTTCATAAGCCATATAGATGTCCATATCTGACCTTTTGAACTTATTTGTGGTCAAAGTGTCCTCAAAAGTTTTCAAACTATAGAAAGTTATAGACTCCTTTTGATGATAAATCAGCTATACAGAGGGCCCCTTTGACCTCCTGAACATATTTCTGGCCAAAGAGTCCTCGATCTTGGGCTTTCTATACATACTCATAGACTCCTTCTGATGCTTCATAAGCCATATAGATGTCCATATATGACCTTTTGAACTTATTTGTGGTCAAAGTGTCCTAAAAAAAATTCAAACCAAATAAATTTATAGACTCCTTTTGATGATAAATCAGCTATAAAGAGGTTCCCTTTTGACCTCCTGAACATGTTTCTGGCCAAAGAGTCCTCGATCTTGGGCTTTCTATACATACTCATAGACTCCTTCTGATGCTTCATAAGCCATATAGATGTCCATATCTGACCTTTTGAACTTATTTGTGGTCAAAGTGTCCTAACATTTTTTCAAACTATAGAAAGTTATAGACTCCTTTTGATGATAAGTCAGCTATACAGAGGGCCACTTTTGACCTCCTGAACATATTTCTGGCCAAAGAGTCCTCGATCTTATGCTTTCTATACATACTCATCGATTCCTTCTGATGCTTCATAAGCCATATAGATGTCCATATCTGACCTTTTGAACTTATTTGTGGTCAAAGTGTCCTCAAACGTTTTCAAACTATAGAAAGTTATAGACTCCTTTTGATGATAAATCAGCTATACAGAGGTCCCCTTTTGACCTCCTTAACATATTTCTGGCCAAAGATTTCTTAAACATTGTCGTGCTATAGTACAGATTGACTTCTTGTGATGTTATATTAACCAGCCAGTAGTCTATTTTTGACCTACTGAACATATTTCTGGCCAGAGTCTGTGAACATCAACTCACTATACATATAGACTGACTTCTCATAATGTAAAATCAGGCCGACAGTAGTCCATATTTGACTGATTGAAAAAAAATTTGACCAAAGTGTTCTCAAAAGGATTTTGTCTGTCATAAATATATAGACTCCTTCTGATGTTAAATCAGCCATACAGAAGTCATATTTGACCTTCTGAAAATATTTATGGCCAGAGACCTTGAACATTTACCTTACTCTTTATATTTCTCCTACCATAAAGACTTCTCGTGATGTTATATCAGCCAGACTGTAGCCATATTTGGCTGATTTAACATGTTTTTGGCCAAAGAATCCTCAAAATGTTTTTTACTCTTAGAAACTCATAGACTCCTTCTGATGTTAAATCAGCCATACAAGTAATACATAAATAATAGTAAATAGTAAATAATACATTTCTGGCCAACAAGTCCATGAACTTGAACATTCTGTACATGCTAATTGACTCCTTTTAGTGTTTCATCAGCCAGACAATAGTCCATAATTGACCCTCTGAACATATTTATAGTAAAAGAGTCCTCTGTCTTGAACTTTCTATAGATTCTCAGTGACTCCATATAGATAATTGACCGTCTTTGAACTTGAACTTTTTATTCATAATCTTCTTCCTCAATCTTCATTGACTTCTGATTCATCAGCCAGACAGCAGTCCATATTTGACCCACTAAACATATTTCTGGCAAAAGAGTCCTCGATCTTGAACCTTTTAAACATACTCATAGACTCTTTCTGGTGTTTCATCAGCCATGCAGTAGTTCTGATTTGACATGAACATATTTCTGACCGAAGAGTCCTCGATCTTGAACTTTCTATTCATACTTATAGACTCTTTCAGATAGTACATCGGCCAGACAATTGTAGATATTGACTATTGAAGTAAAAGAGTTCTCGATCTTGAACCTCCTATACATTCTCAGTGATGCCTTATTTTGTTTCTTTAGCCATACAGAAGTCCAGATTTGACATGTTGAACATATTTCTGACTTGAAAATTTTGTACATGCTAATTGACTCCTTTTAGTGTTTCATCAGCCAGACACTAGTCAATAATGGACCTACTGAAAATATTTCTGGTAAAAGAGTCCTCGATTTTGAACTTTCTATACATTCTCAGTGACGCCTTATTTTGTTTCTTTAGCCATAAAGTAGTTCAGATTTAACATGTTGAACATTTCTGACTGAAGAGTCCTTGATCTTGAACTTTCTATTCACACTTATAGACTCCTTCAGATAGTACATCGGCCAGACAACTGTCCATAATTACTATTTTTTTCTTTTTTCTGGCCAACGAGTCTATGTACTTGAACATTGACTCCTTTTAGTGCTTCATCAGCCAGAGAGTACTCCATAATTTACCTACTGAAAATATTTCTGGTAAAAGAGTCCTCGATTTTGAACTTTCTTTACAACCTCATTGACTCCTTCTGATGTTTCATCAGCCAGACAATTGTTCATAACTGACCTACTGAACATATTTCTAGTAAAAGAGTCCTCGATCTTGAACATTCTATACATGCTCATTGACTCCTTATGCTGTTTCTTTCTATACATACTCGTTTACTCCATCTGATGTTACATCAGCCATAAAGAAGTCCATAATTGACCAAAGGGACATATTTGTGGCCAATCTTGAACTTTCTATACATACTCATAGTCTCCTTCTGATTCTTCATAAGCCATATTTATGTCCATATTTATGACCTATTATTATTTCTGGTCAAATGTTCCTCAAAAGTTTTTAAACTATGTAAAATTATAGACTCCACCTGATGAGACATCAGACCAAAAGAGGTCAAATTTTGACTCGAGTCAATATGTATAGAGAGTTAATGTTCAATGATTCTTTGGCCAAAAATATATTCAGAGGGTCACATACCTGTTAAAGTGATGTATCATCAGAAGAAGTCTATGAGTATTTAGTAAGTTAACTTGTGAGGACCTTTTTGCCAAAAATATTTTCAATTCGCCAGATATGGACATCTATATAGCTAATGAAGAATCAGAAAGAGTCAATGAGTATATATAGAATGGTCAAGTTTAGACTCTTTGACCAGAAAAAATTTCAGTATGTTAAATATGGACTTTTGTCGTGATGATATAACATCCGAAGATATCAATCTGAATGTATAGTGTTAATCTTTAAGGACTCTTTGGCCAGTAATATTTTCGGTAGGTCAAATATGGACTTCTGTATGACTGATTTAACATCAGAAGGAGTCTATAGATTATGGGTAAAAAGGTGACCTTTGTATAGCTGATTTATTATCAGAAGTAGACTATAACTTTATATAGGTTGAAAAATGTTGAGGACACTTTGACCAGAAATAAGTTCAAAAGGTCAGATATGGACATCTATATGGCTTATGAAGCATCAGAAGGAGTCTATGAGTATGTATAGAAAGCCCAAGATCGAGGACTCTTTGGCAAGAAATATGTTCCTTGGGTCAAATATGGAATTCTGTATGTCTGACGTAACATCAGAAAGAGTCAACAAGTATATATGGAAAGGTCAAGTTTCGAGTACTCACTCCTTGGCCAGAAAAAAATTCGGTAGGTCAAATATGGACTTTTGTCAGGATGATATAACATCCGAAGATATCAGTCTGAATGTATAGTGTTAATCTTTTAGGACTCTTTGGCCAGAAATATGTTCCTTAGGTCAAAAGGGGACCTCTGAATAGCTGATTTATCATCAGAAAGAGTCTATAACTTTATATAGTTTAAAAACTTTTGATGACCAGAAATAAGTTCAAAAGGTCAGATATAGATATCTATATGGCTTATGTAACATTAGAAGGAGTCTATGAGTGTGTATAGAAAGGTCAAGATCGAGAACTCTATGGCCATAAATATATTCCTTGGGTCAAATATGGACTTCTGTATGGCTGATTTAACATCAGAAGGAGTCTATGAGTTTCTAAGAGTAAAAAACATTTTGAGGATTTTTTGGCCAAAAACATGTTAAATCAGTCAATTATGGCTACAGTCTGGCTGACATAACATCACGAGAACTCTTTATGGTAGGAGAAATATAAATAGTAAGGTAAATGTTCAAGGTCTCTGGCCAGAAATAAGTTCAAAAGGTCAGATATGGACATCTATATGGCTTATGAAGCATCAGAAGGAGTTGGACTATGAGTATGTATAGAAAGCCCAAGATCGAGGACTCTTTGGCCAAAAATATGTTCAGTAGGTCAAAAGGGGCCCTCTGTATAGCTGATTTATCATCAAAAGGAGTCTATAACTTTATATAGTTTGAAAAAATGTTAGGACATTTTGACCACAAATAAGTTCAAAAGGTCAGATATGGACATCTATATGGCTTATGAAGCATCAGAAGGAATCTATGAGTATGTATAGAAAGCCCAAGATCAAGGACTCTTTGGCCAGAAATATTTTCAGTATAGCTGATTTATCATCAAAAGGAGTCTATAACTTTCTATAGTTTGACATTTTTTTAGGACACTTTGACCACAAATAAGTTCAAAAGGTCAGATATGGACATCTATATGGCTTATGAAGCATCAGAAGGAGTCTATGAGTATGTATAGAAAGCCCAAGATTGAGGACTCTTTGGCCAGAAACATGTTCAGAAGGTCAAAAGGGGACCTCTGTATAGCTGATTAATCATCAAAAGGAGTCTATAACTTTCTATAGTTTGAAAAATTTTGAGGACACTTTGACCACAAATAAGTTCAAAAGGTCAGATATGGAAATCTATATGGCTTATGAAGCATCAGAAGGAGTCTATGAGTATGTATAGAAAGCCCAAGATCGAGGACTCTTTGGCCAGAAATATGTTCTGGAGGTCAAAAGGGGACCTCTGTATAGCTGATTTATCATCAAAAGGAGTCTATAACTTTCTATAGTTTGAAAAAATGTTAGGACACTTTGACCACAAATAAGTTCAACAGGTCAGATATGGACATCTATATGGCTTATGAAGCATCAGAAGGAGTCTATGAGTATGTATAGAAAGCATAAGATCGAGGACTCTTTGGCCAGAAATATGTTCAGGAGGTCAAAAGGGGACCTCTGTATAGCTGATTTATCATCAAAAGGAGTCTATAACTTTCTATAGTTTGAAAAATTTTGAGGACACTTTGACCACAAATAAGTTCAAAAGGTCAGATATGGAAATATATATGGCTTATGAAGCATCAGAAGGAGTCTATGAGTATGTATAGAAAGCCCAAGATCGAGGACTCTTTGGCCAGAATTATGTTCAGGTGGTCAAAAGGGGACCTCTGTATAGCTGATTTATAATCAAAAGGAGTCTATAACTTTATATAGTTTGAAAGATTTTTGGACACTTTGACCACAAATAAGTTCAAAATGTGAGATATGGACATCTATATGGCTTATGAAGCATCACAAGAAGTCATGAGTATGTATAGAAAGCCCAAGATCGAGGACTCTTTGGCCAGAATTATGTTCATGAGGTCAAAAGGGGCCCTCTGTATAGCTGATTTATCATCAAAAGGAGTCTATAACTTTCTATAATTTGAAAAATTTTTAGGACACTTTGACCACAAATAAGTTCAAAAGGTCAGATATGGATATCTATATGGCTTATGAAGCATCAGAAGGAATCTATGAGTATGTATAGAAAGCCCAAAATTGAGGACTCTTTGGCCAGAAACATGTTCAGAAGGTCAAAAGGGGACCTCTGTATAGCTGATTAATCATCAAAAGGAGTCTATAACTTTCTATAGTTTGAAAAATTTTGAGGACACTTTGACCACAAATAAGTTCAAAAGGTCAGATATGGACATCTATATGGCTTATGAAGCATCAGAAGGAGTCTATGAGTATGTATAGAAAGCCCAAGATCGAGGACTCTTTGGCCAGAAATATGTTCAGTAGGTCAAAAGGGGCCCTCTATATAGCTGACTTATCATCAAAAGGAGTCTATAACTTTCTATAGTTTGAAAAATTTTGAGGACACTTTGACCACAAATAAGTTCAAAAGGTCAGATATGGAAATCTATATGGCTTATGAAGCATCAGAAGGAGTCTATGAGTATGTATAGAAAGCCCAAGATCGAGGACTCTTTGGCCAGAAATATGTTCTGGAGGTCAAAAGGGGACCTCTGTATAGCTGATTTATCATCAAAAGGAGTCTATAACTTTCTATAGTTTGAAAAAATGTTAGGACACTTTGACCACAAATAAGTTCAACAGGTCAGATATGGACATCTATATGGCTTATGAAGCATCAGAAGGAGTCTATGAGTATGTATAGAAAGCATAAGATCGAGGACTCTTTGGCCAGAAATATGTTCAGGAGGTCAAAAGGGGACCTCTGTATAGATGATTTATCATCAAAAGGAGTCTATAACTTTCTATAGTTTGAAAAATTTTGAGGACACTTTGACCACAAATAAGTTCAAAAGGTCAGATATGGAAATATATATGGCTTATGAAGCATCAGAAGGAGTCTATGAGTATGTATAGAAAGCCCAAGATTGAGGACTCTTTGGCCAGAATTATGTTCAGGTGGTCAAAAGGGGACCTCTGTATAGCTGATTTATAATCAAAAGGAGTCTATAACTTTATATAGTTTGAAAGATTTTAGGACACTTTGACCACAAATAAGTTCAAAATGTGAGATATGGACATCTATATGGCTTATGAAGCATCACAAGGAGTCATGAGTATGTATAGAAAGCCCAAGATCGAGGACTCTTTGGCCAGAATTATGTTCATGAGGTCAAAAGGGGACCTCTGTATAGATGATTTATCATCAAAAGGAGTCAATAACTTTCTATAGTTTGAAACATTTTGAGGACACTTTGACCACAAATAAGTTCAAAAGGTCAGATATGGACATCTATATGGCTTATGAAGCATCAGAAGGAGTCTATGAGTATGTATAGAAAGCCCAAGATCAAGGACTCTTTGGCCAGAAATATTTTCAGGAGGTCAAAAGGGGACCTCTGTATAGCTGATTTATCATCAAAAGGAGTCTATAACTTTATATAGTTTGACATTTTTTTTAGGACACTTTGACCACAAATAAGTTCAAAAGGTCAGATATGAACATCTATATGGCTTATGAAGCATCAGAAGGAGTCTATGAGTATGTATAGAAAGCCCAAGATTGAGGACTCTTTGGCCAGAAACATGTTCAGGAGGTCAAAAGGGGACCTTTTTATAGCTGATTTATCATCAAAAGGAGTCTATAACTTTCTATAGTTTGAAAAATTTTGACACTTTGACCACAAATAAGTTCAAAAGGTCAGATATGGAAATATATATGGCTTATGAAGCATCAGAAGGAGTCTATGAGTATGTATAGAAAGCCCAAGATCGAGGACTCTTTGGCCAGAAATATGTTCAGTAGGTCAAAAGGGGCCCTCTGTATAGCTGACTTATCATCAAAAGGAGTCTATAACTTTCTATAGTTTGAAAAAATGTTAGGACACTTTGACCACAAATAAGTTCAACAGGTCAGATATGGACATCTATATGGCTTATGAAGCATCAGAAGGACTCTATGAGTATGTATAGAAAGCATAAGATCGAGGACTCTTTGGCCAGAAATATGTTCAGGAGGTCAAAAGGGGCCCTCTGTATAGCTGATTTATCATCAAAAGGAGTCTATAACTTTCTATAGTTTGAAAAAATGTTAGGACACTTTGACCACGAATAAGTTCAAAAAGTCAGATATGGACATCTATATGGCTTATGAAGCATCAGAAGGAGTCTATGAGTATGTATAGAAAGCCCAAGATTGAGGACTCTTTGGCCAGAAACATGTTCAGAAGGTCAAAAGGGGACCTCTGTATAGCTGATTTATCATCAAAAGGAGTCTATAACTTTCTATAGTTTGAAAAATTTTGAGGACACTTTGACCACAAATAAGTTCAAAAGGTCAGATATGGAAATATATATGGCTTATGAAGCATCAGAAGGAGTCTATGAGTATGTATAGAAAGCCCAAGATCGAGGACTCTTTGGCCAGAATTATGTTCAGGTGGTCAAAAGGGGACCTCTGTATAGCTGATTTATAATCAAAAGGAGTCTATAACTTTATATAGTTTGAAATTTTTTTAGGACACTTTGACCACAAATAAGTTCAAAAGGTCAGATATGGACATCTATATGGCTTATGAAGCATCAGAAGGAGTCTATGAGTATGTATAGAAAGCCCAAGATCGAGGACTCTTTGGCCAGAATTATGTTCAGGAGGTCAAAAGGGGACCTCTGTATAGCTGATTTATCATCAAAAGGAGTCTATAACTTTATATAGTTTGAAATTTTTTTAGGACACTTTGACCACAAATAAGTTCAAAAGGTCAGATATGGACATCTATATGGCTTATGAAGCATCAGAAGGAGTCTATGAGTATGTATAGAAAGCCCAAGATCAAGGACTCTTTGGCCAGAAATATTTTCAGGAGGTCAAAAGGGGACCTCTGTATAGCTGATTTATCATCAAAAGGAGTCTATAACTTTCTATAGTTTGAAAAAATGTTAGGACACTTTGACCACGAATAAGTTCAAAAGGTCAGATATGGAAATATATATGGCTTATGAAGCATCAGAAGGAGTCTATGAGTATGTATAGAAAGCCCAAGATCGAGGACTCTTTGGCCAGAAATATTTTCAGGAGGTCAAAAGGGGACCTCTGTATAGCTGATTTATAATCAAAAGGAGTCTATAACTTTATATAGTTTGAAATTTTTTTTAGGACACTTTGACCACAAATAAGTTCAAAAGGTCAGATATGAACATCTATATGGCTTATGAAGCATCAGAAGGAGTCTATGAGTATGTATAGAAAGCCCAAGATTGAGGACTCTTTGGCCAGAAACATGTTCAGGAGGTCAAAAGGGGACCTTTTTATAGCTGATTTATCATCAAAAGGAGTCTATAACTTTCTATAGTTTGAAAAATTTTTAGGACATATTGACCACAAATAAGTTCAAAAGGTCAGATATGGACATCTATATTGCTTATGAAGCATCAGAAGAAGTCTATGAGTATGTATAGAAAACGCAAGATTGAGGACTCTTTGGCCAGAAACATGTTCAGAAGGTCAAAAGGGGACCTTTTTAAAGCTGATTTATCATCAAAAGGAGTCTATAACTTTCTATAGTTTGAAAAATTTTGACACTTTGACCACAAATAAGTTCAAAAGGTCAGATATGGAAATCTATATGGCTTATGAAGCATCAGAAGGAGTCTATGAGTATGTATAGAAAGCCCAAGATCGAGGACTCTTTGGCCAGAAATATGTTCTGGAGGTCAAAAGGGGACCTCTGTATAGCTGATTTATCATCAAAAGGAGTCTATAACTTTCTATAGTTTGAAAAAATGTTAGGACACTTTGACCACGAATAAGTTCAAAAAGTTAGATATGGACATCTATATGGCTTATGAAGCATCAGAAGGAGTCTATGAGTATGTATAGAAAGCATAAGATCGAGGACTCTTTGGCCAGAAATATGTTCAGGAGGTCAAAAGGGGCCCTCTGTATAGCTGATTTATCATCAAAAGGAGTCTATAACTTTCTATAGTTTGAAAAAATGTTAGGACACTTTAACCACGAATAAGTTCAAAAAGTCAGATATGGACATCTATATGGCTTATGAAGCATCAGAAGGAGTCTATGAGTATGTATAGAAAGCCCAAGATTGAGGACTCTTTGGCCAGAAACATGTTCAGAAGGTCAAAAGAGGACCTCTGTATAGCTGATTTATCATCAAAAGGAGTCTATAACTTTCTATAGTTTGAAAAATTTTGAGGACACTTTGACCACAAATAAGTTCAAAAGGTCAGATATGGAAATATATATGGCTTATGAAGCATCAGAAGGAGTCTATGAGTATGTATAGAAAGCCCAAGATCGAGGACTCTTTGGCCAGAATGATGTTCAGGTGGTCAAAAGGGGACCTCTGTATAGCTGATTTATAATCAAAAGGAGTCTATAACTTTATATAGTTTGAAATTTTTTTAGGACACTTTGACCACAAATAAGTTCAAAAGGTCAGATATGGACATCTATATGGCTTATGAAGCATCAGAAGGAGTCTATGAGTATATATAGAAACCCCAAGATCAAGGACTCTTTGGCCAGAATTATGTTCAGGTGGTCAAAAGGGGACCTCTGTATAGCAGATTTATAATCAAAAGGAGTCTATAACTTTATATAGTTTGAAATTTTTTTTAGGACACTTTGACCACAAATAAGTTCAAAAGGTCAGATGTGAACATCTATATGGCTTATGAAGCATCAGAAGGAGTCTATGAGTATGTATAGAAAGCCCAAGATCGAGGACTCTTTGGCCAGAAATAGAGTCTATAACTTTCTATAGTTTGAAAACTCTTGAGGACACTTTGACCACAAATAAGTTCAAAAGGTCAGATATGGACATCTATATGGCTTATGAAGCATCAGAAGGAATCGATGAGTATGTATAGAAAGCATAAGATCAAGGACTCTTTGGCCAGAAACATGTTCAGGAGGTCAAAAGGGGACCTCTGTATAGCTGACTTATCATCAAAAGGAGCCTATAACTTTATATAGTTTGAAATTTTTTTAGGACACTTTGACCACAAATAAGTTCAAAAGGTCAGATATGGACATCTATATGGCTTATGAAGCATCAGAAGGAGTCTATGAGTATGTATAGAAAGCCCAAGATCAAGGACTCTTTGGCCAGAAATATTTTCAGGAGGTCAAAAGGGGACCTCTGTATAGCTGATTTATCATCAAAAGGAGTCTATAACTTTATATAGTTTGAATTTTTTTTTAGGACACTTTGACCACAAATAAGTTCAAAAGGTCAGATATGGACATCTATATGGCTTATGAAGCATCAGAAGGAGTCTATGAGTATGTATAGAAAGCCCAATATTGAGGACTCTTTGGCCAGAAACATGTTCAGGAGGTCAAAAGGGGACCTCTGTATAGCTGATTTATCATCAAAAGGAGTCTATAACTTTATATAGTTTGAATTTTTTAGGACACTTTGACCACAAATAAGTTCAAAAGGTCAGATATGGACATATATGGCTTATGAAGCACCAGAAGGAGTCTATGAGTATGTATAGAAAGCCCAATATTGAGGACTCTTTGGCCAGAAACATGTTCAGGAGGTCAAAAGGGGACCTCTGTACAGCTGATTTATCATCAAAAGGAGTCTATAACTTTCTATAGTTTGAAAACTTTTGAGGACACTTTGACCACAAATAAGTTCAAAAGGTCAGATATGGACATCTATATGGCTAATGAAGCATCAGAAGGAGTCTATGAGTATGTATAGCAAGCCCAAGATCGAGGACTCTTTGGCCAGAAATATGTTCAGTAGGTCAAAAGGGGCCCTCTATATAGCTGACTTATCATCAAAAGGAGTCTATAACTTTATATAGTTTGAAAAAATGTTAGGACACTTTGACCACAAATAAGTTCAAAAGGTCAGATATGGACATCTATATGGCTTATGAAGCATCAGAAGGAGTCTATGAGTATGTATAGAAAGCCCAAGATCGAGGACTCTTTGGCCAGAATTATGTTCATGAGGTCAAAAGGGGACCTCTGTATAGATGATTTATCATCAAAAGGAGTCAATTACTTTCTATAGTTTGAAACATTTTGAGGACACTTTGACCACAAATAAGTTCAAAAGGTCAGATATGAACATCTATATGGCTTATGAAGCATCAGAAAGAGTCTATGAGTATGTATAGAAAGCCCAAGATCGAGGACTCTTTGGCCAGAAATAGAGTCTATAACTTTCTATAGTTTGAAAACTCTTGAGGACACTTTGACCACAAATAAGTTCAAAAGGTCAGATATGGACATCTATATGGCTTATGAAGCATCAGAAGGAGTCTATGAGTATGTATAGAAAGCATAAGATCGAGGACTCTTTGGCCAGAAACATGTTCAGGAGGTCAAAAGGGGCCCTCTGTATAGCTGATTTATCATCAAAAGGAGTCTATAACTTTCTATAGTTTGAAAAAATGTTAGGACACTTTGACCACGAATAAGTTCAAAAAGTCAGATATGGACATCTATATGGCTTATGAAGCATCAGAAGGAGTCTATGAGTATGTATAGAAAGCCCAAGATTGAGGACTCTTTGGCCAGAAACATGTTCAGAAGGTCAAAAGGGGACCTCTGTATAGCTGATTTATCATCAAAAGGAGTCTATAACTTTCTATAGTTTGAAAAATTTTGAGGACACTTTGACCACAAATAAGTTCAAAAGGTCAGATATGGAAATATATATGGCTTATGAAGCATCAGAAGGAGTCTATGAGTATGTATAGAAAGCCCAAGATCGAGGACTCTTTGGCCAGAATTATGTTCAGGTGGTCAAAAGGGGACCTCTGTATAGCTGATTTATAATCAAAAGGAGTCTATAACTTTATATAGTTTGAAATTTTTTTAGGACACTTTGACCACAAATAAGTTCAAAAGGTCAGATATGGACATCTATATGGCTTATGAAGCATCAGAAGAAGTCTATGAGTATGTATAGAAAGCCCAAGATCGAGGACTCTTTGGCCAGAATTATGTTCAGGAGGTCAAAAGGGGACCTCTGTATAGCTGATTTATAATCAAAAGGAGTCTATAACTTTATATAGTTTGAAATTTTTTTAGGACACTTTGACCACAAATAAGTTCAAAAGGTCAGATATGGACATCTATATGGCTTATGAAGCATCAGAAGGAGTCTATGAGTATGTATAGAAAGCCCAAGATCAAGGACCTTTGGCCAGAAATATTTTCAGGAGGTCAAAAGGGGACCTCTGTATAGCTGATTTATCATCAAAAGGAGTCTATAACTTTATATAGTTTGAAATTTTTTTAGAACACTTTGACCACAAATAAGTTCAAAAGGTCAGATATGAACATCTCTATGGCTTATGAATCATCAGAAGGAGTCTATGAGTATGTATAGAAAGCCCAAGATCGAGGACTCTTTGGCCAGAAATATTTTCAGGAGGTCAAAAGGTGACCTCTGTATAGCTGATTTATCATCAAAAGGAGTCTATAACTTTATATAGTTTGAAATTTTTTTTAGGACACTTTGACCACAAATAAGTTCAAAAGGTCAGATATGAACATCTATATGGCTTATGAAGCATCAGAAAGAGTCTATGAGTATGTATAGAAAGCCTAAGATTGAGGACTCTTTGGCCAGAAACATGTTCAGGAGGTCAAAAGGGGACCTCTGTATAGCTGATTTATCATCAAAAGGAGTCTATAACTTTCTATAGTTTGAAAAATTTTGAGGACACTTTGACCACAAATAAGTTCAAAAGGTCAGATATGGACATCTATATGGCTTATGAAGCATCAGAAGGAGTCTATGAGTATGTATAGAAAGCCCAAGATCAAGGACTCTTTGGCCAGAAATATTTTCAGGAGGTCAAAAGGGGACCTCTGTATAGCTGATTTATCATCAAAGGGAGTCTATAACTTTATATAGTTTGACATTTTTTTTAGGACACTTTGACCACAAATAAGTTCAAAAGGTCAGATATGAACATCTATATGGCTTATGAAGCATCAGAAGGAGTCTATGAGTATGTATAGAAAGCCCAAGATTGAGGACTCTTTGGCCAGAAACATGTTCAGGAGGTCAAAAGGGGACCTTTTTATAGCTGATTTATCATCAAAAGGAGTCTATAACTTTCTATAGTTTGAAAAATTTTGACACTTTGACCACAAATAAGTTCAAAAGGTCAGATATGGAAATATATATGGCTTATGAAGCATCAGAAGGAGTCTATGAGTATGTATAGAAAGCCCAAGATCGAGGACTCTTTGGCCAGAAATATGTTCAGGAGGTCAAAAGGGGACCTCTGTATAGCTGATTTATCATCAAAAGGAGTCTATAACTTTCTATAGTTTGAAAAAATGTTAGGACACTTTGACCACGAATAAGTTCAAAAAGTCAGATATGGACATCTATATGGCTTATGAAGCATCAGAAGGAGTCTATGAGTATGTATAGAAAGCCCAAGATTGAGGACTCTTTGGCCAGAAACATGTTCAGAAGGTCAAAAGGGGACTTCTGTATAGCTGATTTATCATCAAAAGGAGTCTATAACTTTCTATAGTTTGAAAAATTTTGAGGACACTTTGACCACAAATAAGTTCAAAAGGTCAGATATGGAAATATATATGGCTTATGAAGCATCAGAAGGAGTCTATGAGTATGTATAGAAAGCCCAAGATCGAGGACTCTTTGGCCAGAAATATGTTCTGGAGGTCAAAAGGGGCCCTCTGTATAGCTGATTTATATTTAAAAGGAGTCTATAACTTTATATAGTTTGAAAGATTTTAGGACACTTTGACCACAAATAAGTTAAAAATGTCAGATATGGACATCTATATGGCTTATGAAGCATCACAAGGAGTCATGAGTATGTATAGAAAGCCCAAGATCGAGGACTCTTTGGCCAGAATTATGTTCATGAGGTCAAAAGGGGCCCTCTGTATAGCTGATTTATCATCAAAAGGAGTCTATAACTTTCTATAATTTGAAAAATTTTGAGGACACTTTGACCACAAATAAGTTCAAAAGGTCAGATATGGACATCTATATGGCTTATGAAGCATCAGAAGGAGTCTATGAGTATGTATAGAAAGCCCAAGATTGAGGACTCTTTGGCCAGAATTATGTTCATGAGGTCAAAAGGGGCCCTCTGTATAGCTGATTTATCATCAAAAGGAGTCTATAACTTTCTATAATTTGAAAAATTTTGAGGACACTTTGACCACAAATAAGTTCAAAAGGTCAGATATGGACATCTATATGGCTTATGAAGCATCAGAAGGAGTCTATGAGTATGTATAGAAAGCCCAAGATCGAGGACTCTTTGGCCAGAATTATGTTCATGAGGTCAAAAGTGGACCTCTGTATAGATGATTTATCATCAAAAGGAGTCAATAACTTTCTATAGTTTGAAACATTTTGAGGACACTTTGACCACAAATAAGTTCAAAAGGTCAGATATGGACATCTATATGGCTTATGAAGCATCAGAAGGAATCTATGAGTATGTATAGATAGCCCAAAATAGAGGACTCTTTGGCCAGAAACATGTTCAGGAGGTCAAAAGGGGACCTCTGTATAGCTGACATCATCAAAAGGAGTCTATAACTTTATATAGTTTGAATTTTTTTTAGGACACTTTGACCACAAAAAAGTTCAAAAGGTCAGATATGGAGATCTATATGGCTTATGAAGCATCAGAAGGAGTCTATGAGTATGTATAGAAAGCCCAAGATCAAGGACTCTTTGGCCAGAAATATTTTCAGGAGGTCAAAAGGGGAACTCTGTATAGGTGATTTATCATCAAAAGGAGTCTATAACTTTCTATAGTTTGAAATTTTTTTAGGACACTTTGACCACAAATAAGTTCAAAAGGTCAGATATGGACATCTATATGGCTTATGAAGCATCAGAAGGAGTCTATGAGTATGTATAGAAAGCATAAGATCGAGGAATCTTTGGCCAGAAATATGTTCAGGAGGTCAAAAGGGGCCCTCTGTATAGCTGATTTATCATCAAAAGGAGTCTATAACTTTCTATAGTTTGAAAAAATGTTAGGACACTTTGACCACGAATAAGTTCAAAAGGTCAGATATGGACATCTATATGGCTTATGAAGCATCAGAAGGAGTCTATGAGTATGTATAGAAAGCCCAAGATTGAGGACTCTTTGGCCAGAAACATGTTCAGAAGGTCAAAAGGGGACCTCTGTATAGCTGATTTATAATCAAAAGGAGTCTATAACTTTATATAGTTTGAAATTTTTTTTAGGACACTTTGACCACAAATAAGTTCAAAAGGTCAGATATGGACATCTATATGGCTTATGAAGCATCAGAAGGAGTCTATGAGTATGTATAGAAAGCCCAATATTGAGGACTCTTTGGCCAGAAACATGTTCAGAAGGTCAAAAGGGGACCTCTGTATAGCTGACATCATCAAAAGGAGTCTATAACTTTATATAGTTAGAATTTTTTTTAGGGCACTTTGACCACAAATAAGTTCAAAAGGTCAGATATGGACATCTATATTGCTTATGAAGCATCAGAAGAAGTCTATGAGTATGTATAGAAAACGCAAGATCGAGGACTCTTTGGCCAGAAATATGTTTAGTAGGTCAGAAGGGGCCCTCTGTAAAGCTGATTTATCATAAAAAGGAGTCTATAACTTTCTATAGTTTGAAAAAATGTTAGGACACTTTGACCACAAATAAGGTCAAAATGTCAGATATGGAAATCTATATGGCTTTATGAAGCATCAGAAGGAGTCTATGAGTATGTATAGAAAGCATAAGATCGAGGACTCTTTGGCCAGAAATATGTTCAGGAGGTCAAAAGGGGCCCTCTGTATAGCTGATTTATCATCAAAAGGAGTCTATAACTTTCTATAGTTTGAAAAAATGTTAGGACACTTTGACCACGAATAAGTTCAAAAAGTTAGATATGGACATCTATATGGCTTATGAAGCATCAGAAGGAGTCTATGAGTATGTATAGAAAGCATAAGATCGAGGACTCTTTGGCCAGAAATATGTTCAGGAGGTCAAAAGGGGCCCTCTGTATAGCTGATTTATCATCAAAAGGAGTCTATAACTTTCTATAGTTTGAAAAAATGTTAGGACACTTTGACCACGAATAAGTTCAAAAAGTCAGATATGGACATCTATATGGCTTATGAAGCATCAGAAGGAGTCTATGAGTATGTATAGAAAGCCCAAGATTGAGGACTCTTTGGCCAGAAACATGTTCAGAAGGTCAAAAGAGGACCTCTGTATAGCTGATTTATCATCAAAAGGAGTCTATAACTTTCTATAGTTTGAAAAATTTTGAGGACACTTTGACCACAAATAAGTTCAAAAGGTCAGATATGGAAATATATATGGCTTATGAAGCATCAGAAGGAGTCTATGAGTATGTATAGAAAGCCCAAGATCGAGGACTCTTTGGCCAGAATGATGTTCAGGTGGTCAAAAGGGGACCTCTGTATAGCTGATTTATAATCAAAAGGAGTCTATAACTTTATATAGTTTGAAATTTTTTTAGGACACTTTGACCACAAATAAGTTCAAAAGGTCAGATATGGACATCTATATGGCTTATGAAGCATCAGAAGGAGTCTATGAGTATATATAGAAACCCCAAGATCAAGGACTCTTTGGCCAGAATTATGTTCAGGTGGTCAAAAGGGGACCTCTGTATAGCTGATTTATAATCAAAAGGAGTCTATAACTTTATATAGTTTGAAATTTTTTTTAGGACACTTTGACCACAAATAAGTTCAAAAGGTCAGATGTGAACATCTATATGGCTTATGAAGCATCAGAAGGAGTCTATGAGTATGTATAGAAAGCCCAAGATCGAGGACTCTTTGGCCAGAAATAGAGTCTATAACTTTCTATAGTTTGAAAACTCTTGAGGACACTTTGACCACAAATAAGTTCAAAAGGTCAGATATGGACATCTATATGGCTTATGAAGCATCAGAAGGAATCGATGAGTATGTATAGAAAGCATAAGATCAAGGACTCTTTGGCCAGAAACATGTTCAGGAGGTCAAAAGGGGACCTCTGTATAGCTGACTTATCATCAAAAGGAGCCTATAACTTTATATAGTTTGAAATTTTTTTAGGACACTTTGACCACAAATAAGTTCAAAAGGTCAGATATGGACATCTATATGGCTTATGAAGCATCAGAAGGAGTCTATGAGTATGTATAGAAAGCCCAAGATCAAGGACTCTTTGGCCAGAAATATTTTCAGGAGGTCAAAAGGGGACCTCTGTATAGCTGATTTATCATCAAAAGGAGTCTATAACTTTATATAGTTTGAATTTTTTTTTAGAACACTTTGACCACAAATAAGTTCAAAAGGTCAGATATGGACATCTATATGGCTTATGAAGCATCAGAAGGAGTCTATGAGTATGTATAGAAAGCCCAATATTGAGGACTCTTTGGCCAGAAACATGTTCAGGAGGTCAAAAGGGGACCTCTGTATAGCTGATTTATCATCAAAAGGAGTCTATAACTTTATATAGTTTGAATTTTTTAGGACACTTTGACCACAAATAAGTTCAAAAGGTCAGATATGGACATATATGGCTTATGAAGCACCAGAAGGAGTCTATGAGTATGTATAGAAAGCCCAATATTGAGGACTCTTTGGCCAGAAACATGTTCAGGAGGTCAAAAGGGGACCTCTGTACAGCTGATTTATCATCAAAAGGAGTCTATAACTTTCTATAGTTTGAAAACTTTTGAGGACACTTTGACCACAAATAAGTTCAAAAGGTCAGATATGGACATCTATATGGCTAATGAAGCATCAGAAGGAGTCTATGAGTATGTATAGCAAGCCCAAGATCGAGGACTCTTTGGCCAGAAATATGTTCAGTAGGTCAAAAGGGGCCCTCTATATAGCTGACTTATCATCAAAAGGAGTCTATAACTTTATATAGTTTGAAAAAATGTTAGGACACTTTGACCACAAATAAGTTCAAAAGGTCAGATATGGACATCTATATGGCTTATGAAGCATCAGAAGGAGTCTATGAGTATGTATAGAAAGCCCAAGATCGAGGACTCTTTGGCCAGAATTATGTTCATGAGGTCAAAAGGGGACCTCTGTATAGATGATTTATCATCAAAAGGAGTCAATTACTTTCTATAGTTTGAAACATTTTGAGGACACTTTGACCACAAATAAGTTCAAAAGGTCAGATATGAACATCTATATGGCTTATGAAGCATCAGAAGGAGTCTATGAGTATGTATAGAAAGCCCAAGATCGAGGACTCTTTGGCCAGAAATAGAGTCTATAACTTTCTATAGTTTGAAAACTCTTGAGGACACTTTGACCACAAATAAGTTCAAAAGGTCAGATATGGACATCTATATGGCTTATGAAGCATCAGAAGGAGTCTATGAGTATGTATAGAAAGCATAAGATCGAGGACTCTTTGGCCAGAAACATGTTCAGGAGGTCAAAAGGGGCCCTCTGTATAGCTGATTTATCATCAAAAGGAGTCTATAACTTTCTATAGTTTGAAAAAATGTTAGGACACTTTGACCACGAATAAGTTCAAAAAGTCAGATATGGACATCTATATGGCTTATGAAGCATCAGAAGGAGTCTATGAGTATGTATAGAAAGCCCAAGATTGAGGACTCTTTGGCCAGAAACATGTTCAGAAGGTCAAAAGGGGACCTCTGTATAGCTGATTTATCATCAAAAGGAGTCTATAACTTTCTATAGTTTGAAAAATTTTGAGGACACTTTGACCACAAATAAGTTCAAAAGGTCAGATATGGAAATATATATGGCTTATGAAGCATCAGAAGGAGTCTATGAGTATGTATAGAAAGCCCAAGATTGAGGACTCTTTGGCCAGAAACATGTTCAGGAGGTCAAAAGGGGACCTCTTTATAGCTGATTTATCATCAAAAGGAGTCTATAAATTTATTTGGTTTGACATTTTTTTAGGACACTTTGACAACAAATAAGTTCAAAATGTCAGATATGGACATCTATATGGCTTATGAAGCATCACAAGGAGTCTATGAGTATGTATAGAAAGCCCAAGATCGAGTACTCTTTGGCCAGAAATATGTTCAGGAGGTCAAAAGGGGACCTCTTTATAGCTGATTTATCATCAAAAGGAGTCTATAAATTTATTTGGTTTGACATTTTTTTAGGACACTTTGACCACAAATAAGTTCAAAAGGTCAGATATGGACATCTATATGGCTTATGAAGCATCAGAAGGAGTCTATGAGTATGTATAGAAAGCCCAAGATCGAGGACTCTTTGGCCAGAAATATGTTCAGGAGGTCAAAGGGTGCCCTCTGTATAGCTGATTTATCATCAAAAGGAGTCTATAACTTTATATAGTTTGAAAACTTTTGAGGACACTTTGACCACAAATAAGTTCAAAAGGTCAGATATGGACATCTATATGGCTTATGAATCATCAGAAGGAATCGATGAGTATGTATAGAAAGCATAAGATCAAGGACTCTTTGGCCAGAAACATGTTCAGGAGGTCAAAAGGGGACCTCTGTATAGCTGACTTATCATCAAAAGGAGTCTATAACTTTCTATAGTTTGAAAAAATGTTAGGACACTTTGACCACAAATAAGTTCAACAGGTCAGATATGGACATCTATATGGCTTATGAAGCATCAGAAGGAGTCTATGAGTATGTATAGAAAGCCCAAGATCGAGGACTCTTTGGCCAGAAATATGTTAAGGAGGTCAAAAGGGGACCTCTGTATAGCTGATTTATCATCAAAAGGAGTCTATAACTTTCTATAGTTAGAAAAAATGTTAGGATACTTTGACCACAAATAAGTTCAAAAGGTCAGATAGGGACATCTATATGGCTTATGAAGCATCAGAAGGAGTCTATGAGTATGTATAGAAAGCCCAAGATCAAGGACTCTTTGGCCAGATATATGTTAAGGAGGTCAAAAGGGGACCTCTGTATAGCTGACTTATCATAAAAATGAGTCTATAACTTTATATAGTTTGAAAAAATGTTAGGACACTTTGACCACAAATAAGTTCAAAAGGTCAGATATGGACATCTATATGGCTTATGAAGCATCAGAAGGAGTCTATGAGTATGTATAGAAAGCCCAAGATCAAGGACTCTTTGGCCAGATATATGTTCAGGAGGTCAAAAGGGGACCTCTGTATAGCTGATTTATCATCAGAAGGAGACCATATGCATGGGAATGCATGGGAATGCATGGGAATGCATCAGAAGGAGTTGGACTATGAGTATGTATAGAAAGCCCAAGATCGAGGACTCTTTGGCCAAAAATATGTTCTTTAGGTCAAATATGGACTCATGTATGGCTGACGTAACATCAGAAAAAGTCAACAAGTATATATGGAAAGGTCAAATTTCGAGGACTCCTTGGCCAGAAAAAAAATTCAGTATGTCAAATATTGACTTTTGTCAGGATGAAATAACATCCGAAGATATCAATCTGAATGTATAGTGTTAATCATTTAGGACTCTTTGGTCAGAAATATGTTCAGTAGGTCAAAAGGGGACCTCTGTATAGCTGATTTATCATCAGAAGGAGACTATAACTTTATATAGTTTGAAAAATTTTGAGGACCCTTTGACCAGAAATAAGTTCAATAGGTCAAAGATGCACCTCTATATGGCTGATTTAACATCAGAAGGAGTCTATAAGTTTATAATATACACAAAATACCTTTTGAGGACTCTTTTGCCAAAAATATGTTCAATCAGTCAAATATGAACTACTGTCTGGCTTATATAACATCACAAGTCAGTCTTGTATGTTTAGTAAGTTAATGTTCAAGGAGTCTTTATCCAGAAATGTGTTCAGTAGGTAAAAAATGGACTTCTGTATGGCTGATGTCACATCAGAAAGATTCTACGAGAATGTATAGAACGTTTAAGATCGATTACTCTTGGGTCAGAAATATGTGCAATATGTGAAATATGTTTGCCCAAACATGGACTACTGTCTTGCTAATACAACATCACAAGAAGTCAGTAAGTAAGAAGTCCGTGAGAACTCTTTGGACAGAAAATATGTTCTGTAGGTCAAAGAGGGACCTCTGTAGGCCTGATTTGACACATGACATATGTGCATTGGCATTGCACAATAACTTATTCATTTTTTCTTTTAAGGGAAATTATTGCATTTACCTCTTGCGTTACAATGCATAGAATAAACTACTTCATACCTCATGTGCAATGAAAACATAACATGAGTGTTGCATTGCACAAACGATCTAAGAATTAGCGTTGAATAATAATGTATTATTATTATATCTAACTATATCAGTTAGATATTTTATGCAGTGGAATGTAACTCCAAAAATGGTATCTCTTCAATGCAAATCGGAATGAGATAGTTATTGTATGTTTGTGATGCACTCATAGCTTATATGTTATTCTTCAATGCACAAAGTTTGATCTTGTGTGAAATGCAATGCAGTAGCTCATATTGTATTTCCTCAAAGCAAAATGAAATGGAGTTTGGGAATGAGTTACTTCTGGTGTGTAATGCAATGCAAGAAGTGCATAGCCTATATGTTATTCTTCAATGCACAACGTTAGATCGTTTGTGCAATGCAATGCAATGCAATGCAACAACACACGTTTATCTCTTTAATGAACATGGGAATGATTTAGTTCTGGTATGCAATGCAATGCAATGCGAAAAGTGCATAACCTATATGTTAATCTTCAGTGCACAACGTTAGATCGTTAGTTCAATGCAGTGCAATGCAATGCAATGCAATACAATGCAATGCAACAACACACGTTATGTCTTTAATCAACATGGGAATGAGGTAGTTCTGGTGTGCAATGCAATGCAAAAAGTGCATAACCTATATGTTATTCTTCAGTGCACAACGTTAGATCGTTAGTGCAATGCAATTCAATGCAATGCAATGCAATGCAATGCAATGCAATGCAACAACACACATATCATCTCTATAATGAACTTGGGAATGATTTTTGTTCTGGTGTGCAATGCAATGCGACAAGAGCATAACCTATATGTTATTCTTCAGTGCACAACATTAGATTGTTTGTGCAATGCAATGCAAAGCAATGCACCAACAAACGTTATCTCTTTAATGAACATGGGAATGATTTAGTTCTGGTGTGCAATGCAGTGAAAAGCAAAAAGTGCATAACCTATATATTTTTCTTCAGTGCACAACGTTAGATCGTTTGTGCAATGCAATGCAATGCAATGCAACAACACACGTTATCTCTTTAATGAACATGAGAATGATTTAGTTCTGGTGTGCAATGCAATGCAATGCAAAAAGTGCATAACCTATATGTTATTCTACAGTGCACAACGTTAGATCGTTAGTGCAGTGCAATGCAATGCAATGCAGTGCAAAGCAATGCAAATCAATGCAATGCAATGCAATACAATTCAATGCAACAACACACGTTATGTCTTTAATCAACATGGGAATGAGGTAGTTCTGGTGTGCAATGCAATGCGAAAAGTGCATAACCTATATGTTAATCTTCAGTGCACAACATTAGATCGTTTGTGCAATGCAATGCAAAGCAATGCACCAACAAACGTTATCTCTTTAATGAACATGGGAATGATTTAGTTCTGGTTTGCAATGCAGTGAAATGCAAAAAGTGCATAACCTATATGTTATTCTTCAGTGCACAACGTTAGATCGTTAGTGCAATGCAATGCAATTCAATGCAATGCAATGCAATGCAATGCAATGCAATGCAACAACACACATATCATCTCTATAATGAACTTGGGAATGATTTAGTTCTGGTATGCAATGCAATGCGAAAAGTGCATAACCTATATGTTAATCTTCAGTGCACAACGTTAGATCGTTAGTTCAATGCAGTGCAATGCAATGCAATTGCAATGCAATTGCAATGCAATGCAATGCAATGCAGTGCAAAGCAATGCAATTGCAATTGCAATGCAATGCAATGCAGTGCAAAGCAATGCATATCAATGCAATGCAATGCAATGCAACAACACACGTTATGTCTTTAATCAACATGGGAATGAGGTAGTTCTGGTGTGCAATGCAAAAAGTGCATAACCTATATGTTATTCTTCAGTGCACAACGTTAGATCGTTAGTGCAATGCAATAACATGGGAATGATTTAGTTCTGGTGTGCAATGCAAAAAGTGCATAACCTATAAGTTTTTCTTCAGTGCACAACGTTAGATCGTTTGTGCAATGCAATGCAATGCAATGCAACAACACACGTTTATCTCTTTAATGAACATGGGAATGATTTAGTTCTGGTATGCAGTGCAATGCAATGCGAAAAGTGCAGTGCAATTCAATGCAACAACACACATATCATCTCTATAATGAACTTGGGAATGATTTTGTTCTGGTGTGCAATGCAATGCGACAAGAGCCTAACCTATATGTTATTCTTCAGTGCACAACAATAGATCGTTTGTGCAATGCAAATGCAATGCAATGCAACAACACACGTTATCTCTTTAATGAACATGGGAATGATTTAGTTCTGGTGTGCAATGCAATGCGAAAAGTGCATAACCTAAATGTTAATCTTCAGTGCACAACATTAGATCGTTTGTGCAATGCAATGCAAAGCAATGGACCAACAAACGTTATCTCTTTAATGAACATGGGAATGATTTAGTTCTGGTTTGCAATGCAGTGAAATGCAAAAAGTGCATAACCTATATGTTATTCTTCAGTGCACAACGTTAGATCGTTAGTACAATGCAATTCAATGCAATGCAATGCAATGCAATGCAGTGCAGTGCAGTGCAATGCAACAACACACATATCATCTCTATAATGAACTTGGCAATAATTTAGTTCTGGTATACAATGCAATGCGAAAAGTGCATAACCTATATGTTAATCTTCAGTGCACAACGTTAGATCGTTAGTTCAATGCAATGCAATGCAATGCACCAACAAACGTTATCTCTTTAATGAACATGGGAGTGATTTAGTTCTGGTGTGAAATGCAAAAAGTGCATAACCTATATGTTATTCTTCAGTGATCGTTAGATCGTTAGTGCAATGCAAAGCAATGCAAAGCAGTGCAAAGCAGTGCAAAGCAGTGCAAAGCAGTGCAAAGCAGTGCAAAGCAGTGCAAAGCAATGCAAAGCAATGCAGTGCAAAGCAATGCAATGCAATGCAATGCAATGCAATGCAATACAATGCAATGCAACAACACACATTATCTCTTTAAAGAACATGGGAATGATTTAGTTCTGGTGTGCAATGCAATGCAAAAAGTGCATAACCTATATGTTTTTCTTCAGTGCACAACGTTAGATCGTTTGTGGAATGCAATGCAATGCAACAACACACGTTATCTCTTTAATGACCTTGAGAATGATATAGTTCTGGTGTGCAATGCAATGCAATGCAAAAAGTGCATAACCTATATGTTATTCTACAGTGCACAACGTTAGATCGTTAGTGCAGTGCAATGCAATGCAATGCAATGCAATGCAATGCAGTGCAAAGCAATGCAAATCAATGCAATGCAATGCAAAAAGTGCATAACCTATATGTTATTCTTCAAGTGCACAACGTTAGATCGTTAGTGCAATGCAATGCAATGCAACAACACACATATCATCTCTATAATGAACTTGGGAATTATTTAGATCTGGTGTGCAATGCAATGCGAAAAGTGCATAACCTATATGTTATTCTTCAGTGCACAACGTTAGATCGTTTGTGCAATGCAATGCAATGCAATGCACCAACAAACGTTATCTCTTTAATGAACATGGGAGTGATTTAGTTCTGGTGTGAAATGCAAAAAGTGCATAACCTATATGTTATTCTTCAGTGATCGTTAGATCGTTAGTGCAATGCAAAGCAATGCAAAGCAGTGCAAAGCAGTGCAAAGCAGTGCAAAGCAGTACAAAGCAATGCAGTGCAAAGCAATGCAGTGCAAAGCAATGCAATGCAATGCAAAGCAATGCAATGCAATGCAATGCAATGCAATGCAATGCAATGCAATGCAATGCAATACAATGCAATTTAACAACACACATTATCTCTTTAATGAACATGGGATCGAGTAAGTTCTGTTGTGCAATGCAATGCAAGTAGTGCACAGACTATATGTTATTCTTCAATGCACAACGTTAGACAATTTGTGCAAAACAACAACACAGATGTTATCTCTGTAATGAACATGGCATTGAGTTAGTTTTGGTGTGCAATGCAATGCAATGCACGAAGTGCATAACCTATGTTTCTTTAATGATGCTCAACGTTAGATCGTTTGTGCAAAGCACATAATGTTATAACAATGAGCTATACATACGTACACTTTTGACCTACTGAACATATTTCTGGCCAAAGAGTCCTTAAAGATGTTATATCATCCTGACAAAGGTCCAAATTTGACATACTGAATTTTTTTCTGGCCAAGGAGTACTCGAAACTTGACCTTTCCATATATACTTGTTGACTCTTTCTGATGTTACGTCAGACATACAGAATTCCATATTTGAACCAAGTAAAATATTTCTTGCCAAAGAGTCCTCGATCTTGGGCTTTTTATACATACTCATAGACTCCTTCTGATGCTTCATAAGCCATATAGATGTCCATATCTCACCTTTTGAACTTATTTGTGGTCAAAGTGTCCTAAAACAATTCAAACTATATAAAGTTATAGACTCCTTTTAAAGATAAATCAGCTATAAAAAGGGCCCCTTTTAACCTACTGAACATATTTCTGGCCAAAGAGTCCTCGATCTTGCGTTTTCTATACATACTCATAGACTCCTTCTGATGCTTCATAAGCCATATAGATGTCCATATCTGACCTTTTGAACTTATTTGTGGTCAAAGTGTCCTAACATTTTTTCAAACTATAGAAAGTTATAGACTTCTTTTGATGATAAATCAGCTATACAGAGGTCCCCTTTTGACCTCCAGAACATATTTCTGGCCAAAGAGTCCTCGATCTTGGGCTTTCTATTATACATTCTCATAGACTCCTTCTGATGCTTCATAAGCCATATAGATGTCCATATCTGACCATTTGAACTTATTTGTGGTCAAAGTGTCCTCAAAATGTTTCAAACAATAGAAAGTTATACACTCCTTTTGATGATAAATCAGCTATAAAAAGGTCCCCTTTTGACCTCCTGAACATGTTTCTGGCCAAAGAGTCCTCAATCTTGGGCTTTCTATACATACTCATAGACTCCTTCTGATGCTTCATAAGCCATATATTTCCATATCTGACCTTTTGAACTTATTTGTGGTCAAAGTGTCCTAAAACAATTCAAACTATATAAAGTTATAGACTCCTTTTGATGATAAATCAGCTATACAGAGAGCCCCTTTTGACCTACTAAAAATATTTCTGGCCAAAGAGTCCTCGATCTTGGGCTTTCTATACATACTCATAGACTCCTTCTGGTGCTTCATAAGCCAGATAGATTTCCATATCTGAAATTTTGAACTTATTTGTGGTCAAAGTGTCCTAAAAAAAATTCAAACTATATAAAGTTATAGACTCCTTTTGATGATAAATCAGCCATACAGAGGTCCCCTTTTGACTTCCAGATCATATTTCTGGCCAAAGAGTCCTCGATCTTGGGCTTTCTATACATACTCATAGACTCCTTCTGATGCTTCATAAGCCATATATTTCCATATCTGACCTTTTGAACTTATTTGTGGTCAAAGTGTCCTAAAAAAATTCAAACTATATAAAGTTATAGACTCCTTTTGATGATAAATCAGCTAAAAAAAGGTCCCCTTTTGACCTCCAGAACATATTTCTGGCCAAAGAGTCCTCGATCTTATGCTTTCTATACATACTCATAGACTCCTTCTGATGCTTCATAAGCCATATAGATGTCCATATCTGACCTTTTGAACTTATTTGTGGTCAAAGTGTCCTCAAAATTTTTCAAACTATAGAAAGTTATAGACTCCCTTTGATGATAAATCAGCTATACAGAGGTCCCCTTTTGACCTCCTTAACATATTTCTGGCCAAAGAGTCCTCGATCCCAAGATCGAGGCTTTCTATACATACTCATAGACTCCTTCTGATGCTTCATAAGCCATATAGATGTCCATATCTGACCTTTTGAACTTATTTGTGGTCAAATTGTCCTAAAAAAAATTCAAACTATATAAAGTTATAGACTCCTTTTGATGATAAATCAGCCATACAGAGGTCCCCTTTTGACTTCCAGATCATATTTCTGGCCAAAGAGTCCTCGATCTTGGGCTTTCTATACATACTCATAGACTCCTTCTGATGCTTCATAAGCCATATATTTCCATATCTGACCTTTTGAACTTATTTGTGGTCAAAGTGTCCTAAAAAAATTCAAACTATATAAAGTTATAGACTCCTTTTGATGATAAATCAGCTAAAAAAAGGTCCCCTTTTGACCTCCAGAACATATTTCTGGCCAAAGAGTCCTCGATCTTATGCTTTCTATACATACTCATAGACTCCTTCTGATGCTTCATAAGCCATATAGATGTCCATATCTGACCTTTTGAACTTATTTGTGGTCAAAGTGTCCTCAAAATTTTTCAAACTATATAAAGTTATAGACTCCCTTTGATGATAAATCAGCTATACAGAGGTCCCCTTTTGACCTCCTTAACATATTTCTGGCCAAAGAGTCCTCGATCCCAAGATCGAGGCTTTCTATACATACTCATAGACTCCTTCTGATGCTTCATAAGCCATATAGATGTCCATATCTGACCTTTTGAACTTATTTTTGGTCAAAGTGTCCTCAACATTTTTCAAACTATAGAAAGTTATAGACTCCTTTTGATGATAAATCAGCTATAAAGAGGTCCCCTTTTGACCTCCTGAACATGTTTCTGGCCAAAGTGTCCTCAATCTTGGGCTTTCTATACATACTCATAGATTCCTTCTGATGCTTCATAAGCCATATAGATGTCCATATCTGACCTTTTGAACTTATTTGTGGTCAAAGTATCCTCAAAATGTTTCAAACTATAGAAAGTTATTGACTCCTTTTGATGATAAATCAGCTATACAGAGGGCCCCTTTTGACCTACTGAACATATTTCCGGTCAAAGAGTCCTCGATCTTGGGCTTTCTATACATACTCATAGACTCCTTCTGATGCTTCATAAGCCATATAGATGTCCAAATCTGACCTTTTGAACTTATTTGTGGTCAAAGTGTCCTAACATTTTTTCAAACTATAGAAAGTTATAGACTTTTTGATGATAAACCTTTTGATGATAAATCAGCTATACAGACCTTTTTGACCTCCTGAACATGTTTCTGGCCAAAGAGTCCTCGATCTTGGCCTTTCTATACATACTCATAGACTCCTTCTGAAGCTTCATGAGCCATATAGATTTCCATATCTGACCTTTTGAACTTATTTGTGGTCAAAGTGTCCTCAAAATTTTTCAAACTATAGAAAGTTATAGACTACTTTTGATGATAAATCAGTTATACAGAGGTCCCCTTTTGACCTCCTGAACATGTTTCTGGCCAAAGAGTCCTCGATCTTGGGCTTTCTATACATGCTCATAGACTCCTTCTGATGCTTCATGAGCCATATAGATTTCAATATCTGACATTTTGAACTTATTTGTGGTCAAAGTGTCCTAAAATTTTTCAAACTATAGAAAGTTATAGACTCCTTTTGATGATAAATCAGCTATACAGAGGTCTCCTTTTGACCTCCTGAACATATTTCTGCCCAAAGAGTCCTCGATCTTGGGCTTTCTATACATACTCATAGACTCCTTCTGATGCTTCATAAGCCATATAGATGTCCATATCTGACCTTTTGAACTTATTTGTGGTCAAAGTATCCTCAAAATTTTTCAAACTATAGAAAGTTATTGACTCCTTTTGATGATAAATCAGCTATACAGAGGTCCCCTTTTGACCTCCTGAACATATTTCTGCCCAAAGAGTCCTCGATCTTGGGCTTTCTATACATACTCATAGACTCCTTCTGATGCTTCATAAGCCATATAGATGTCCATATCTGACCTGTGGAACTTATTTGTGGTCAAAGTGTCCTCAAAATTTTTCAAACTATAGAAAGACTCCTTTTGATGATAAATCAGCTATACAGAGGTCCCCTTTTGACCTCCTTAACATATTTCTGGCCAAAGAGTCCTCGATCTTGGGCTTTCTATACATACTCATAGACTTCTTCTGATGCTTCATAAGCCATATAGATTTCCATATCTGACCTTTTGAACTTATTTGTGGTCAAAGTGTCCTAAAATTTTTTCAAACCAAATAAAGTTATAGACTCCTTTTGATGATAAATCAGCTATAAAGAGGTCCCCTTTTGACCTCCTGAACATATTTCTGGCCAAAGAGTCCTTGATCTTGGGCTTTCTATACATACTCATAGACTCCTTCTTATGCTTCATAAGCCATATAGATGTCCATATCTGACCTTTTAAACTTATTTGTGGTCAAAGTGTCCTAACATTTTTTCAAACTATAGAAAGTTATAGACTCCTTTTGATGATAAATCAGCTATACAGAGGTCCCCTTTTGACCTCCTGAACATATTTCTGCCCAAAGAGTCCTCGATCTTGGGCTTTCTATACATACTCATAGACTCCTTCTGATGCTTCATAAGCCATATAGATGTCCATATCTGACCTGTGGAACTTATTTGTGGTCAAAGTGTCCTCAAAATTTTTCTAACTATAGAAAGACTCCTTTTGATGATAAATCAGCTATACAGAGGTCCCCTTTTGACCTCCTTAACATATTTCTGGCCAAAGAGTCCTCGATCTTGGGCTTTCTATACATACTCATAGACTTCTTCTGATGCTTCATAAGCCATATAGATTTCCATATCTGACCTTTTGAACTTATTTGTGGTCAAAGTGTCCTAAAATTTTTTCAAACCAAATAAAGTTATAGACTCCTTTTGATGATAAATCAGCTATAAAGAGGTCCCCTTTTGACCTCCTGAACATATTTCTGGCCAAAGAGTCCTTGATCTTGGGCTTTCTATACATACTCATAGACTCCTTCTGATGCTTCATAAGCCATATAGATGTCCATATCTGACCTTTTAAACTTATTTGTGGTCAAAGTGTCCTAACATTTTTTCAAACTATAGAAAGTTATAGACTCCTTTTGATGATAAATCAGCTATACAGAGGGCCCCTTTTGACCTACTGAACATATTTCTGGCCAAAGAGTCCTCGATCTTGCGTTTTCTATACATACTCATAGACTCCTTCTGATGCTTCATAAGCCATATAGATGTCCATATCTGACCTTTTGAACTTATTTGTGGTCAAAGTGTCCTCAAAATTTTTCAAACTATAGAAAGTTATAGACTCCCTTTGATGATAAATCAGCTATACAGAGGTCCCCTTTTGACCTCCTTAACATATTTCTGGCCAAAGAGTCCTCGATCCCAAGATCGAGGCTTTCTATACATACTCATAGACTCCTTCTGATGCTTCATAAGCCATATAGATGTCCATATCTGACCTTTTGAACTTATTTGTGGTCAAAGTGTCCTCAACATTTTTCAAACTATAGAAAGTTATAGACTCCTTTTGATGATAAATCAGCTATAAAGAGGTCCCCTTTTGACCTCCTGAACATGTTTCTGGCCAAAGTGTCCTCAATCTTGGGCTTTCTATACATACTCATAGATTCCTTCTGATGCTTCATAAGCCATATAGATGTCCATATCTGACCTTTTGAACTTATTTGTGGTCAAAGTGTCCTCAAAATTTTTCAAACTATAGAAAGTTATAGACTACTTTTGATGATAAATCAGTTATACAGAGGTCCCCTTTTGACCTCCTGAACATGTTTCTGGCCAAAGAGTCCTCGATCTTGGGCTTTCTATACATGCTCATAGACTCCTTCTGATGCTTCATGAGCCATATAGATTTCAATATCTGACATTTTGAACTTATTTGTGGTCAAAGTGTCCTAAAATTTTTCAAACTATAGAAAGTTATAGACTCCTTTTGATGATAAATCAGCTATACAGAGGTCTCCTTTTGACCTCCTGAACATATTTCTGCCCAAAGAGTCCTCGATCTTGGGCTTTCTATACATACTCATAGACTCCTTCTGATGCTTCATAAGCCATATAGATGTCCATATCTGACCTTTTGAACTTATTTGTGGTCAAAGTATCCTCAAAATTTTTCAAACTATAGAAAGTTATTGACTCCTTTTGATGATAAATCAGCTATACAGAGGTCCCCTTTTGACCTCCTGAACATATTTCTGCCCAAAGAGTCCTCGATCTTGGGCTTTCTATACATACTCATAGACTCCTTCTGATGCTTCATAAGCCATATAGATGTCCATATCTGACCTGTGGAACTTATTTGTGGTCAAAGTGTCCTCAAAATTTTTCAAACTATAGAAAGACTCCTTTTGATGATAAATCAGCTATACAGAGGTCCCCTTTTGACCTCCTTAACATATTTCTGGCCAAAGAGTCCTCGATCTTGGGCTTTCTATACATACTCATAGACTTCTTCTGATGCTTCATAAGCCATATAGATTTCCATATCTGACCTTTTGAACTTATTTGTGGTCAAAGTGTCCTAAAATTTTTTCAAACCAAATAAAGTTATAGACTCCTTTTGATGATAAATCAGCTATAAAGAGGTCCCCTTTTGACCTCCTGAACATATTTCTGGCCAAAGAGTCCTTGATCTTGGGCTTTCTATACATACTCATAGACTCCTTCTGATGCTTCATAAGCCATATAGATGTCCATATCTGACCTTTTAAACTTATTTGTGGTCAAAGTGTCCTAACATTTTTTCAAACTATAGAAAGTTATAGACTCCTTTTGATGATAAATCAGCTATACAGAGGTCCCCTTTTGACCTCCTGAACATATTTCTGCCCAAAGAGTCCTCGATCTTGGGCTTTCTATACATACTCATAGACTCCTTCTGATGCTTCATAAGCCATATAGATGTCCATATCTGACCTGTGGAACTTATTTGTGGTCAAAGTGTCCTCAAAATTTTTCTAACTATAGAAAGACTCCTTTTGATGATAAATCAGCTATACAGAGGTCCCCTTTTGACCTCCTTAACATATTTCTGGCCAAAGAGTCCTCGATCTTGGGCTTTCTATACATACTCATAGACTTCTTCTGATGCTTCATAAGCCATATAGATTTCCATATCTGACCTTTTGAACTTATTTGTGGTCAAAGTGTCCTAAAATTTTTTCAAACCAAATAAAGTTATAGACTCCTTTTGATGATAAATCAGCTATAAAGAGGTCCCCTTTTGACCTCCTGAACATATTTCTGGCCAAAGAGTCCTTGATCTTGGGCTTTCTATACATACTCATAGACTCCTTCTGATGCTTCATAAGCCATATAGATGTCCATATCTGACCTTTTAAACTTATTTGTGGTCAAAGTGTCCTAACATTTTTTCAAACTATAGAAAGTTATAGACTCCTTTTGATGATAAATCAGCTATACAGAGGGCCCCTTTTGACCTACTGAACATATTTCTGGCCAAAGAGTCCTCGATCTTGCGTTTTCTATACACACTCATAGACTCCTTCTGATGCTTCATAAGCCATATAGATGTCCATATCTGACCTTTTGAACTTATTTGTGGTCAAAGTGTCCTCAAAATTTTTCAAACTATAGAAAGTTATAGACTCCTTTTTATGATAAATCAGCTATACAGAGGGCCTCTTCTGACCTAATGAACATAATTCTGGCCAAAGAGTCCTCGATCTTGCATTTTCTATACATACTCATAGACTGCTTCTGATGCTTCATAAGCCATATAGATTTCCATATCTGACCTTTTTAACTTATTTGTGGTCAAAGTGTCCTAAAATTTTTCAAACTATATAAAGTTATAGACTCCTTTTAAAGATAAATCAGCTATACAGAGGGCCCCTTTTGACCTACTGAACATATTTCTGGCCAAAGAGTCGTCGATCTTGCGTTTTCTATTCATGCACATAGACTCCTTCTGATGCTTCATAAGCCATATAGATTTCCATATCTGACCTTTTGAACTTATTTGTGGTCAAAGTGTCCTCAAAATATTTCAAACTATAGAAAGATTCCTTTTGATGATAAATCAGCTATACAGAGGTCACCTTTTGACCTCCTTAACATATTTCTGCCCAAAGAGTCCTCGATCTTGGGCTTTCTATACATACTCATAGACTCCTTCTGATGCTTCATAAGCCATATAGATGTCCATATCTGACCTTTTGAACTTATTTGTGGTCAAAGTGTCCTAACATTTTTTCAAACTATAGAAAGTTATAGACTTTTTGATGATAAACCTTTTGATGATAAATCAGCTATACAGACCTTTTTGACCTCCTGAACATGTTTCTGGCCAAAGAGTCCTCGATCTTGGGCTTTCTATACATACTCATAGACTCCTTCTGAAGCTTCATGAGCCATATAGATTTCCATATCTGACCTTTTGAACTTATTTGTGGTCAAAGTGTCCTCAAAATTTTTCAAACTATAGAAAGTTATAGACTCCTTTTGATGATAAATCAGTTATACAGAGGTCCCCTTTTGACCTCCTGAACATGTTTCTGGCCAAAGAGTCCTCGATCTTGGGCTTTCTATACATGCTCATAGACTCCTTCTGATGCTTCATGAGCCATATAGATTTCAATATCTGACCTTTTGAACTTATTTGTGGTCAAAGTATCCTCAAAATTTTTCAAACTATAGAAAGTTATTGACTCCTTTTGATGATAAATCAGCTATACAGAGGTCCCCTTTTGACCTCCTGAACATATTTCTGCCCAAAGATTCCTCGATCTTGGGCTTTCTATACATACTCATAGACTCCTTCTGATGCTTCATAAGCCATATAGATGTCCATATCTGACCTGTTGAACTTATTTGTGGTCAAAGTGTCCTCAAAATTTTTCAAACTATAGAAAGACTCCTTTTGATGATAAATCAGCTATACAGAGGGCCCCTTTTGACCTCCTTAACATATTTCTGGCCAAAGAGTCCTCGATCTTGGGCTTTCTATACATACTCACAGACTTCTTCTGATGCTTCATAAGCCATATAGATTTCCATATCTGACCTTTTGAACTTATTTGTGGTCAAAGTGTCCTAAAAATTTTTCAAACCAAATAAAGTTATAGACTCCTTTTGATGATCAATCAGCTATAAAGAGGTCCCCTTTTGACCTCCTGAACATATTTCTGGCCAAAGAGTCCTTGATCTTGGGCTTTCTATACATACTCATAGACTCCTTCTGATGCTTCATAAGCCATATAGATGTCCATATCTGACCTTTTGAACTTATTTGGGGTCAAAGTGTCCTCAAAATTTTTCAAACTATAGAAAGTTATAGACTCCTTTTGATGATAAGTCAGCTATACAGAGGTCCCCTTTTGACCTCCAGAACATATTTCTGGCCAAAGAGTCCTCGATCTTATGCTTTCTATACATACTCATAGACTCCTTCTGATGCTTCATAAGCCATATAGATGTCCATATCTGACCTTTTGAACTTATTTGTGGTCAAAGTGTCCTCAAAATTTTTCAGACTATAGAAAGTTATAGACTCCTTTTGATGATAAATCAGCTATACAGAGGTCCCCTTTTTACCGCCTGAACATATTTCTGGCCAAAGAGTCATCGATCTTGCATTTCTATACATACCATAGACTCCTTCTGATGCTTCATAAGCCATACAGATTTCCATATCTGACCTTTTGAACTTATTTGTGGTCAAAGTGTCCTAAAAAAAATTCAAACTATATAAAGTTATAGACTCCTTTTGATGATAAATCAGCTATACAGAGGTCCCCTTTTGACCTCCTGAACATATTTCTGGCCTTCTGGCCAAAGAGTCCTTGATCTTGGGCTTTCTATACATACTCATAGTCTCCTTCTGATGCTTCATAAGCCATATAGATGTCCATATCTGACCTTTTGAACTTATTTGTGGTCAAAGTGTTTTTAAAAAATTTCAAACCAAATAAAGTTATAGACTCTTTTGATGATAAATCAGCTATAAAGATGTCCCCTTTTGACCTCCTGAACATGTTTCTGGCCAAAGTGTCCTCAATCTTGGGCTTTCTATACATACTCATAGACTCCTTGATGCTTCATAAGCCATATAGATGTCCATATCTGTTTTTTTGTGAACTTATTTGTGGTCAAAGTATCCTCAAAATTTTTCAAACTATAGAAAGTTATTGACTCCTTTTGATGATAAATCAGCTATAGAGAGGGCCCCTTTTGACCTACTGAACATATTTCTGGCCAAAGAGTCGACGATCTTGCGTTTTCTGTTCATACTCATAGACTCCTTCTGATGCTTCATAAGCCATATAGATTTCCATATCTGACCTTTTGAACTTATTTGTGGTCAAAGTGTCCTCAAAATTTTTCAAACTATAGAAAGATTCCTTTTGATGATAAATCAGCTATACAGAGGTCCCCTTTTGACCTCTAGAACATATTTCTGGCCAAAGAGTCCTCGATCTTGGGCTTTCTATACATACTCATAGACTTCTTCTGATGCTTCATAAGCCATATAGATTTCCATATCTGACCTTTTGAACTTATTTGTGGTCAAAGTGTCCTCAAAATTTTTCAAACTATAGAAAGTTATAGACTCCTTTTGATGATAAATCAGCTATACAGAGGTCCCCTTTTGACCTCCTGGACATATTTCTGGCCAAAGAGTCCTCGATCTTGGGCTTTCTATACATACTCATAGACTCCTTCTGATGCTTCATAAGCCATATAGATGTCCATATCTGACCTTTTGAACTTATTTGTGGTCAAAGTGTCCTAACATTTTTTCAAACTATAGAAAGTTATAGACTCCTTTTGATGATAAATCAGCTAAACAGAGGGCCCCTTTTGACCTCCAGAACATATTTCTGGCCAAAGAGTCCTCGATCTTGGGCTTTCTATACATACTCATAGACTCCTTCTGATGCTTCATAAGCCATATAGATGTCCATATCTGACCTGTTGAACTTATTTGTGGTCAAAGTGTCCTCAAAAGTTTTCAAACTATAGAAAGACTCCTTTTGATGATAAATCAGCTATACAGAGGTCCCCTTTTGACCTCCTTAACATATTTCTGGCCAAAGAGTCCTCGATCTTGGGCTTTCTATACATACTCATAGACTTCTTCTGATGCTTCATAAGCCATATAGATTTCCATATCTGACCTTTTGAACTTATTTGTGGTCAAAGTGTCCTAAAAAATTTTCAAACCAAATAAAGTTATAGACTCCTTTTGATGATAAATCAGCTATAAAGAGGTCCCCTTTTGACCTCCTGAACATATTTCTGGCCAAAGAGTCCTTGATCTTGGGCTTTCTATACATACTCATAGACTCCTTCTGATGCTTCATAAGCCATATAGATGTCCATATCTGACGTTTTGAACTTATTTGGGGTCAAAGTGTCTTAAAAAAATTTCAAACCAAATAAAGTTATAGACTCCTTTTGATGATAAATCAGCTATAAAGATGTCCCCTTTTGACCTCCTGAACATGTTTCTGGCCAAAGTGTCCTAAATCTTGGGCTTTCTATACATACTCATAGACTTCTTCTGATGCTTCATAAGCCATATAGATTTCCATATCTGACCTTTTGAACTTATTTGTGGTCAAAGTGTCCTCAAAATTTTTCAAACTATAGAAAGTTATAGACTCCTTTTGATGATAAATCAGCTATACAGAGGTCTCCTTTTGACCTCCTGAACATATTTCTGCCCAAAGAGTCCTCGATCTTGGGATTTCTATACATACTCATAGACTCCTTCTGATGCTTCATAAGCCATATAGATGTCCATATCTGACCTTTTGAACTTATTTGTGGTCAAAGTATCCTCAAAATTTTTCAAACTATAGAAAGTTATTGACTCCTTTTGATGATAAATCAGCTATACAGAGGTCCCCTTTTGACCTCCTGAACATATTTCTGCCCAAAGAGTCCTCGATCTTGGGCTTTCTATACATACTCATAGACTCCTTCTGATGCTTCATAAGCCATATAGATGTCCATATCTGACCTGTGGAACTTATTTGTGGTCAAAGTGTCCTCAAAATTTTTCAAACTATAGAAAGACTCCTTTTGATGATAAATCAGCTATACAGAGGTCCCCTTTTGACCTCCTTAACATATTTCTGGCCAAAGAGTCCTCGATCTTGGGCTTTCTATACATACTCATAGACTCCTTCTGATGCTTCATAAGCCATATAGATGTCCATATCTGACCTGTGGAACTTATTTGTGGTCAAAGTGTCCTAACATTTTTTCAAACTATAGAAAGTTATAGACTTCTTTTGATGATAAATCAGCTATACAGAGGTCCCCTTTTGACCTCCAGAACATATTTCTGGCCAAAGAGTCCTCGATCTTGGGCTTTCTATTATACATTCTCATAGACTCCTTCTGATGCTTCATAAGCCATATAGATGTCCATATCTGACCATTTGAACTTATTTGTGGTCAAAGTGTCCTCAAAATGTTTCAAACAATAGAAAGTTATACACTCCTTTTGATGATAAATCAGCTATAAAAAGGTCCCCTTTTGACCTCCTGAACATGTTTCTGGCCAAAGAGTCCTCAATCTTGGGCTTTCTATACATACTCATAGACTCCTTCTGATGCTTCATAAGCCATATATTTCCATATCTGACCTTTTGAACTTATTTGTGGTCAAAGTGTCCTAAAACAATTCAAACTATATAAAGTTATAGACTCCTTTTGATGATAAATCAGCTATACAGAGAGCCCCTTTTGACCTACTAAAAATATTTCTGGCCAAAGAGTCCTCGATCTTGGGCTTTCTATACATACTCATAGACTCCTTCTGGTGCTTCATAAGCCAGATAGATTTCCATATCTGAAATTTTGAACTTATTTGTGGTCAAAGTGTCCTAAAAAAAATTCAAACTATATAAAGTTATAGACTCCTTTTGATGATAAATCAGCCATACAGAGGTCCCCTTTTGACTTCCAGATCATATTTCTGGCCAAAGAGTCCTCGATCTTGGGCTTTCTATACATACTCATAGACTCCTTCTGATGCTTCATAAGCCATATATTTCCATATCTGACCTTTTGAACTTATTTGTGGTCAAAGTGTCCTAAAAAAATTCAAACTATATAAAGTTATAGACTCCTTTTGATGATAAATCAGCTAAAAAAAGGTCCCCTTTTGACCTCCAGAACATATTTCTGGCCAAAGAGTCCTCGATCTTATGCTTTCTATACATACTCATAGACTCCTTCTGATGCTTCATAAGCCATATAGATGTCCATATCTGACCTTTTGAACTTATTTGTGGTCAAAGTGTCCTCAAAATTTTTCAAACTATAGAAAGTTATAGACTCCCTTTGATGATAAATCAGCTATACAGAGGTCCCCTTTTGACCTCCTTAACATATTTCTGGCCAAAGAGTCCTCGATCCCAAGATCGAGGCTTTCTATACATACTCATAGACTCCTTCTGATGCTTCATAAGCCATATAGATGTCCATATCTGACCTTTTGAACTTATTTGTGGTCAAATTGTCCTAAAAAAAATTCAAACTATATAAAGTTATAGACTCCTTTTGATGATAAATCAGCCATACAGAGGTCCCCTTTTGACTTCCAGATCATATTTCTGGCCAAAGAGTCCTCGATCTTGGGCTTTCTATACATACTCATAGACTCCTTCTGATGCTTCATAAGCCATATATTTCCATATCTGACCTTTTGAACTTATTTGTGGTCAAAGTGTCCTAAAAAAATTCAAACTATATAAAGTTATAGACTCCTTTTGATGATAAATCAGCTAAAAAAAGGTCCCCTTTTGACCTCCAGAACATATTTCTGGCCAAAGAGTCCTCGATCTTATGCTTTCTATACATACTCATAGACTCCTTCTGATGCTTCATAAGCCATATAGATGTCCATATCTGACCTTTTGAACTTATTTGTGGTCAAAGTGTCCTCAAAATTTTTCAAACTATATAAAGTTATAGACTCCCTTTGATGATAAATCAGCTATACAGAGGTCCCCTTTTGACCTCCTTAACATATTTCTGGCCAAAGAGTCCTCGATCCCAAGATCGAGGCTTTCTATACATACTCATAGACTCCTTCTGATGCTTCATAAGCCATATAGATGTCCATATCTGACCTTTTGAACTTATTTTTGGTCAAAGTGTCCTCAACATTTTTCAAACTATAGAAAGTTATAGACTCCTTTTGATGATAAATCAGCTATAAAGAGGTCCCCTTTTGACCTCCTGAACATGTTTCTGGCCAAAGTGTCCTCAATCTTGGGCTTTCTATACATACTCATAGATTCCTTCTGATGCTTCATAAGCCATATAGATGTCCATATCTGACCTTTTGAACTTATTTGTGGTCAAAGTATCCTCAAAATGTTTCAAACTATAGAAAGTTATTGACTCCTTTTGATGATAAATCAGCTATACAGAGGGCCCCTTTTGACCTACTGAACATATTTCCGGTCAAAGAGTCCTCGATCTTGGGCTTTCTATACATACTCATAGACTCCTTCTGATGCTTCATAAGCCATATAGATGTCCAAATCTGACCTTTTGAACTTATTTGTGGTCAAAGTGTCCTAACATTTTTTCAAACTATAGAAAGTTATAGACTTTTTGATGATAAACCTTTTGATGATAAATCAGCTATACAGACCTTTTTGACCTCCTGAACATGTTTCTGGCCAAAGAGTCCTCGATCTTGGCCTTTCTATACATACTCATAGACTCCTTCTGAAGCTTCATGAGCCATATAGATTTCCATATCTGACCTTTTGAACTTATTTGTGGTCAAAGTGTCCTCAAAATTTTTCAAACTATAGAAAGTTATAGACTACTTTTGATGATAAATCAGTTATACAGAGGTCCCCTTTTGACCTCCTGAACATGTTTCTGGCCAAAGAGTCCTCGATCTTGGGCTTTCTATACATGCTCATAGACTCCTTCTGATGCTTCATGAGCCATATAGATTTCAATATCTGACATTTTGAACTTATTTGTGGTCAAAGTGTCCTAAAATTTTTCAAACTATAGAAAGTTATAGACTCCTTTTGATGATAAATCAGCTATACAGAGGTCTCCTTTTGACCTCCTGAACATATTTCTGCCCAAAGAGTCCTCGATCTTGGGCTTTCTATACATACTCATAGACTCCTTCTGATGCTTCATAAGCCATATAGATGTCCATATCTGACCTTTTGAACTTATTTGTGGTCAAAGTATCCTCAAAATTTTTCAAACTATAGAAAGTTATTGACTCCTTTTGATGATAAATCAGCTATACAGAGGTCCCCTTTTGACCTCCTGAACATATTTCTGCCCAAAGAGTCCTCGATCTTGGGCTTTCTATACATACTCATAGACTCCTTCTGATGCTTCATAAGCCATATAGATGTCCATATCTGACCTGTGGAACTTATTTGTGGTCAAAGTGTCCTCAAAATTTTTCAAACTATAGAAAGACTCCTTTTGATGATAAATCAGCTATACAGAGGTCCCCTTTTGACCTCCTTAACATATTTCTGGCCAAAGAGTCCTCGATCTTGGGCTTTCTATACATACTCATAGACTTCTTCTGATGCTTCATAAGCCATATAGATTTCCATATCTGACCTTTTGAACTTATTTGTGGTCAAAGTGTCCTAAAATTTTTTCAAACCAAATAAAGTTATAGACTCCTTTTGATGATAAATCAGCTATAAAGAGGTCCCCTTTTGACCTCCTGAACATATTTCTGGCCAAAGAGTCCTTGATCTTGGGCTTTCTATACATACTCATAGACTCCTTCTTATGCTTCATAAGCCATATAGATGTCCATATCTGACCTTTTAAACTTATTTGTGGTCAAAGTGTCCTAACATTTTTTCAAACTATAGAAAGTTATAGACTCCTTTTGATGATAAATCAGCTATACAGAGGTCCCCTTTTGACCTCCTGAACATATTTCTGCCCAAAGAGTCCTCGATCTTGGGCTTTCTATACATACTCATAGACTCCTTCTGATGCTTCATAAGCCATATAGATGTCCATATCTGACCTGTGGAACTTATTTGTGGTCAAAGTGTCCTCAAAATTTTTCTAACTATAGAAAGACTCCTTTTGATGATAAATCAGCTATACAGAGGTCCCCTTTTGACCTCCTTAACATATTTCTGGCCAAAGAGTCCTCGATCTTGGGCTTTCTATACATACTCATAGACTTCTTCTGATGCTTCATAAGCCATATAGATTTCCATATCTGACCTTTTGAACTTATTTGTGGTCAAAGTGTCCTAAAATTTTTTCAAACCAAATAAAGTTATAGACTCCTTTTGATGATAAATCAGCTATAAAGAGGTCCCCTTTTGACCTCCTGAACATATTTCTGGCCAAAGAGTCCTTGATCTTGGGCTTTCTATACATACTCATAGACTCCTTCTGATGCTTCATAAGCCATATAGATGTCCATATCTGACCTTTTAAACTTATTTGTGGTCAAAGTGTCCTAACATTTTTTCAAACTATAGAAAGTTATAGACTCCTTTTGATGATAAATCAGCTATACAGAGGGCCCCTTTTGACCTACTGAACATATTTCTGGCCAAAGAGTCCTCGATCTTGCGTTTTCTATACATACTCATAGACTCCTTCTGATGCTTCATAAGCCATATAGATGTCCATATCTGACCTTTTGAACTTATTTGTGGTCAAAGTGTCCTCAAAATTTTTCAAACTATAGAAAGTTATAGACTCCCTTTGATGATAAATCAGCTATACAGAGGTCCCCTTTTGACCTCCTTAACATATTTCTGGCCAAAGAGTCCTCGATCCCAAGATCGAGGCTTTCTATACATACTCATAGACTCCTTCTGATGCTTCATAAGCCATATAGATGTCCATATCTGACCTTTTGAACTTATTTGTGGTCAAAGTGTCCTCAACATTTTTCAAACTATAGAAAGTTATAGACTCCTTTTGATGATAAATCAGCTATAAAGAGGTCCCCTTTTGACCTCCTGAACATGTTTCTGGCCAAAGTGTCCTCAATCTTGGGCTTTCTATACATACTCATAGATTCCTTCTGATGCTTCATAAGCCATATAGATGTCCATATCTGACCTTTTGAACTTATTTGTGGTCAAAGTGTCCTCAAAATTTTTCAAACTATAGAAAGTTATAGACTACTTTTGATGATAAATCAGTTATACAGAGGTCCCCTTTTGACCTCCTGAACATGTTTCTGGCCAAAGAGTCCTCGATCTTGGGCTTTCTATACATGCTCATAGACTCCTTCTGATGCTTCATGAGCCATATAGATTTCAATATCTGACATTTTGAACTTATTTGTGGTCAAAGTGTCCTAAAATTTTTCAAACTATAGAAAGTTATAGACTCCTTTTGATGATAAATCAGCTATACAGAGGTCTCCTTTTGACCTCCTGAACATATTTCTGCCCAAAGAGTCCTCGATCTTGGGCTTTCTATACATACTCATAGACTCCTTCTGATGCTTCATAAGCCATATAGATGTCCATATCTGACCTTTTGAACTTATTTGTGGTCAAAGTATCCTCAAAATTTTTCAAACTATAGAAAGTTATTGACTCCTTTTGATGATAAATCAGCTATACAGAGGTCCCCTTTTGACCTCCTGAACATATTTCTGCCCAAAGAGTCCTCGATCTTGGGCTTTCTATACATACTCATAGACTCCTTCTGATGCTTCATAAGCCATATAGATGTCCATATCTGACCTGTGGAACTTATTTGTGGTCAAAGTGTCCTCAAAATTTTTCAAACTATAGAAAGACTCCTTTTGATGATAAATCAGCTATACAGAGGTCCCCTTTTGACCTCCTTAACATATTTCTGGCCAAAGAGTCCTCGATCTTGGGCTTTCTATACATACTCATAGACTTCTTCTGATGCTTCATAAGCCATATAGATTTCCATATCTGACCTTTTGAACTTATTTGTGGTCAAAGTGTCCTAAAATTTTTTCAAACCAAATAAAGTTATAGACTCCTTTTGATGATAAATCAGCTATAAAGAGGTCCCCTTTTGACCTCCTGAACATATTTCTGGCCAAAGAGTCCTTGATCTTGGGCTTTCTATACATACTCATAGACTCCTTCTGATGCTTCATAAGCCATATAGATGTCCATATCTGACCTTTTAAACTTATTTGTGGTCAAAGTGTCCTAACATTTTTTCAAACTATAGAAAGTTATAGACTCCTTTTGATGATAAATCAGCTATACAGAGGTCCCCTTTTGACCTCCTGAACATATTTCTGCCCAAAGAGTCCTCGATCTTGGGCTTTCTATACATACTCATAGACTCCTTCTGATGCTTCATAAGCCATATAGATGTCCATATCTGACCTGTGGAACTTATTTGTGGTCAAAGTGTCCTCAAAATTTTTCTAACTATAGAAAGACTCCTTTTGATGATAAATCAGCTATACAGAGGTCCCCTTTTGACCTCCTTAACATATTTCTGGCCAAAGAGTCCTCGATCTTGGGCTTTCTATACATACTCATAGACTTCTTCTGATGCTTCATAAGCCATATAGATTTCCATATCTGACCTTTTGAACTTATTTGTGGTCAAAGTGTCCTAAAATTTTTTCAAACCAAATAAAGTTATAGACTCCTTTTGATGATAAATCAGCTATAAAGAGGTCCCCTTTTGACCTCCTGAACATATTTCTGGCCAAAGAGTCCTTGATCTTGGGCTTTCTATACATACTCATAGACTCCTTCTGATGCTTCATAAGCCATATAGATGTCCATATCTGACCTTTTAAACTTATTTGTGGTCAAAGTGTCCTAACATTTTTTCAAACTATAGAAAGTTATAGACTCCTTTTGATGATAAATCAGCTATACAGAGGGCCCCTTTTGACCTACTGAACATATTTCTGGCCAAAGAGTCCTCGATCTTGCGTTTTCTATACACACTCATAGACTCCTTCTGATGCTTCATAAGCCATATAGATGTCCATATCTGACCTTTTGAACTTATTTGTGGTCAAAGTGTCCTCAAAATTTTTCAAACTATAGAAAGTTATAGACTCCTTTTTATGATAAATCAGCTATACAGAGGGCCTCTTCTGACCTAATGAACATAATTCTGGCCAAAGAGTCCTCGATCTTGCATTTTCTATACATACTCATAGACTGCTTCTGATGCTTCATAAGCCATATAGATTTCCATATCTGACCTTTTTAACTTATTTGTGGTCAAAGTGTCCTAAAATTTTTCAAACTATATAAAGTTATAGACTCCTTTTAAAGATAAATCAGCTATACAGAGGGCCCCTTTTGACCTACTGAACATATTTCTGGCCAAAGAGTCGTCGATCTTGCGTTTTCTATTCATGCACATAGACTCCTTCTGATGCTTCATAAGCCATATAGATTTCCATATCTGACCTTTTGAACTTATTTGTGGTCAAAGTGTCCTCAAAATATTTCAAACTATAGAAAGATTCCTTTTGATGATAAATCAGCTATACAGAGGTCACCTTTTGACCTCCTTAACATATTTCTGCCCAAAGAGTCCTCGATCTTGGGCTTTCTATACATACTCATAGACTCCTTCTGATGCTTCATAAGCCATATAGATGTCCATATCTGACCTTTTGAACTTATTTGTGGTCAAAGTGTCCTAACATTTTTTCAAACTATAGAAAGTTATAGACTTTTTGATGATAAACCTTTTGATGATAAATCAGCTATACAGACCTTTTTGACCTCCTGAACATGTTTCTGGCCAAAGAGTCCTCGATCTTGGGCTTTCTATACATACTCATAGACTCCTTCTGAAGCTTCATGAGCCATATAGATTTCCATATCTGACCTTTTGAACTTATTTGTGGTCAAAGTGTCCTCAAAATTTTTCAAACTATAGAAAGTTATAGACTCCTTTTGATGATAAATCAGTTATACAGAGGTCCCCTTTTGACCTCCTGAACATGTTTCTGGCCAAAGAGTCCTCGATCTTGGGCTTTCTATACATGCTCATAGACTCCTTCTGATGCTTCATGAGCCATATAGATTTCAATATCTGACCTTTTGAACTTATTTGTGGTCAAAGTATCCTCAAAATTTTTCAAACTATAGAAAGTTATTGACTCCTTTTGATGATAAATCAGCTATACAGAGGTCCCCTTTTGACCTCCTGAACATATTTCTGCCCAAAGATTCCTCGATCTTGGGCTTTCTATACATACTCATAGACTCCTTCTGATGCTTCATAAGCCATATAGATGTCCATATCTGACCTGTTGAACTTATTTGTGGTCAAAGTGTCCTCAAAATTTTTCAAACTATAGAAAGACTCCTTTTGATGATAAATCAGCTATACAGAGGGCCCCTTTTGACCTCCTTAACATATTTCTGGCCAAAGAGTCCTCGATCTTGGGCTTTCTATACATACTCACAGACTTCTTCTGATGCTTCATAAGCCATATAGATTTCCATATCTGACCTTTTGAACTTATTTGTGGTCAAAGTGTCCTAAAAATTTTTCAAACCAAATAAAGTTATAGACTCCTTTTGATGATCAATCAGCTATAAAGAGGTCCCCTTTTGACCTCCTGAACATATTTCTGGCCAAAGAGTCCTTGATCTTGGGCTTTCTATACATACTCATAGACTCCTTCTGATGCTTCATAAGCCATATAGATGTCCATATCTGACCTTTTGAACTTATTTGGGGTCAAAGTGTCCTCAAAATTTTTCAAACTATAGAAAGTTATAGACTCCTTTTGATGATAAGTCAGCTATACAGAGGTCCCCTTTTGACCTCCAGAACATATTTCTGGCCAAAGAGTCCTCGATCTTATGCTTTCTATACATACTCATAGACTCCTTCTGATGCTTCATAAGCCATATAGATGTCCATATCTGACCTTTTGAACTTATTTGTGGTCAAAGTGTCCTCAAAATTTTTCAGACTATAGAAAGTTATAGACTCCTTTTGATGATAAATCAGCTATACAGAGGTCCCCTTTTTACCGCCTGAACATATTTCTGGCCAAAGAGTCATCGATCTTGCATTTCTATACATACCATAGACTCCTTCTGATGCTTCATAAGCCATACAGATTTCCATATCTGACCTTTTGAACTTATTTGTGGTCAAAGTGTCCTAAAAAAAATTCAAACTATATAAAGTTATAGACTCCTTTTGATGATAAATCAGCTATACAGAGGTCCCCTTTTGACCTCCTGAACATATTTCTGGCCTTCTGGCCAAAGAGTCCTTGATCTTGGGCTTTCTATACATACTCATAGTCTCCTTCTGATGCTTCATAAGCCATATAGATGTCCATATCTGACCTTTTGAACTTATTTGTGGTCAAAGTGTTTTTAAAAAATTTCAAACCAAATAAAGTTATAGACTCTTTTGATGATAAATCAGCTATAAAGATGTCCCCTTTTGACCTCCTGAACATGTTTCTGGCCAAAGTGTCCTCAATCTTGGGCTTTCTATACATACTCATAGACTCCTTGATGCTTCATAAGCCATATAGATGTCCATATCTGTTTTTTTGTGAACTTATTTGTGGTCAAAGTATCCTCAAAATTTTTCAAACTATAGAAAGTTATTGACTCCTTTTGATGATAAATCAGCTATAGAGAGGGCCCCTTTTGACCTACTGAACATATTTCTGGCCAAAGAGTCGACGATCTTGCGTTTTCTGTTCATACTCATAGACTCCTTCTGATGCTTCATAAGCCATATAGATTTCCATATCTGACCTTTTGAACTTATTTGTGGTCAAAGTGTCCTCAAAATTTTTCAAACTATAGAAAGATTCCTTTTGATGATAAATCAGCTATACAGAGGTCCCCTTTTGACCTCTAGAACATATTTCTGGCCAAAGAGTCCTCGATCTTGGGCTTTCTATACATACTCATAGACTTCTTCTGATGCTTCATAAGCCATATAGATTTCCATATCTGACCTTTTGAACTTATTTGTGGTCAAAGTGTCCTCAAAATTTTTCAAACTATAGAAAGTTATAGACTCCTTTTGATGATAAATCAGCTATACAGAGGTCCCCTTTTGACCTCCTGGACATATTTCTGGCCAAAGAGTCCTCGATCTTGGGCTTTCTATACATACTCATAGACTCCTTCTGATGCTTCATAAGCCATATAGATGTCCATATCTGACCTTTTGAACTTATTTGTGGTCAAAGTGTCCTAACATTTTTTCAAACTATAGAAAGTTATAGACTCCTTTTGATGATAAATCAGCTAAACAGAGGGCCCCTTTTGACCTCCAGAACATATTTCTGGCCAAAGAGTCCTCGATCTTGGGCTTTCTATACATACTCATAGACTCCTTCTGATGCTTCATAAGCCATATAGATGTCCATATCTGACCTGTTGAACTTATTTGTGGTCAAAGTGTCCTCAAAAGTTTTCAAACTATAGAAAGACTCCTTTTGATGATAAATCAGCTATACAGAGGTCCCCTTTTGACCTCCTTAACATATTTCTGGCCAAAGAGTCCTCGATCTTGGGCTTTCTATACATACTCATAGACTTCTTCTGATGCTTCATAAGCCATATAGATTTCCATATCTGACCTTTTGAACTTATTTGTGGTCAAAGTGTCCTAAAAAATTTTCAAACCAAATAAAGTTATAGACTCCTTTTGATGATAAATCAGCTATAAAGAGGTCCCCTTTTGACCTCCTGAACATATTTCTGGCCAAAGAGTCCTTGATCTTGGGCTTTCTATACATACTCATAGACTCCTTCTGATGCTTCATAAGCCATATAGATGTCCATATCTGACGTTTTGAACTTATTTGGGGTCAAAGTGTCTTAAAAAAATTTCAAACCAAATAAAGTTATAGACTCCTTTTGATGATAAATCAGCTATAAAGATGTCCCCTTTTGACCTCCTGAACATGTTTCTGGCCAAAGTGTCCTAAATCTTGGGCTTTCTATACATACTCATAGACTTCTTCTGATGCTTCATAAGCCATATAGATTTCCATATCTGACCTTTTGAACTTATTTGTGGTCAAAGTGTCCTCAAAATTTTTCAAACTATAGAAAGTTATAGACTCCTTTTGATGATAAATCAGCTATACAGAGGTCTCCTTTTGACCTCCTGAACATATTTCTGCCCAAAGAGTCCTCGATCTTGGGATTTCTATACATACTCATAGACTCCTTCTGATGCTTCATAAGCCATATAGATGTCCATATCTGACCTTTTGAACTTATTTGTGGTCAAAGTATCCTCAAAATTTTTCAAACTATAGAAAGTTATTGACTCCTTTTGATGATAAATCAGCTATACAGAGGTCCCCTTTTGACCTCCTGAACATATTTCTGCCCAAAGAGTCCTCGATCTTGGGCTTTCTATACATACTCATAGACTCCTTCTGATGCTTCATAAGCCATATAGATGTCCATATCTGACCTGTGGAACTTATTTGTGGTCAAAGTGTCCTCAAAATTTTTCAAACTATAGAAAGACTCCTTTTGATGATAAATCAGCTATACAGAGGTCCCCTTTTGACCTCCTTAACATATTTCTGGCCAAAGAGTCCTCGATCTTGGGCTTTCTATACATACTCATAGACTCCTTCTGATGCTTCATAAGCCATATAGATGTCCATATCTGACCTGTGGAACTTATTTGTGGTCAAAGTGTCCTCAAAATTTTTCTAACTATAGAAAGACTCCTTTTGATGATAAATCAGCTATACAGAGGTCCCCTTTTGACCTCCTTAACATATTTCTGGCCAAAGAGTCCTCGATCTTGGGCTTTCTATACATACTCATAGACTTCTTCTGATGCTTCATAAGCCATATAGATTTCCATATCTGACCTTTTGAACTTATTTGTGGTCAAAGTGTCCTAAAATTTTTTCAAACCAAATAAAGTTATAGACTCCTTTTGATGATAAATCAGCTATAAAGAGGTCCCCTTTTGACCTCCTGAACATATTTCTGGCCAAAGAGTCCTTGATCTTGGGCTTTCTATACATACTCATAGACTCCTTCTGATGCTTCATAAGCCATATAGATGTCCATATCTGACCTTTTAAACTTATTTGTGGTCAAAGTGTCCTAACATTTTTTCAAACTATAGAAAGTTATAGACTCCTTTTGATGATAAATCAGCTATACAGAGGGCCCCTTTTGACCTACTGAACATATTTCTGGCCAAAGAGTCCTCGATCTTGCGTTTTCTATACATACTCATAGACTCCTTCTGATGCTTCATAAGCCATATAGATGTCCATATCTGACCTTTTGAACTTATTTGTGGTCAAAGTGTCCTCAAAATTTTTCAAACTATAGAAAGTTATAGACTCCTTTTTATGATAAATCAGCTATACAGAGGGCCTCTTCTGACCTAATGAACATAATTCTGGCCAAAGAGTCCTCGATCTTGCATTTTCTATACATACTCATAGACTGCTTCTGATGCTTCATAAGCCATATAGATTTCCATATCTGACCTTTTTAACTTATTTGTGGTCAAAGTGTCCTAAAATTTTTCAAACTATATAAAGTTATAGACTCCTTTTAAAGATAAATCAGCTATACAGAGGGCCCCTTTTGACCTACTGAACATATTTCTGGCCAAAGAGTCGTCGATCTTGCGTTTTCTATTCATTCACATAGACTCCTTCTGATGCTTCATAAGCCATATAGATTTCCATATCTGACCTTTTGAACTTATTTGTGGTCAAAGTGTCCTCAAAATATTTCAAACTATAGAAAGATTCCTTTTGATGATAAATCAGCTATACAGAGGTCACCTTTTGACCTCCTTAACATATTTCTGGCCAAAGAGTCCTCGATCTTGGGCTTTCTATACATACTCATAGACTCCTTCTGATGCTTCATAAGCCATATAGATGTCCATATCTGACCTTTTGAACTTATTTGTGGTCAAAGTGTCCTAACATTTTTTCAAACTATAGAAAGTTATAGACTTTTTGATGATAAACCTTTTGATGATAAATCAGCTATACAGACCTTTTTGACCTCCTGAACATGTTTCTGGCCAAAGAGTCCTCGATCTTGGGCTTTCTATACATACTCATAGACTCCTTCTGAAGCTTCATGAGCCATATAGATTTCCATATCTGACCTTTTGAACTTATTTGTGGTCAAAGTGTCCTCAAAATTTTTCAAACTATAGAAAGTTATAGACTCCTTTTGATGATAAATCAGTTATACAGAGGTCCCCTTTTGACCTCCTGAACATGTTTCTGGCCAAAGAGTCCTCGATCTTGGGCTTTCTATACATGCTCATAGACTCCTTCTGATGCTTCATGAGCCATATAGATTTCAATATCTGACCTTTTGAACTTATTTGTGGTCAAAGTATCCTCAAAATTTTTCAAACTATAGAAAGTTATTGACTCCTTTTGATGATAAATCAGCTATACAGAGGTCCCCTTTTGACCTCCTGAACATATTTCTGCCCAAAGATTCCTCGATCTTGGGCTTTCTATACATACTCATAGACTCCTTCTGATGCTTCATAAGCCATATAGATGTCCATATCTGACCTGTTGAACTTATTTGTGGTCAAAGTGTCCTCAAAATTTTTCAAACTATAGAAAGACTCCTTTTGATGATAAATCAGCTATACAGAGGGCCCCTTTTGACCTCCTTAACATATTTCTGGCCAAAGAGTCCTCGATCTTGGGCTTTCTATACATACTCACAGACTTCTTCTGATGCTTCATAAGCCATATAGATTTCCATATCTGACCTTTTGAACTTATTTGTGGTCAAAGTGTCCTAAAAATTTTTCAAACCAAATAAAGTTATAGACTCCTTTTGATGATCAATCAGCTATAAAGAGGTCCCCTTTTGACCCCCTGAACATATTTCTGGCCAAAGAGTCCTTGATCTTGGGCTTTCTATACATACTCATAGACTCCTTCTGATGCTTCATAAGCCATATAGATGTCCATATCTGACCTTTTGAACTTATTTGGGGTCAAAGTGTCCTCAAAATTTTTCAAACTATAGAAAGTTATAGACTCCTTTTGATGATAAGTCAGCTATACAGAGGTCCCCTTTTGACCTCCAGAACATATTTCTGGCCAAAGAGTCCTCGATCTTATGCTTTCTATACATACTCATAGACTCCTTCTGATGCTTCATAAGCCATATAGATGTCCATATCTGACCTTTTGAACTTATTTGTGGTCAAAGTGTCCTCAAAATTTTTCAGACTATAGAAAGTTATAGACTCCTTTTGATGATAAATCAGCTATACAGAGGTCCCCTTTTTACCGCCTGAACATATTTCTGGCCAAAGAGTCATCGATCTTGCATTTCTATACATACCATAGACTCCTTCTGATGCTTCATAAGCCATACAGATTTCCATATCTGACCTTTTGAACTTATTTGTGGTCAAAGTGTCCTAAAAAAAATTCAAACTATATAAAGTTATAGACTCCTTTTGATGATAAATCAGCTATACAGAGGTCCCCTTTTGACCTCCTGAACATATTTCTGGCCTTCTGGCCAAAGAGTCCTTGATCTTGGGCTTTCTATACATACTCATAGACTCCTTCTGATGCTTCATAAGCCATATAGATGTCCATATCTGACCTTTTGAACTTATTTGTGGTCAAAGTGTTTTTAAAAAATTTCAAACCAAATAAAGTTATAGACTCTTTTGATGATAAATCAGCTATAAAGATGTCCCCTTTTGACCTCCTGAACATGTTTCTGGCCAAAGTGTCCTCAATCTTGGGCTTTCTATACATACTCATAGACTCCTTGATGCTTCATAAGCCATATAGATGTCCATATCTGTTTTTTTGTGAACTTATTTGTGGTCAAAGTATCCTCAAAATTTTTCAAACTATAGAAAGTTATTGACTCCTTTTGATGATAAATCAGCTATAGAGAGGGCCCCTTTTGACCTACTGAACATATTTCTGGCCAAAGAGTCGTCGATCTTGCGTTTTCTGTTCATACTCATAGACTCCTTCTGATGCTTCATAAGCCATATAGATTTCCATATCTGACCTTTTGAACTTATTTGTGGTCAAAGTGTCCTCAAAATTTTTCAAACTATAGAAAGATTCCTTTTGATGATAAATCAGCTATACAGAGGTCCCCTTTTGACCTCTAGAACATATTTCTGGCCAAAGAGTCCTCGATCTTGGGCTTTCTATACATACTCATAGACTTCTTCTGATGCTTCATAAGCCATATAGATTTCCATATCTGACCTTTTGAACTTATTTGTGGTCAAAGTGTCCTCAAAATTTTTCAAACTATAGAAAGTTATAGACTCCTTTTGATGATAAATCAGCTATACAGAGGTCCCCTTTTGACCTCCTGGACATATTTCTGGCCAAAGAGTCCTCGATCTTGGGCTTTCTATACATACTCATAGACTCCTTCTGATGCTTCATAAGCCATATAGATGTCCATATCTGACCTTTTGAACTTATTTGTGGTCAAAGTGTCCTAACATTTTTTCAAACTATAGAAAGTTATAGACTCCTTTTGATGATAAATCAGCTAAACAGAGGGCCCCTTTTGACCTCCAGAACATATTTCTGGCCAAAGAGTCCTCGATCTTGGGCTTTCTATACATACTCATAGACTCCTTCTGATGCTTCATAAGCCATATAGATGTCCATATCTGACCTGTTGAACTTATTTGTGGTCAAAGTGTCCTCAAAATTTTTCAAACTATAGAAAGACTCCTTTTGATGATAAATCAGCTATACAGAGGTCCCCTTTTGACCTCCTTAACATATTTCTGGCCAAAGAGTCCTCGATCTTGGGCTTTCTATACATACTCATAGACTTCTTCTGATGCTTCATAAGCCATATAGATTTCCATATCTGACCTTTTGAACTTATTTGTGGTCAAAGTGTCCTAAAAAATTTTCAAACCAAATAAAGTTATAGACTCCTTTTGATGATAAATCAGCTATAAAGAGGTCCCCTTTTGACCTCCTGAACATATTTCTGGCCAAAGAGTCCTCGATCTTGCGTTTTCTATACATACTCATAGACTCCTTCTGATGCTTCATAAGCCATATAGATGTCCATATCTGACGTTTTGAACTTATTTGGGGTCAAAGTGTCTTAAAAAAATTTCAAACCAAATAAAGTTATAGACTCCTTTTGATGATAAATCAGCTATAAAGATGTCCCTTTTTGACCTCCTGAACATGTTTCTGGCCAAAGTGTCCTAAATCTTGGGCTTTCTATACATACTCATAGACTCCTTCTGATGCTTCATAAGCCATATAGATGTCCATATCTGTTTTTTTGTGAACTTATTTGTGGTCAAAGTATCCTCAAAATTTTTCAAACTATAGAAAGTTATTGACTCCTTTTGATGATAAATCAGCTATAGAGAGGGCCCCTTTTGACCTACTGAACATATTTCTGGCCAAAGAGTCGTCGATCTTGCGTTTTCTGTTCATACTCATAGACTCCTTCTGATGCTTCATAAGACATATAGATTTCCATATCTGACCTTTTGAACTTATTTGTGGTCAAAGTGTCCTCAAAATTTTTCAAACTATAGAAAGATTCCTTCTGATGATAAATCAGCTATACAGAGGTCCCCTTTTGACCTCTAGAACATATTTCTGGCCAAAGAGTCCTCGATCTTGGGCTTTCTATACATACTCATAGACTTCTTCTGATGCTTCATAAGCCATATAGATTTCCATATCTGACCTTTTGAACTTATTTGTGGTCAAAGTGTCCTCAAAATTTTTCAAACTATAGAAAGTTATAGACTCCTTTTGATGATAAATCAGCTATACAGAGGTCCCTTTTTGACCTCCTGGACATATTTCTGGCCAAAGAGTCCTCGATCTTGGGCTTTCTATACATACTCATAGACTCCTTCTGATGCTTCATAAGCCATATAGATGTCCATATCTGACCTTTTGAACTTATTTGTGGTCAAAGTGTCCTAACATTTTTTCAAACTATAGAAAGTTATAGACTCCTTTTGATGATAAATCAGCTAAACAGAGGGCCCCTTTTGACCTCCAGAACATATTTCTGGCCAAAGAGTCCTCGATCTTGGGCTTTCTATACATACTCATAGACTCCTTCTGATGCTTCATAAGCAATATAGATGTCCATATCTGTCCTTTTGAGCTTATTTCTGGTCAAATGTCCTCAAAATTGTTCAAACTATATAAAGTTATAGACTCCTTCTGATAATAAATCAGCTATACAAAGGTCACCTTTTGACCTTCTGAACATATTTCTGGCCAAAGAGTTCTTGAACATTGTCTTGCTATACTACAGATTGACTTCTTGTGATGTTATATTAACCAGCCAGTAGTCTATTTTTGACCTACTGAACATATTTCTGGCCAGAGTCAGTGAACATCAACTCACTATACATATAGACTGACTTCTCGTAATGTAAAATCAGGCAGACAGTAGTCCATATTTGACTGATTGAAAAAAAATTTGACCAAAGTGTTCTCAAAAGGATTTTGTCTATCATAAATATATAAACTCCTTCTGATGTTAAATCAGCCATACAGAAGTCCATATTTGATCTTTTAAAATATTTCTGGCCAGAGACCTTGAACATTTACCTTACTATTTATATTTCTCCTACCATAAAGACTTCTCGTGATGTTATATCAGCCAGACTGTAGCCATATTTGGCTGATTTAACATGTTTTTGGCCAAAGAATCCTCAAAATGTTTTTTACTCTTAGAAACTCATAGACTCCTTCTGATGTTAAATCAGCCATACAGAAGTCCATATTTGACCCAAGGAATATATTTATGGCCATAGAGTTCTCGATCTTGACCTTTCTATACATACTCATAGACTCCTTCTAATGTTACATAAGCCATATAGATATCCATATGTGACCTTTTGAACTTATTTCTGGTCATCAAAAGTTTTTAAACTATATAAAGTTATAGACTCTTTCTGATGATAAATCCGCTATTCAGAGGTCCCCTTTTGACCTACTGAACATATTTCTGACCAAAGAGTCCTAAATGATTAACACTATACATTCAGATTGATATCTTCAGATGTTATATCATCCTGACAAAAGTCCATATTTGACCTACCGAATTTTTTTCTGGCCAAGGAGTACTCGAAACTTGACCTTTCCATATATACTCGTTGACTTTTTCTGATGTTACGTCAGCCATACAGAAGTCCATATTTGACCCAAGGAACATATTTTTGGCCAAAGAGTCCTCGATCTTGGGCTTTCTATAAATACTCATAGTCCAACTCCTTCTGATGCTTCATAAGCCATATAGATGTCCATATCTGACCTTTTGAACTTATTTCTGGTCAAAGTGTCCTCAAAATTTTTCAAACTATATAAAGTTATAGTCTCCTTCTGATGATAAATCAGCTATACAGAGGTCCCCTTTTGACCTCCTGAACATATTTCTGGTCAAAGAGTCCTAAAAGATTAACACTATACATTCAGACTGATATCTTCGGATGTTATATCATCCTGACAAAGTCCATATTTGACCCACCGAATTTTTTTCTGGCCAAGGAGTACTCGAAACTTGACCTTTCCATATATACTTGTTGACTCTTTCTGATGTTACGTCAGACATACAGAATTCCATATTTGACCCAAGGAACATATTTCTTGCCAAAGAGTCCTCGATCTTGGGCTTTCTATACATACTCATAGACTCCTTCTGATGCTTCATAAGCCATATAGATGTCCATATCTATCCTTTTTAACTTATTTCTGGTCAAAGTGTCCTCAAAATTTTTCAAACTATATAAAGTTATAGACTCCTTCTGATAAAAAAAGAGTCCTCATCTTGAACTTTGCATTCTCACTCCTAGACTCCTTCTGATGGTTCATAAGCCATATATAGAATTCCATATTTGACCTATTGAACTTATTTCTGGTCAAATGGTCCTCAAAGGGTTTCTTATTATGTTAATTCAGCCATACAGAGGTTCCTATTTGAACTACTGAACACATTTTTGGCCAAAGAGTCTTTGAACATTAACTTTCTCTGCTTATTGACTTCTCTTGACTTCATTAGCCATACAAAAGTCCATATTTGACCTACTAATATATTTCTGGTCAAAGAGTCAGAAAATAGAAAATAGAAACTTGAACTTTCTAAACATACTTGTATATAGAAAATCTTGACCTTTCTGTACATGCTCATTGACAGCTTCCGATGTTTCATCAGCCTGAAAGATGTCCATACTTGACCCATTGAATATATTTCTGACCATAGATTCCTCGATCTTGAACTTTCTAAACATACTTGTAGACTTGTTAATTAATTATCTGCTATCCAATGTATTTGAACAGTAGTTCAAATTTTATATTTTGAACATATTTCTAGACATGAGACCTTGAACTTTAAATTTCTAGACTAATTGCTCTTACAATCCTTCTGGTGTTTCATCAGCCATACAGCATAGTTCAAATTTGACCTATTGAACATTTCTATAACCAAAGTGTCCTCGATCTTGATCGTTCTATACATAATCATAGGCTTGTTCTGATGTTTCATCATTGAGACAGAAGTCAATTATTGACCTACTGAACATATTTCTGGCAAAAGAATCATCAAAGTTTAACTTACTGTTCCTTCTCCTAGACTATTTTTGATTTTACATCCACCATACAGTAGTCCATATTTGACCAAGAGAACATATTTCTGGCCAAAAGAGTCGTCAAAAGGTATGTTTATATGCATTCTCATCGACTACTTTTGATGTTAAATCAACCATATTGTTAGTCCAAATTTGACCCATTGAACATATATCTGGCCAAAGAGACCTAGAACTTTAATTATCTATACATAATTACTATCTCCTTCTGATTTTTCATCACCCAGGCTATTATCCATATTTGACAATTGAATTTCTGGCTGGAAGAGTCCTTGATCTTTCTATACATACTCATAGACGCTTTCAGATAGTACTTCAGCCAAAAAATGATCCATAATTTACTACTAAACTCATTTCCGAGCGATGGGTTTATAATCTTGATTTCTCTATACATTGACTCCTTCTGATGTTACAATAGCAAAACATTATTGTATTGTATTGTATCAATATGACCTATTAAACCTATTTCTGACCAATGAGTCTATGAACATTTTTCAATACATACTCAATGACTCCTGATTTTACAACAGCAATATAGTATTTCAAAATTTGATCAATTGAACTTATTTCTGGCCAAAGAGACCTTGATCTTATTCTTTCTATACATACTCCTTCTGTTGTTTCATCAGCCAGATAATTGTCCACAATTGACCTACTGAACATTTTTCTGCCCGAAGAGTCTATGAACTTAAACTTTCTATACATAATCATTTACTTCTGATGTTTCTTCAGCCATACAGAAGTCCAGATTTGACATGTTGAACATATTTCTGACCAAAGAGTCTTGATCTTGAACTTTCTATTCATAATTATAGACTCTTTCAGAAAGTACATCGGACAGACAATTGTCCATATTAATTATTAAACATATTTCTGGCCAACAAGTCCATGAACTTGAACATTCTGTACATGCTAATTGACTCCTTTTAGTGTTTCATCAGCCAGACATTAGTCCATAATTGACCTACTGAACATATTGCTGCCCGAAGAGTCTTGAACTTGAACTTTCTATATAGGCTCATTGACTCCTTCTGATGTTTCACAAGCAGACAATAGTCCATAATTGACCCTCTGAACATATTTATAGTAAAAGAGTCCTCTGTCTTGAACTTTCTATAGATTCTCAGTGACTCCATATAGATAATTGACCATCTTTGAACTTGAACTTTCTATTCATAATCTTCTTCCTCAATCTTCATTGACTTCTGATTCATCAGCCAGACAGCAGTCCATATTTGACCCACTAAACATATTTCTGGCAAAAGAGTCCTCGATCTTGAACCTTTTAAACATACTCATGGACTCTTTCTGGTGTTTCATCAGCCATGCAGTAGTTCTGATTTGACATAATGAACATATTTCTGACCGAAGAGTCCTCGATCTTGAACTTTCTATTCTTGCTTATAGACTCTTTCAGATAGTACATCGGCCAGACAATTGTAGATATTGACTATTGAAGTAAAAGAGTTCTCGATCTTGAACTTTCTATACATTCTCAGTGATGCCTTATTTTGTTTCTTTAGCCATACAGAAGTCCAGATTTGACATGTTGAACATATTTCTGACTTGAAAATTTTGTACATGCTAATTGACTCCTTTTAGTGTTTCATCAGCCAGACAGTAGTCAATAATGGACCTACTGAAAATATTTCTGGTAAAAGAGTCCTCGATCTTGAACTTTCTATACATTCTCAGTGACGCCTTATTTTGTTTCTTTAGCCATAACGTAGTTCAGATTTAACATGTTGAACATATTTCTGACTGAAGAGTCCTTGATCTTGAACTTTCTATTCACACTTATAGACTCCTTCAGATAGTACATCGGCCAGACAACTGTCCATAATGACGTTTTTTTTTTTTTTTTTGGCCAACGAGTCTATGTACTTGAACTTTCTATACATGCTCATTGACTCCTTTTAGTGCTTCATCAGCCAGAGATACTCCATAATTTACCTACTGAAAATATTTCTGGTAAAAGAGTCCTCGATTTTGAACTTTCTTTACAAGCTCATTGACTCCTTCTGATGTTTCATCAGCCAGACAATTGTTCATAACTGACCTACTGAACATATTTCTAGTAAAAGAGTCCTCGATCTTGAACATTCTATACATGCTCATTGACTCCTTATGCTGTTTCTTTCTATACATACTCGTTTACTCCATCTGATGTTACATCAGCCATAAAGAAGTCCATAATTGACCCAAGGGACATATTTGTGGCCAATCTTGAACTTTCTATACATACTCATAGTCTCCTTCTGATTCTTCATAAGTGATATTTATGTCCATATTTATGACCTATTATTATTTATGGTCAAAGGTTCCTTAAAAGTTTTTAAACTATGTAAAATTATAGACTCCATCTGATGATAAATCAGACCAAAAGAGGTCAAATTTTGACTCTTGAGTCAATATGTATAAAGAGTTAATGTTCAATGATTCTTTGGCCAAAAATATATTCAGAGGGTCACATACCTGTTAAAGTGATGTATCATCAGAAGAAGTCTATGAGTATTTAGTAAGTTAACTTGTGAGGACCTTTTTGCCAAAAATATTTTCAATTCGCCAGATATGGACATCTATATAGCTAATAAAGAATCAGAAAGAGTCAGTGGGTATATATAGAATGGTCAAGTTTAGACTCTTTGACCAGAAAAAATTTCAGTATGTCAAATATGGACTTTTGTCATGATGATATAACATCCGAAGATATCAATCTGAATGTATAGTATTCAGTAATTCAATATTTTTGGTAGGTCAAATATGGACTTCTGTATGATTGATTTAACATCAGAAGGAGTCTATAGATTATGATAGACAAAATCCTTTTGAGAACTCTTTGGTCAATTTTTTTTTCAATCGGTCAAATATGGACTACTGCCTGCCTGGTTTGGCATTGCAAGAAGTCAGTCTATACTGTATAGTGATTTAATGTTCACGGACTCTGGCCAGAAATATTTTCAGTAGGTCAAAAATAGACTACTGGCTGGTTAATATAACATCACAAGAAGTCAATCTGTAGTATAGCAAGATAATGTTCAAGAACTCTTTGGCCAGAAATATTTTCAGAAGGTCAAAAGGTGACCTTTGTATAGCTGATTTATTATCAGAAGGAGTCTATAACTTTATATAGTTTGAAAAATTTTGAGGACACTTTGACCACAAATAAGTTCAAAAGGTCAGATATGGAAATCTATATGGCTTATGAAGCATCAGAAGGAGTCTATGAGTATGTATAGAAAGCCCAAGATCGAGGACTCTTTGGCCAGAAATATGTTCTGGAGGTCAAAAGGGGACCTCTGTATAGCTGATTTATCATCAAAAGGAGTCTATAACTTTCTATAGTTTGAAAAAATGTTAGGACACTTTGACCACAAATAAGTTCAACAGGTCAGATATGGACATCTATATGGCTTATGAAGCATCAGAAGGAGTCTATGAGTATGTATAGAAAGCATAAGATCGAGGACTCTTTGGCCAGAAATATGTTCAGGAGGTCAAAAGGGGACCTCTGTATAGCGGATTTATCATCAAAAGGAGTCTATAACTTTCTATAGTTTGAAAAAATGTTCGGACACTTTGACCACGAATAAGTTCAAAAAGTCAGATATGGACATCTATATGGCTTATGAAGCATCAGAAGGAGTCTATGAGTATGTATAGAAAGCCCAAGATTGAGGACTCTTTGGCCAGAAACATGTTCAGAAGGTCAAAAGGGGACCTCTGTATAGCTGATTTATCATCAAAAGGAGTCTATAACTTTCTATAGTTTGAAAAATTTTGAGGACACTTTGACCACAAATAAGATCAAAAGGTCAGATATGGAAATATATATGGCTTATGAAGCATCAGAAGGAGTCTATGAGTATGTATAGAAAGCCCAAGATCGAGGACTCTTTGGCCAGAATTATGTTCAGGTGGTCAAAAGGGGACCTCTGTATAGCTGATTTATAATCAAAAGGAGTCTATAACTTTATATAGTTTGAAATTTTTTTAGGACACTTTGATCACAAATAAGTTCAAAAGGTCAGATATGGACATCTATATGGCTTATGAAGCATCAGAAGGAGTCTATGAGTATGTATAGAAACCCCAAGATCAAGGACTCTTTGGCCAGAAATATTTTCAGGAGGTCAAAAGGGGACCTCTGTATAGCTGATTTATCATCAAAAGGAGTCTATAACTTTATATAGTTTGACATTTTTTTTAGGACACTTTGACCACAAATAAGTTCAAAAGGTCAGATATGAACATCTATATGGCTTATGAAGCATCAGAAGGAGTCTGAGTATGTATAGAAAGCCCAAGGTCAAGGACTCTTTGGCCAGAAATATTTTCAGGAGGTCAAAGGGGACCTCTGTATAGCTGATTTATCATCAAAAGGAGTCTATAACTTTCTATAGTTTGAAAAAATGTTAGGACACTTTGACCACGAATAAGTTCAAAAGGTCAGATATGGACATCTATATGGCTTATGAAGCATCAGAAGGAGTCTATGAGTATGTATAGAAAGCCCAAGATTGAGGACTCTTTGGCCAGAAACGTTCAGGAGGTCAAAAGGGGACCTCTGTATAGCTGATTTATCATCAAAAGGAGTCTATAACTTTCTATAGTTTGAAAAATTTTGAGGACACTTTGACCACAAATAAGTTCAAAAGGTCAGATATGGACATCTATATGGCTTATGAAGCATCAGAAGGAGTCTATGAGTATGTATAGAAAGCCCAAGATCAAGGACTCTTTGGCCAGAAATATTTTCAGGAGGTCAAAAGGGGACCTCTGTATAGCTGATTTATCATCAAAAGGAGTCTATAACTTTATATAGTTTGAAATTTTTTTTAGGACACTTTGACCACAAATAAGTTCAAAAGGTCAGATATGAACATCTATATGGCTTATGAAGCATCAGAAGGAGTCTATGAGTATGTATAGAAACCCCAAGATCAAGGACTCTTTGGCCAGAAATATTTTCAGAAGGTCAAAAGGGGACCTCTGTATAGCTGATTTATCATCAGAAGGAGACCATATGCATGGGAATGCATGGGAATGCATCAGAAGGAGTTGGACTATGAGTATGTATAGAAAGCCCATCGAGGACTCTTTGGCCAAAAATATGTTCTTTAGGTCAAATATGGACTCATGTATGGCTGACGTAACATCAGAAAAAGTCAACAAGTATATATGGAAAGGTCAAGTTTCGAGGACTCCTTGGCCAGAAAAAAAATTCAGTATGTCAAATATGGACTTTTGTCAGGATGAAATAACATCCGAAGATATCAATCTGAATGTATAGTGTTAATCATTTAGGACTCTTTGGTCAGAAATATGTTCAGTAGGTCAAAAGGGGACCTCTGTATAGCTGATTTATCATCAGAAGGAGACTATAACTTTATATAGTTTGAAAAATTTTGAGGACCCTTTGACCAGAAATAAGTTCAATAGGTCAAAGATGCACCTCTATATGGCTGATTTAACATCAGAAGGAGTCTATAAGTTTATAATATACACAAAATACCTTTTGAGGACTCTTTTGCCAAAAATATGTTCATTCAGTCAAATATGGACTACTGTCTGGCTTATATAACATCACAAGTCAGTCTTGTATGTTTAGTAAGTTAATGTTCAAGGAGTCTTTATCCAGAAATGTGTTCAGTAGGTCAAAAATGGACTTCTGTATGGCTGATGTAACATCAGAAAGATTCTGCGAGAATGTATAGAACGTTTAAGATCGATTACTCTTGGGTCAGAAATATGTGCAATATGTGAAATATGTTTGCCCAAACATGGACTACTGTCTTGCTAATACAACATCACAAGAAGTCAGTAAGTAAGAAGTCCGTGAGAACTCTTTGGACAGAAAATATGTTCTGTAGGTCAAAGAGGGACCTCTGTAGGCCTGATTTGACACATGACATATGTGCATTGGCATTGCACAATAACTAACTTATTCATTTTTTCTTTTAAGGGAAATTATTGCATTTACCTCTTGCGTTACAATGCATAGAATAAACTACTTCATACCTCATGTGCAATGAAAACATAACATGAGTGTTGCATTGCACAAACGATCTAAGAATTAGCGTTGAATAATAATGTATTATTATTATATCTAACTATATCAGTTAGATATTTTATGCAGTGGAATGTAACTCCAAAAATGGTATCTCTTCAATGCAAATCGGAATGAGATAGTTATTGTATGTTTGTGATGCACTCATAGCTTATATGTTATTCTTCAATGCACAAAGTTTGATCTTGTGTGAAATGCAATGCAGTAGCTCATATTGTATTTCCTCAAAACAAAATGAAATGGAGTTTGGGAATGAGTTACTTCTGGTGTGTAATGCAATGCAAGAAGTGCATAGCCTATATGTTATTCTTCAGTGCACAACGTTAGATCGTTAGTGCAATGCAATGCAATGCAATGCAATGCAATACAATGCAATGCAATGCAACAACACACGTTATGTCTTTAATCAACATGGGAATGAGGTAGTTCTGGTGTGCAATGCAATGCAAAAAGTGCATAACCTATATGTTATTCTTCAGTGCACAACGTTAGATCGTTAGTGCAATGCAATTCAATGCAATGCAATGCAATGCAATGCAATGCAATGCAATGCAATGCAATGCAATGCAATGCAACAACACACATATCATCTCTATAATGAACTTGGGAATGATTTTTGTTCTGGTGTGCCGACAAGAGCATAACCTATATGTTATTCTTCAGTGCACAACATTAGATCGTTTGTGCAATGCAATGCAAAGCAATGCACCAACAAACGTTATCTCTTTAATGAACATGGGAATGATTTAGTTCTGGTGTGCAATGCAGTGAAATGCAAAAAGTGCATAACCTATATGTTATTCTACAGTGCACAACGTTAGATCGTTAGTGCAATGCAATGCAATGCAATGCAGTGCAAAGCAATGCAAATCAATGCAATGCAATGCAATACAATTCAATGCAACAACACACGTTTATCTCTTTAATGAACATGGGAATGATTTAGTTCTGGTATGCAATGCAATGCAATGCGAAAAGTGCATAACCTATATGTTAATCTTCAGTGCACAACAATAGATCGTTTGTGCAATGCAATGCAAATGCAATGCAATGCAACAACACACGTTATCTCTTTAATGAACATGGGAATGATTTAGTTCTGGTATGCAATGCAATGCGAAAAGTGCATAACCTATATGTTAATCTTCAGTGCACAACATTAGATCGTTTGTGCAATGCAATGCAAAGCAATGCACCAACAAACGTTATCTCTTTAATGAACATGGGAATGATTTAGTTCTGGATTGCAATGCAGTGAAATGCAAAAAGTGCATAACCTATATGTTATTCTTCAGTGCACAACGTTAGATCGTTAGTTTAATGCAATGCAATTCAATGCAATGCAATGCAATGCAATGCAATGCAATGCAACAACACACATATCATCTCTATAATGAACTTGGGAATGATTTAGTTCTGGTATGCAATGCAATGCGAAAAGTGCATAACCTATATGTTAATCTTCAGTGCACAACGTTAGATCGTTAGTTCAATGCAGTGCAATGCAATGCAATTGCAATGCAATGCAATGCAATTGCAATGCAATGCAATGCAGTGCAAAGCAATGCAAATCAATTCAATGCAATGCAATGCAATGCAATGCAATGCAATACAATGCAATGCAATACAATGCAATGCAATGCAACAACACACGTTATGTCTTTAATCAACATGGGAATGAGGTAGTTCTGGTGTGCAATGCAATGCAAAAAGTGCATAACCTATATGTTATTCTTCAGTGCACAACGTTAGATCGTTAGTGCAATGCAATGCAATGCAATGCAATGCAACAACACACATATCATCTCTATAATGAACTTGGGAATGATTTTGTTCTGGTGTGCAATGCAATGCGACAAGAGCCTAACCTATATGTTATTCTTCAGTGCACAACGTTAGATCGTTAGTTCAATGCAGTGCAATGCAATTGCAATGCAATGCAATGCAGTGCAAAGCAATGCAAATCAATGCAATGCAATGCAATGCAATGCAACAACACACGTTATGTCTTTAATCAACATGGGAATGAGGTAGTTCTGGTGTGCAATGCAATGCAAAAAGTGTATAACCCATATGTTATTCTTCAGTGCACAACGTTAGATCGTTAGTTCAATGCAATTCAATGCAATGCAATGCAACAAGACACATATCATCTCTATAATGAAGTTGGGAATGATTTTGTTCTGGTGTGCAATGCAATGCGAAAAGAGCATAACCTATATGTTATTCTTCAGTGCACAACAGTAGATCGTTTGTGCAATGCAATGCAAAGCAATGCACCAACAAACGTTATCTCTTTAATGAACATGGGAATGATTTAGTTCTCGTGTGCAATGCAGTGAAATGGAAAAAGTGCATAACCTTTATGTTATTCATCAGTGCACAAAGTTAGATCGTTAGTGCAATGCAATGCAATGCAATACATTGCAAATCAATGCAATGCAATGCAATGCAACAACACACGTTATGTCTTTAATCAACATGGGAATGAGGTAGTTCTGGTGTGCAATGCAATGCAGTGCAAAAAGTGCATACCTATATGTTATTCTTCAGTGCACAACGTTAGATCGTTAGTGCAATGCAATGCAATGCAAAGCAGTACAAAGCAGTGCAAAGCAGTGCAAAGCAATGCAAAGCAATGCAAAGCAATGCAATGCAATGCAATACAATACAATACAATACAATACAATACAATGCAATGCAACAACACACATTATCTCTTTAAAGAACATGGGAATGATTTAGTTCTGGTGTGCAATGTAATGCAATGCAAAAAGTGCATAACCTATATGTTTTTCTTCAGTGCACAACGTTAGATCGTTTGTGGAATGCAATGCAATGCAACAACACACGTTATCTCTTTAATGAACATGAGAATGATATAGTTCTGGTGTGCAATGCAATGCAATGCAAAAAGTGCATAACCTATATGTTATTCTACAGTGCACAACGTTAGATCGTTAGTGCAGTGCAATGCAATGCAATGCAATGCAATGCAGTGCAAAGCAATGCAAATCAATGCAATGCAATGCAATGCAATGCAGTGCAATGCAATGCAATGCAATGCAATACAATGCAATGCAACAACACACGTTATGTATTTAATCAACATGGGAATGAGGTAGTTCTGGTGTGCAATGCAATGCGAAAAGTGCATAACCTATATGTTATTCTTCAGTGATCGTTAGATCGTTAGTGCAATGCAAAGCAATGCAATGCAATGCAGTGCAAAGCAGTGCAAAGCAGTACAAAGCAATGCAGTGCAAAGCAATGCAGTGCAAAGCAATGCAGTGCAAAGCAATGAAATGCAATGCAATGCAAAGCAAAGCAAAGCAAAGCAATGCAATGCAATGCAATACAATGCAATGCAACAACACACATTATCTCTTTAATGAACATGGGAATGATTTTGTTCTGGTGTGCAATGCAATGCAAAAAGTGCATATCCTATATGTTTTTCTTCAGTGCACAACGTTAGATCGTCAGTGCAATGCAATGCAATGCAATGCAATGCAGTGCAAAGCAATGCAAATCAATATAATGCAATACAATGTAATGCAAAAACACTCGTTATGTCTTTAATCAACATGGGAATGAGGTACTTCTGGTGTGCAATGCAATGCAAATGCGAAAAGTGCATAACCTATATGTTATTCTTCAGTGCACAACGTTAGATCGTTTGTGCAATGCAATTGCAACAACACATTTTATCTCTTTAATGAACATGGGATCGAGTAAGTTCTGTTGTGCAATGCAATGCAAGTAGTGCACAGACTATTTGTTATTCTTCAATGCACAACGTTAGACAATTTGTGCAAAACAACAACACAGATGTTATCTCTGTCATGAACATGGCATTGAGTTAGTTTTGGTGTGCAATGCAATGCAATGCACGAAGTGCATAACCTATGTTTCTTTAATGATGCTCAACGTTAGATCGTTTGTGCAAAGCACATAATGTTATAACAATGAGCTATACATACGGACACTTTTGACCTACTGAACATATTTCTGGCCAAAGAGTCCTTAAAGATGTTATATCATCCTGACAAAGGTCCAAATTTGACATACTGAATTTTTTTCTGGCCAAGGAGTACTCGAAACTTGACCTTTCCATTTATACTCTTTGACTTTTTCTGATGTTACGTCAGCCATACAGAATTCAATATTTGACCCAAGGAACATATTTCTTGCCAAAGAGTCCTCGATCTTGGGCTTTCTATACATACTCATAGTCCAACTCCTTCTGATGCTTCATAAGCCATATAGATGTCCATTTCTGACCTTTTGAACTTATTTCTGGTCAAAGTGTCCTCAAATTTTTCAAACTATATAAAGTTATAGTCTCCTTCTGATGATAAATCAGCTATACAGAGGTCCCCTTTTGACTTACTGAACATATTTCTGGCCAAAGAGTCCTAAAAGATTAACACTATACATTCAGACTGATATCTTAGGATGTTATATCCTGTCAAAAGTCCATATTTGACCTACCGAATTTTTTCTGGCCAAGGAGTAAGTACTCGAAACTTGACCTTTCCATATATACTTGTTGACTCTTTCTGATGTTACGTCAGACATACAGAATTCCATATTTGACCCAAGGAAAATATTTCTTGCCAAAGAGTCCTCGATCTTGGGCTTTTTATACATACTCATAGACTCCTTCTGATGCTTCATAAGCCATATAGATGTCCATATCTCACCTTTTGAACTTATTTGTGGTCAAAGTGTCCTAAAAAAAATTCAAACTATATAAAGTTATAGACTCCTTTTGATGCTAAATCAGCTATACAGAGGTCCCCTTTTGACCTCATGAACATATTTCTGGCCAAAGAGTCCCTGATCTTGCGTTTTCTATACATACTCATAGACTCCTTCTGATGCTTCATAAGCCATATAGATGTCCATATCTGACCTTTTGAACTTATTTGTGGTCAAAGTGTCCTAACATTTTTTCAAACTATAGAAAGTTATAGACTCCTTTTGATGATAAATCAGCTATACAGAGGTCCCCTTTTGACTTCCAGATCATATTTCTGGCCAAAGAGTCCTCGATCTTGGGCTTTCTATACATACTCATAGACTCCTTCTGATGCTTCATAAGCCATATATTTCCATATCTGACCTATTGAACTTATTTATGGTCAAAGTGTCCTAAAAAAATTCAAACTATATAAAGTTATAGACTCCTTTTGATGATAAATCAGCTAAAAAAAGGTCCCCTTTTGACCTCCAGAACATATTTCTGGCCAAAGAGTCCTCGATCTTATGCTTTCTATACGTACTCATAGACTCCTTCTGATGCTTCATAAGCCATATATTTCCATATCTGACCTTTTGAACTTATTTGTGGTCAAAGTGTCCTAAAAAAATTCAAACTATATAAAGTTATAGACTCCTTTTGATGATAAATCAGCTAAAAAAAGGTCCCCTTTTGACCTCCAGAACATATTTCTGGCCAAAGAGTCCTCGATCTTATGCTTTCTATACATACTCATAGACTCCTTCTGATGCTTCATAAGCCATATAGATGTCCATATCTGACCTTTTGAACTTATTTGTGGTCAAAGTGTCCTCAAAATTTTTCAAACTATAGAAAGTTATAGACTCCTTTTGATGATAAATCAGCTATACAGAGGTCCCCTTTTGACCTCCAGAACATATTTCTGGCCAAAGAGTCCTCGATCTTATGCTTTCTATACATACTCATAGACTCCTTCTGATGCTTCATAAGCCATATAGATGTCCATATCTGACCTTTTGAACTTATTTGTGGTCAAAGTGTCCTCAAAATTTTTCAAACTATAGAAAGTTATAGACTCCTTTTGATGATAAATCAGCTATAAAAAGGTCCCCTTTTGACCTCCTGAACATGTTTCTGGCCAAAGAGTCCTCAATCTTGGGCTTTCTATACATACTCATAGACTCCTTCTGATGCTTCATAAGCCATATAGATGTCCATATCTGACCTTTTGAACTTATTTGTGGTCAAAGTGTCCTCAAAATTTTTCAAACTATAGAAAGTTATAGACTCCTTTTCATGATAAATCAGCTATAAAAAGGTCCCCTTTTGACCTCCTGAACATGTTTCTGGCCAAAGAGTCCTCAATCTTGGGCTTTCTATACATACTCATAGACTCCTTCTGATGCTTCATAAACCATATAGATGTCCATATCTGACCTTTTGAACTTATTTGTGGTCAAAGTGTCCTAAAAAAAATTCAAACTATATAAAGTTATAGACTCCTTTTGATGATGTCAGCTATACAGAGGTCCCCTTTTGACCTCCTGAACATGTTTCCGGCCAAAGAGTCCCCAATATTGGGCTTTCTATACATACTCATAGATTCCTTCTGATGCTTCATGAGCCATATAGTTGTCCATATCTGACCTTTTGAACTTATTTGTGGTCAAAGTGTCCTCAAAATGTTTCAAACTATATAAAGTTATAGACTCCTTTTAAAGATAAATCAGCTATAAAGAGGGCCCCTTTTGACCTACTGAACATATTTCTGGCCAAAGAGTCCTCGATCTTGCGTTTTCTATACATACTCATAGACTCCTTCTGATGCTTCATAAGCCATATAGATGTCCATATCTGACCTTTTGAACTTATTTGTGGTCAAAGTGTCCTAACATTTTTTCAAACTATAGAAAGTTATAGACTCCTTTTGATGATAAATCAGCTATACAGAGGTCCCCTTTTGACCTCCAGAACATATTTCTGGCCAAAGAGTCCTCGATCTTGGGCTTTCTATTATACATTCTCATAGACTCCTTCTGATGCTTCATAAGCCATATAGATTTCCATATCTGACCTTTTGAACTTATTTGTGGTCAAAGTGTCCTCAAAATTTTTCAAACTATAGAAAGTTATAGACTCCTTTTGATGATAAATCAGCTATACAGAGGTCCCCTTTGACCTCCTGAACATATTTCTGGCCAAAGAGTCCTCGATCTTGGGCTTTCTATACATACTCATAGACTCCTTCTGATGCTTCATAAGCCATATAGATGTCCATATCTGACCATTTGAACTTATTTGTGGTCAAAGTGTCCTCAAAATGTTTCAAACAATAGAAAGTTATACACTCCTTTTGATGATAAATCAGCTATAAAAAGGTCCCCTTTTGACCTCCTGAACATGTTTCTGGCCAAAGAGTCCTCAATCTTGGGCTTTCTATACATACTCATAGACTCCTTCTGATGCTTCATAAGCCATATATTTCCATATCTGACCTTTTGAACTTATTTGTGGTCAAAGTGTCCTAAAAAAATTCAAACTATATAAAGTTATAGACTCCTTTTGATGATAAATCAGCTAAAAAAAAGGTCCCCTTTTGACCTCCAGAACATATTTCTGGCCAAAGAGTCCTCGATCTTATGCTTTCTATACATACTCATAGACTCCTTCTGATGCTTCATAAGCCATATAGATGTCCATATCTGACCTTTTGAACTTATTTGTGGTCAAAGTGTCCTAAAAAAAATTCTAACTATATAAAGTTATAGACTCCTTTTGATGCTAAATCAGCTACACAGAGGTCCCCTTTTGACCTCATGAACATATTTCTGGCCAAAGAGTCCCTGATCTTGGGCTTTCTAAACATAGTCATAGACTCCTTCTGATGCTTCATAAGCCATATAGATGTCCATATCTGACCTTTTGAACTTATTTGTGGTCAAAGTGTCCTAACATTTTTTCAAACTATATATAGTTATAGACTCATTTTTATGATAAATCAGCTATACAGAGGGCCCCTTCTGACCTACTGAACATATTTCTGGCCAAAGAGTCCTCGATCTTGGGCTTTCTATACATACTAATAGACTCCTTCTGGTGCTTCATAAGCCATATAGATGTCCATATCTGACCTTTTGAACTTATTTCTGGTCAAAGTGTCCTCAAATTTTTCAAACTATATAAAGTTATAGTCTCCTTCTGATGATAAATCAGCTATACAGAGGTCCCCTTTTGACTTACTGAACATATTTCTGGCCAAAGAGTCCTAAAAGATTAACATTATACATTCAGACTGATATCTTAGGATGTTATATCCTGTCAAAAGTCCATATTTGACCTACCGATTTTTTTCTGGCCAAGGAGTGAGTACTCGAAACTTGACCTTTCCATATATACTTGTTGACTCTTTCTGATGTTACGTCAGACATACAGAATTCCATATTTTACCCAAGGAAAATATTTCTTGCCAAAGAGTCCTCGATCTTGGGCTTTTTATACATACTCATAGACTCCTTCTGATGCTTCATAAGCTATATAGATGTCCATATCTCACCTTTTGAACTTATTTGTGGTCAAAGTGTCCTAAAAAAAATTCAAACTATATAAAGTTATAGACTCCTTTTGATGCTAAATCAGCTATACAGAGGTCCCCTTTTGACCTCATGAACATATTTCTGGCCAAAGAGTCCCTGATCTTGCGTTTTCTATACATACTCATAGACTACTTCTGATGCTTCATAAGCCATATAGATGTCCATATCTGACCTTTTGAACTTATTTGTGGTCAAAGTGTCCTAACATTTTTTCAAACTATAGAAAGTTATAGACTCCTTTTGATGATAAATCAGCTATACAGAGGTCCCCTTTTGACCTCCAGAACATATTTCTGGCCAAAGAGTCCTCGATCTTGGGCTTTCTATTATACATTCTCATAGACTCCTTCTGATGCTTCATAAGCCATATAGATTTCCATATCTGACCTTTTGAACTTATTTGTGGTCAAAGTGTCCTCAAAATTTTTCAAACTATAGAAAGTTATAGACTCCTTTTGATGATAAATCAGCTATACAGAGGTCCCCTTTTGACCTCCTGAACATATTTCTGGCCAAAGAGTCCTCGATCTTGGGCTTTCTATACATACTCATAGACTCCTTCTGATGCTTCATAAGCCATATAGATGTCCATATCTGACCATTTGAACTTATTTGTGGTCAAAGTGTCCTCAAAATGTTTCAAACAATAGAAAGTTATACACTCCTTTTGATGATAAATCAGCTATAAAAAGGTCCCCTTTTGACCTCCTGAACATGTTTCTGGCCAAAGAGTCCTCAATCTTGGGCTTTCTATACATACTCATAGACTCCTTCTGATGCTTCATAAGCCATATATTTCCATATCTGACCTTTTGAACTTATTTGTGGTCAAAGTGTCCTAAAAAAATTCAAACTATATAAACTTATAGACTCCTTTTGATGATAAATCAGCTAAAAAAAAGGTCCCCTTTTGACCTCCAGAACATATTTCTGGCCAAAGAGTCCTCGATCTTATGCTTTCTATACATACTAATAGACTCCTTCTGGTGCTTCATAAGCCATATAGATGTCCATATCTGACCTTTTGAACTTATTTCTGGTCAAAGTGTCCTCAAATTTTTCAAACTATATAAAGTTATAGTCTCCTTCTGATGATAAATCAGCTATACAGAGGTCCCCTTTTGACTTACTGAACATATTTCTGGCCAAAGAGTCCTAAAAGATTAACACTATACATTCAGACTGATATCTTAGGATGTTATATCCTGTCAAAAGTCCATATTTGACCTACCGAATTTTTTCTGGCCAAGGAGTGAGTACTCGAAACTTGACCTTTCCATATATACTTGTTGACTCTTTCTGATGTTACGTCAGACATACAGAATTCCATATTTGACCCAAGGAAAATATTTCTTGCCAAAGAGTCCTCGATCTTGGGCTTTTTATACATACTCATAGACTCCTTCTGATGCTTCATAAGCCATATAGATGTCCATATCTCACCTTTTGAACTTATTTGTGGTCAAAGTGTCCTAAAAAAAATTCAAACTATATAAAGTTATAGACTCCTTTTGATGCTAAATCAGCTATACAGAGGTCCCCTTTTGACCTCATGAACATATTTCTGGCCAAAGAGTCCCTGATCTTGCGTTTTCTATACATGCTCATAGACTCCTTCTGATGCTTCATAAGCCATATAGATGTCCATATCTGACCTTTTGAACTTATTTGTGGTCAAAGTGTCCTAACATTTTTTCAAACTATAAAAAGTTATAGACTCCTTTTGATGATAAATCAGCTATACAGAGGTCCCCTTTTGACTTCCAGATCATATTTCTGGCCAAAGAGTCCTCGATCTTGGGCTTTCTATACATACTCATAGACTCCTTCTGATGCTTCATAAGCCATATATTTCCATATCTGACCTTTTGAACTTATTTGTGGTCAAAGTGTCCTAAAAAAATTCAAACTATATAAAGTTATAGACTCCTTTTGATGATAAATCAGCTAAAAAAAGGTCCCCTTTTGACCTCCAGAACATATTTCTGGCCAAAGAGTCCTCGATCTTATGCTTTCTATACATACTCATAGACTCCTTCTGATGCTTCATAAGCCATATAGATGTCCATATCTGACCTTTTGAACTTATTTGTGGTCAAAGTGTCCTCAAAATTTTTCAAACTATAGAAAGTTATAGACTCCTTTTGATGATAAATCAGCTATACAGAGGTCCCCTTTTGACCTCCAGAACATATTTCTGGCCAAAGAGTCCTCAATCTTATGCTTTGTATACATACTCATAGACTCCTTCTGATGCTTCATAAGCCATATAGATGTCCATATCTGACCTTTTGAACTTATTTGTGGTCAAAGTGTCCTCAAAATTTTTCAAACTATAGAAAGTTATAGACTCCTTTTGATGATAAATCAGCTATACAGAGGTCCCCTTTTGACCTCCAGAACATATTTCTGGCCAAAGAGTCCTCGATCTTATGCTTTCTATACATACTCATAGACTCCTTCTGATGCTTCATAAGCCATATAGATGTCCATATCTGACCTTTTGAACTTATTTGTGGTCAAAGTGTCCTCAAAATTTTTCAAACTATAGAAAGTTATAGACTCCTTTTGATGATAAATCAGCTATAAAAAGGTCCCCTTTTGACCTCCTGAACATGTTTCTGGCCAAAGAGTCCTCAATCTTGGGCTTTCTATACATACTCATAGACTCCTTCTGATGCTTCATAAGCCATATAGATGTCCATATCTGACCTTTTGAACTTATTTGTGGTCAAAGTGTCCTCAAAATTTTTCAAACTATAGAAAGTTATAGACTCCTTTTGATGATAAATCAGCTATAAAAAGGTCCCCTTTTGACCTCCTGAACATGTTTCTGGCCAAAGAGTCCTCAATCTTGGGCTTTCTATACATACTCATAGACTCCTTCTGATGCTTCATAAGCCATATAGATTTCCATATCTGACCTTTTGAACTATTTGTGGTCAAAGTGTCCTCAAAATTTTTCAAACTATAGAAAGTTATAGACTCCTTTTGATGATAAATCAGCTATACAGAGGTCCCCTTTTGACCTCCTGAACATATTTCTGGCCAAAGAGTCCTCGATCTTGGGCTTTCTATACATACTCATAGACTCCTTCTGATGCTTCATAAGCCATATAGATGTCCATATCTGACCATTTGAACTTATTTGTGGTCAAAGTGTCCTCAAAATGTTTCAAACAATAGAAAGTTATAGACTCCTTTTGATGATAAATCAGCTATAAAAAGGTCCCCTTTTGACCTCCTGAACATGTTTCTGGCCAAAGAGTCCTCAATCTTGGGCTTTCTATACATACTCATAGACTCCTTCTGATGCTTCATAAGCCATATAGATGTCCATATCTGACCTTTTGAACTTATTTGTGGTCAAAGTGTCCTCAAAATTTTTCAAACTATAGAAAGTTATAGACTCCTTTTGATGATAAATCAGCTATAAAAAGGTCCCCTTTTGACCTCCTGAGCATGTTTCTGGCCAAAGAGTCCTCAATCTTGGGCTTTCTATTATACATTCTCATAGACTCCTTCTGATGCGTCATAAGCCATATAGATTTCCATATCTGACCTTTTGAACTTATTTGTGGTCAAAGTGTCCTCAAAATTTTTCAAACTATAGAAAGTTATAGACTCCTTTTGATGATAAATCAGCTATAAAAAGGTCCCCTCTTGACCTCCTGAACATGTTTCTGGCCAAAGAGTCCTCAATCTTGGGCTTTCTATACATACTCATAGACTCCTTCTGATGCTTCATAAACCATATAGATGTCCATATCTGACCTTTTGAACTTATTTGTGGTCAAAGTGTCCTAAAAAAAATTCAAACTATATAAAGTTATAGACTCCTTTTGATGATGTCAGCTATACAGAGGTCCCCTTTTGACCTCCTGAACATGTTTCTGGCCAAAGAGTCCCCAATATTGGGCTTTCTATACATACTCATAGATTCCTTCTGATGCTTCATGAGCCATATAGTTGTCCATATCTGACCTTTTGAACTTATTTGTGGTCAAAGTGTCCTCAAAATTTTTCAAACTATAGAAAGTTATAGACTCCTTTTGATGATAAATCAGCTATACAGAGGTCCCCTTTTGACCTCCTGAACATATTTCTGGCCAAAGAGTCCTCGATCTTGGGCTTTCTATTATACATTCTCATAGACTCCTTCTGATGCTTCATAAGCCATATAGATTTCCATATCTGACCTTTTGAACTATTTGTGGTCAAAGTGTCCTCAAAATTTTTCAAACTATAGAAAGTTATAGACTCCTTTTGATGATAAATCAGCTATACAGAGGTCCCCTTTTGACCTCCTGAACATATTTCTGGCCAAAGAGTCCTCGATCTTGGGCTTTCTATACATACTCATAGACTCCTTCTGATGCTTCATAAGCCATATAGATGTCCATATCTGACCATTTGAACTTATTTGTGGTCAAAGTGTCCTCAAAATGTTTCAAACAATAGAAAGTTATAGACTCCTTTTGATGATAAATCAGCTATAAAAAGGTCCCCTTTTGACCTCCTGAACATATTTCTGGCCAAAGAGTCCTCGATCTTGGGCTTTCTATACATACTCATAGACTCCTTCTGATGCTTCATAAGCCATATAGATGTCCATATCTGACCTTTTGAACTTATTTGTGGTCAAAGTGTCCTCAAAATTTTTCAAACTATAGAAAGTTATAGACTCCTTTTGATGATAAATCAGCTATAAAAAGGTCCCCTTTTGACCTCTTGAACATGTTTCTGGCCAAAGAGTCCTCAATCTTGGGCTTTCTATACATACTCATAGACTCCTTCTGATGCTTCATAAACCATATAGATGTCCATATCTGACCTTTTGAACTTATTTGTGGTCAAAGTGTCCTAAAAAAAATTCAAACTATATAAAGTTATAGACTCCTTTTGATGATGTCAGCTATACAGAGGTCCCCTTTTGACCTCCTGAACATGTTTCTGGCCAAAGAGTCCCCAATATTGGGCTTTCTATACATACTCATAGATTCCTTCTGATGCTTCATGAGCCATATAGTTGTCCATATCTGACCTTTTGAACTTATTTGTGGTCAAAGTGTATTCAAAATGTTTCAAACTATATAAAGTTATAGACTCCTTTTAAAGATAAATCAGCTATAAAGAGGGCCCCTTTTGACCTACTGAACATATTTCTGGCCAAAGAGTCCTCGATCTTGCGTTTTCTATACATACTCATAGACTCCTTCTGATGCTTCATAAGCCATATAGATGTCCATATCTGACCTTTTGAACTTATTTGTGGTCAAAGTGTCCTAACATTTTTTCAAACTATAGAAAGTTATAGACTCCTTTTGATGATAAATCAGCTATACAGAGGTCCCCTTTTGACCTCCAGAACATATTTCTGGCCAAAGAGTCCTCGATCTTGGGCTTTCTATTATACATTCTCATAGACTCCTTCTGATGCTTCATAAGCCATATAGATTTCCATATCTGACCTTTTGAACTTATTTGTGGTCAAAGTGTCCTCAAAATTTTTCAAACTATAGAAAGTTATAGACTCCTTTTGATGATAAATCAGCTATACAGAGGTCCCCTTTTGACCTCCTGAACATATTTCTGGCCAAAGAGTCCTCGATCTTGGGCTTTCTATACATACTCATAGACTCCTTCTGATGCTTCATAAGCCATATAGATGTCCATATCTGACCATTTGAACTTATTTGTGGTCAAAGTGTCCTCAAAATGTTTCAAACAATAGAAAGTTATAGACTCCTTTTGATGATAAATCAGCTATAAAAAGGTCCCCTTTTGACCTCCTGAACATGTTTCTGGCCAAAGAGTCCTCAATATTGGGCTTTCTATACATACTCATAGATTCCTTCTGATGCTTCATAAGCCATATAGTTGTCCATATCTGACCTTTTGAACTTATTTGTGGTCAAAGTGTCCTAACATTTCTTCAAACTATAGAAAGATATAGACTCCTTTTGATGATAAATCAGCTATACAGAGGTCCCCTTTTGACCTCCAGAACATATTTCTGGCCAAAGAGTCCTCGATCTTGGGCTTTCTATTATACATTCTCATAGACTCCTTCTGATGCTTCATAAGCCATATAGATTTCCATATCTGACCTTTTGAACTTATTTGTGGTCAAAGTGTCCTCAAAATTTTTCAAACTATAGAAAGTTATAGACTTCTTTTGATGATAAATCAGCTATACAGAGGTCCCCTTTTGACCTCCAGAACATATTTCTGGCCAAAGAGTCCTCGATCTTGCGTTTTCTATACATACTCATAGACTCCTTCTGATGCTTCATAAGCCATATAGATTTCCATATCTGACCTTTTGAACTTATTTGTGGTCAAAGTGTCCTCAAAATTTTTCAAACTATAGAAAGTTATAGACTCCTTTTGATGATAAATCAGCTATACAGAGGTCCCCTTTTGACCTCCTGAACATATTTCTGGCCAAAGAGTCCTCGATCTTGGGCTTTCTATACATACTCATAGACTCCTTCTGATGCTTCATAAGCCATATAGATGTCCATATCTGACCTTTTGAACTTATTTGTGGTCAAAGTGTCCTCAAAATTTTTCAAACTATATAAAGTTATAGTCTCCTTCTGATAATAAATCAGCTATACAAAGGTCACCTTTTGACCCATAATCTATAGACTCCTTCTGATGTTAAATCAGTCATACAGAAGTCCATATTTGACCTACCGAAAATATTACTGGCCAAAGAGTCCTTAAAGATTAACACTATACATTCAGATTGATATCTTCGGATGTTATATCATCATGACAAAAGTCCATATTTGACATACTGAAATTTTTTCTGGTCAAAGAGTCTAAACTTGACCATTCTATATATACTCATTGACTCTTTGACCCTCTGAATATATTTTTGGCCAAAGAATCATTGAACATTAACTCTCTATACATATTGACTCGAGTCAAAATTTGACCTCTTTTGGTCTGATTTCTCATCAGATGGAGTCTATAATTTTACATAGTTTAAAAACTTTTGAGGAACCTTTGACCAGAAATAATAATAGGTCATAAATATGGACATAAATATGGCTTATGAAGAATCAGAAGGAGACTATGAGTATGTATAGAAAGTTCAAGATTGGCCACAAATATGTCCCTTGGGTCAATTATGGACTTCTTTATGGCTGATGTAACATCAGATGGAGTAAACGAGTATGTATAGAAAGAAACAGCATAAGGAGTCAATGAGCATGTATAGAATGTTCAAGATCGAGGACTCTTTTACTAGAAATATGTTCAGTAGGTCAGTTATGAACAATTGTCTGGCTGATGAAACATCAGAAGGAGTCAATGAGCTTGTAAAGAAAGTTCAAAATCGAGGACTCTTTTACCAGAAATATTTTCAGTAGGTAAATTATGGAGTACTCTCTGGCTGATGAAGCACTAAAAGGAGTCAATGAGCATGTATAGAAAGTTCAAGTACATAGACTCGTTGGCCAGAAAAAAGAAAAAAAAAGTCATTATGGACAGTTGTCTGGCCGATGTACTATCTGAAGGAGTCTATAAGTGTGAATAGAAAGTTCAAGATCAAGGACTCTTCAGTCAGAAATATGTTCAACATGTTAAATCTGAACTACTTTATGGCTAAAGAAACAAAATAAGGCGTCACTGAGAATGTATAGAAAGTTCAAAATCGAGGACTCTTTTACCAGAAATATTTTCAGTAGGTCCATTATTGACTACTGTCTGGCTGATGAAACACTAAAAGGAGTCAATTAGCATGTACAAAATTTTCAAGTCAGAAATATGTTCAACATGTCAAATCTGGACTTCTGTATGGCTAAAGAAACAAAATAAGGCATCACTGAGAATGTATAGAACGTTCAAGATCGAGAACTCTTTTACTTCAATAGTCAATATCTACAATTGTCTGGCCGATGTACTATCTGAAAGAGTCTATAAGTATGAATAGAAAGTTCAAGATCGAGGACTCTTCGGTCAGAAATATGTTCATTATGTCAAATCAGAACTACTGCATGGCTGATGAAACACCAGAAAGAGTCTATGAGTATGTTTAAAAGGTTCAAGATCGAGGACTCTTTTGCCAGAAATATGTTTAGTGGGTCAAATATGGACTGCTGTCTGGCTGATGAATCAGAAGTCAATGAAGATTGAGGAAGAAGATTATGAATAGAAAGTTTAAGTTCAAAGACGGTCAATTATCTATATGGAGTCACTGAGAATCTATAGAAAGTTCAAGACAGAGGACTCTTTTACTATAAATATGTTCAGAGGGTCAATTATGGACTATTGTCTGGCTGATGAAACACTAAAAGGAGTCAATTAGCATGTACAGAATGTTCAAGTTCATGGACTTGTTGGCCAGAAATATGTTTAATAATTAATATGGACAATTGTCTGTCCGATGTACTTTCTGAAAGAGTCTATAATTATGAATAGAAAGTTCAAGATCAAAGACTCTTTGGTCAGAAATATGTTCAACATGTCAAATCTGGACTTCTGTATGGCTGAAGAAACATCAGAAGTAAATGATTATGTATAGAAAGTTCAAGTTCATAGACTCTTCGGGCAGAAAAATGTTCAGTAGGTCAATTGTGGACAATTATCTGGCTGATGAAACATCAGAAGGAGTATGTATAGAAAGAATAAGATCAATGTCTCTTTGGCCAGAAATATGTTCAATTGATCAAATTTTGAAATACTATATTGCTGTTGTAAAATCAGGAGTCATTGAGTATGTATTGAAAAATGTTCATAGACTCATTGGTCAGAAATAGGTTTAATAGGTCATATTGATACAATACAATACAATAATGTTTTGCTATTGTAACATCAGAAGGAGTCAATGTATAGAGAAATCAAGATTATAAACCCATTGCTCAGAAATGAGTTTAGTAGTCAATTATGGATCATTTTTTGGCTGAAGTACTATCTGAAAGCGTCTATACGTATGTATAGAAAGATCAAGGACTCTTCCAGCCAGAAATTTGTTCAATTGTCAAATATGGATAATAGCCTGGGTGATGAAAAATCAGAAGGAGATAGTAATTATGTATAGATAATTAAAGTTCTAGGTCTCTTTGGCCAGATATATGTTCAATGGGTCAAATTTGGACTAACAATATGGTTGATTTAACATCAAAAGTAGTCGATGAGAATGCATATAAACATACCTTTTGACGTTTCTTTTGGCCAGAAATATGTTCTCTTGGTCAAATATGGACTACTGTATTGGTGGATGTAAAATCAAAAATAGTCTAGGAGAAGGAACAGTAAGTTAAACTTTGATGATTCTTTTGCCAGAAATATGTTCAGTAGGTCAATAATTGACTTCTGTCTCAATGATGAAACATCAGAACAAGCCTATGATTATGTATAGAACGATCAAGATCGAGGACACTTTGGTTATAGAAATGTTCAATAGGTCAAATTTGAACTATACTGTATGGCTGATGAAACACCAGAAGGATTGTAAGAGCAATTAGTCTAGAAATTTAAAGTTCAAGGTCTCATGTCTAGAAATATGTTCAAAATATAAAATTTGAACTACTGTTCAAATACATTGGATAGCAGATAATTAATTAACAAGTCTACAAGTATGTTTAGAAAGTTCAAGATCGAGGACTCTATGGTCAGAAATATATTCAATGGGTCAAGTATGGACATCTTTCAGGCTGATGAAACATCGGAAGCTGTCAATGAGCATGTACAGAAAGGTCAAGATTTTCTATATACAAGTATGTTTAGAAAGTTCAAGTTTCTATTTTCTATTTTCTGACTCTTTGACCAGAAATATGTTAGTAGGTCAAATATGGACTTTTGTATGGCTAATGTATTATTAAGAGAAGTCAATAAGCAGAGAAAGTTAATGTTCAAAGACTCTTTGGCCAAAAATGTGTTCAGTAGTTCAAATAGGAACCTCTGTATGGCTGAATTAACATAATAAGAAACCCTTTGAGGACCATTTGACCAGAAATAAGTTCAATAGGTCAAATATGGAATTCTATATGTGGCTTATGAACCATCAGAAGGAGTCTAGGAGTGAGAATGCAAAGTTCAAGATGAGGACTCTTTTTTATCAGAAGGAGTCTATAACTTTATATAGTTTGAAATATTTTGAGGACACTTTGACCAGAAATAAGTTAAAAAGGATAGATATGGACATCTATATGGCTTATGAAGCATCAGAAGGAGTCTATGAGTATGTATAGAAAGCCCAAGATCGAGGACTCTTTGGCAAGAAATATGTTCCTTGGGTCAAATATGGAATTCTGTATGTCTGACGTAACATCAGAAAGAGTCAACAAGTATATATGGAAAGGTCAAGTTTCGAGTACTCACTCCTTGGCAAGAAAAAAATTCGGTAGGTCAAATATGGACTTTTGTCAGGATGATATAACATCCGAAGATATCAGTCTGAATGTATAGTGTTAATCTTTTAGGACTCTTTGGCCAGAAATATGTTCAGGAGGTCAAAAGGGGACCTCTGTATAGCTGATTTATCATCAGAAGGAGACTATAACTTTATATAGTTTGAAAAATTTTGAGGACACTTTAACCAGAAATAAGTTCAAAAGGTCAGATATGGACATCTACATGGCTTATGAAGCATCAGAAGGAGTTGGACTATGAGTATTTATAGAAAGCCCAAGATCGAGGACTCTTTGGCCAAAAATATGTTCCTTGGGTCAAATATGGACTTCTGTATGGCTGACGTAACATTAGAAAAAGTCAACGAGTATATATGGAAAGGTCAAGTTTCGAGTACTCCTTGGCCAGAAAAAAATTCAGTATGTCAAATATGGACTTTTGTCAGGATGATATAACATCCGAAGATATCAATCTGAATGTATAGTGTTAATCATTTAGGACTCTTTGGTCAGAAATATGTTCAGTAGGTCAAAAGGGGACCTCTGAATAGCGGATTTATCATCAGAAAGAGTCTATAACTTTATATAGTTTAAAAACTTTTGATGACCAGAAATAAGTTCAAAAGGTCAGATATGGATATCTATATTGCTTATGTAACATTAGAAGGAGTCTATGAGTATGTATAGAAAGGTCAAGATCGAGAACTCTATGGCCATAAATATATTCCTTGGGTCAAATATGGACTTCTGTATGGCTGATTTAACATCAGAAGGAGTCTATGAGTTTCTAAGAGTAAAAAACATTTTGAGGATTCTTTGGCCAAAAACATGTTAAATCAGCCAAATATGGCTACAGTCTGGCTGATATAACATCACGAGAAGTCTTTATGGTAGGAGAAATATAAATAGTAAGGTAAATGTTCAAGGTCTCTGGCCAGAAATAATTTCAGAAGGTCAAATATGGACTTCTGTATGGCTGATTTAACATCAGAAGGAGTCTATATATTTATGATAGACAAAATCCTTTTGAGAACACTTTGGTCAAATTTTTTTTCAATCAGTCAAATATGGACTACTGTCTGCCTGATTTTACATTACGAGAAGTCAGTCTATATGTATAGTGAGTTGATATTCACAGACTCTGGCCAGAAATATGTTCAGTAGGTCAAAAATAGACTACTGGCTGGTTAATATAACATCACAAGAAGTCAATCTGTAGTATAGCAAGACAATGTTCAAGAACTCTTTGGCCAGAAATATGTTCAGAAGGTCAAAAGGTGACCTTTGTATAGCTGATTTATTATCAGAAGGAGTCTATAACTTTATATAGTTTGAACAATTTTGAGGACATTTGACCAGAAATAAGTTCAAAAGGACAGATATGGACATCTATATGGCTTATGAAGCATCAGAAGGAGTCTATGAGTATGTATAGAAAGCCCAAGATCGAGGACTCTTTGGCCAGAAAAATGTTCAGGAGGTCAAAAGGGGACCTCTGTATAGCTGATTTATCATCAAAAGGAGTCTATAACTTTATTTGGTTTGAAAATTTTTTAGGACACTTTGACCACAAATAAGTTCAAAAGGTCAGATATGGACATCTATATGGCTTATGAAGCATCAGAAGGAATCTATGAGTATGTATAGAAAGCCCAAGATTGAGGACTCTTTGGCCAGAAATATGTTCAGGAGGTCAAAAGGGGACCTCTGTATAGCTGACTTATCATCAAAAGGAGTCTATAACTTTATATAGTTTGAAAAATTTTAGGACACTTTGACCACAAATAAGTTCAAAATGTCAGATATGGAAATCTATATGGCTCATGAAGCATCAGAAGGAGTCTATGAGCATGTATAGAAAGCCCAAGATCGAGGACTCTTTGGCCAGAAACATGTTCAGGAGGTCAAAAGGGGACCTCTGTATAGCTGATTTATCATCAAAAGGAGTCTATAACTTTCTATAGTTTGAAAAATTTTGAGGACACTTTGACCACAAATAAGTTCAAAAGGTCAGATATGGAAATCTATATGGCTCATGAAGCTTCAGAAGGAGTCTATGAGCATGTATAGAAAGCCCAAGATCGAGGACTCTTTGGCCAGAAACATGTTCAGGAGGTCAAAAGGGGACCTCTGTATAGCTGATTTATCATCAAAAGGAGTCTATAACTTTCTATAGTTTGAAAAAATGTTAGGACACTTTGACCACAAATAAGTTCAAAAGGTCAGATATGGACATCTATATGGCTTATGAAGCATCAGAAGGAGTCTATGAGTATGTATAGAAAGCCCAAGATCGAGGACTCTTTGGCCAGAAATATGTTCTGGAGGTCAAAAGGGGACCTCTGTATAGCTGATTTATCATCAAAAGGAGTCTATAACTTTCTATAGTTTGAAAAAATTTTAGGACACTTTGACCACAAACAAGTTCAAAAGGTCAGATATGGAAATATATATGGCTTATGAAGCATCAGAAGGAGTCTATGAGTATGTATAGAAAGCCCAAGATCGAGGACTCTTTGGCCAGAATTATGTTCAGGAGGTCAAAAGGGGACCTCTGTATAGCTGATTTATAATCAAAAGGAGTCTATAACTTTATATAGTTTGAAATTTTTTTAGGACACTTTGACCACAAATAAGTTCAAAAGGTCAGATATGGACATCTATATGGCTTATGAAGCATCAGAAGGAGTCTATGAGTATGTATAGAAAGCCCAAGATCAAGGACTCTTTGGCCAGAAATATGTTCAGGAGGTCAAAAGGGGACCTCTGTATAGCTGATTTATCATCAAAAGGAGTCTATAACTTTATATAGTTTGAATTTTTTTAGGACACTTTGACCACAAATAAGTTCAAAAGGTCAGATATGGACATATATGGCTTATGAAGCATCAGAAGGAGTCTATGAATATGTATAGAAAGCCCAATATTGAGGACTCTTTGGCCAGAAACATGTTCAGGAGGTCAAAAGGGGACCTCTGTCTAGCTGATTTATCATCAAATAGAGTATAACTTTCTATAGTTTGAAAACTTTTGAGGACACTTTGACCAAAAAATAAGTTCTAAAGGTCATATATGGACATCTATATGGCTTATGAAGCATCAGAAGGAGTCTATGAGTATGTATAGAAACCCCAAGATCGAGGACTCTTTGGCCAGAAATATGTTCAGGAGGTCAAAGGGGGCCCTCTGTATAGCTGATTTATCATCAAAAGGAGTCTATAACTTTCTATAGTTTGAAAACTTTTGAGGACACTTTGACCACAAATAAGTTCAAAAGGTCAGATATGGACATCTATATGGCTTATGAAGCATCAGAAGGAGTCTATGAGTATGTATAGCAAGCCCAAGATCGAGGACTCTTTGGCCAGAAATATGTTCAGTAGGTCAAAAGGGGCCCTCTGTATAGCTGACTTATCATCAAAAGGAGTCTATAACTTTATATAGTTTGAAAAAATGTTAGGACACTTTGACCACAAATAAGTTCAAAAGGTCAGATATGGACATCTATATGGCTTATGAAGCATCAGAAGGAGTCTATGAGTATGTATAGAAAGCCCAAGATCGAGGACTCTTTGGCCAGAAATATGTTCAGGAGGTCAAAGGGGGCCCTCTGTATAGCTGATTTATCATCAAAAGGAGTCTATAACTTTCTATAGTTTGAAAACTCTTGAGGACACTTTGACCACAAATAAGTTCAAAAGGTCAGATATGGACATCTATATGGCTTATGAAGCATCAGAAGGAGTCTATGAGTATGTATAGAAAGCCCAAGATTGAGGACTCTTTGGCCAGAAACATGTTCAGGAGGTCAAAAGGGGATCTCTTTATAGCTGATTTATCATCAAAAGGAGTCTATAAATTTATTTGGTTTGAAATTTTTTTAGGACACTTTGACAACAAATAAGTTCAAAATGTCAGATATGGACATCTATATGGCTTATGAAGCATCACAAGGAGTCTATGAGTATGTATAGAAAGCCCAAGATCGAGTACTCTTTGGCCAGAAATATGTTCAGGAGGTCAAAAGTGGCCCTCTGTATAGCTGATTTATCATCAAAAGGAGTCTATAACTTTCTATAGTTTGAAAAAATGTTAGGACACTTTGACCACAAATAAGGTCAAAAGGTCAGATATGGACATCTATATGGCTTATGAAGCATCAGAAGGAGTCTATGAGTATGTATAGAAAGCCCAAGATCGAGGACTCTTTGGCCAGAAACATGTTCAGGAGGTCAAAATGGGACCTCTTTATAGCTGATTTATCATCAAAAGTAGTCTATAAATGTATTTGGTTTGAAATTTTTTTAGGACACTTTGAACACAAATATGTTCAAAAGGTCATATATGGACATCTATATGGCTTATGAAGCATCAGAAGGAGTCTATGAGTATGTATAGAAACCCCAAGATCGAGGACTCTTTGGCCAGAAATATGTTCAGGAGGTCAAAGGGGGCCCTCTGTATAGCTGATTTATCATCAAAAGGAGTCTATAACTTTCTATAGTTTGAAAACTTTTGAGGACACTTTGACCACAAATAAGTTCAAAAGGTCAGATATGGACATCTATATGGCTTATGAAGCATCAGAAGGAGTCTATGAGTATGTATAGCAAGCCCAAGATCGAGGACTCTTTGGCCAGAAATATGTTCAGTAGGTCAAAAGGGGCCCTCTGTATAGCTGACTTATCATCAAAAGGAGTCTATAACTTTATATAGTTTGAAAAAATGTTAGGACACTTTGACCACAAATAAGTTCAAAAGGTCAGATATGGACATCTATATGGCTTATGAAGCATCAGAAGGAGTCTATGAGTATGTATAGAAAGCCCAAGATCGAGGACTCTTTGGCCAGAAATATGTTCAGGAGGTCAAAGGGGGCCCTCTGTATAGCTGATTTATCATCAAAAGGAGTCTATAACTTTCTATAGTTTGAAAACTTTTGAGGACACTTTGACCACAAATAAGTTCAAAAGGTCAGATATGGACATCTATATGGCTTATGAAGCATCAGAAGGAGTCTATGAGTATGTATAGAAAGCCCAAGATCGAGGACTCTTTGGCCAGAAATATGTTCAGGAGGTCAAAAGTGGCCCTCTGTATAGCTGATTTATCATCAAAAGGAGTCTATAACTTTCTATAGTTTGAAAAAATGTTAGGACACTTTGACCACAAATAAGTTCAAAAGGTCAGATATGGACATCTATATGGCTTATGAAGCATCAGAAGGAGTCTATGAGTATGTATTAGAAAGCCCAAGATCGAGGACTCTTTGGCCAGAAACATGTTCAGGAGGTCAAAAGGGGACCTCTTTATAGCTGATTTATCATCAAAAGGAGTCTATGAATTTATTTGGTTTGAAATTTGTTTAGGACACTTAGACCACAAATAAGTTCAAAAGGTCAGATATGGACATCTATATGGCTTATGAAGCATCAGAAGGAGACTATGAGTATGTATAGAAAGCCCAAGATTGAGGACTCTTTGGCCAGAAACATGTTCAGGAGGTCAAAAGGGGACCTCTTTATAGCTGATTTATCATCAAAAGGAGTCTATAAATTTATTTGGTTTGAAATTTGTTTAGGACACTTTTTGACCACAAATAAGTTCAAAAGGTCATATATGGACATCTATATGGCTTATGAAGCATCAGAAGGAGTCTATGAGTATGTATAGAAGGCCCAAGATCGAGGACTCTTTGGCCAGAAATATGTTCATGAGGTCAAAAGTGGCCCTCTGTATAGCTGATTTATCATCAAAAGGAGTCTATAACTTTCTATAGTTTGAAAACTTTTGAGGACACTTTGACCACAAATAAGTTCAAAAGGTCAGATATGGACATCTATATGGCTTATGAAGCATCAGAAGGAGTCTATGAGTATGTATAGAAAGCCCAAGATCGAGGACTCTTTGGCCAGAAATATGTTCAGGAGGTCAAAAGTGGCCCTCTGTATAGCTGATTTATCATCAAAAGGAGTCTATAACTTTCTATAGTTTGAAAAAATGTTAGGACACTTTGACCACAAATAAGTTCAAAAGGTCAGATATGGACATCTATATGGCTTATGAAGCATCAGAAGGAGTCTATGAGTATGTATAGAAAGCCCAAGATCGAGGACTCTTTGGCCAGAAACATGTTCAGGAGGTCAAAAGGGGACCTCTTTATAGCTGATTTATCATCAAAAGGAGTCTATAAATTTATTTGGTTTGAAATTTGTTTAGGACACTTAGACCACAAATAAGTTCAAAAGGTCAGATATGGACATCTATATGGCTTATGAAGCATCAGAAGGAGACTATGAGTATGTATAGAAAGCCCAAGATTGAGGACTCTTGGGCCAGAAACATGTTCAGGAGGTCAAAAGGGGACCTCTTTATAGCTGATTTATCATCAAAAGGAGTCTATAAATTTATTTGGTTTGAAATTTGTTTAGGACACTTTTTGACCACAAATAAGTTCAAAAGGTCATATATGGACATCTATATGGCTTATGAAGCATCAGAAGGAGTCTATGAGTATGTATAGAAGGCCCAAGATCGAGGACTCTTTGGCCAGAAATATGTTCATGAGGTCAAAAGTGGCCCTCTGTATAGCTGATTTATCATCAAAAGGAGTCTATAACTTTATATAGTTTGAAAAAATGTTAGGACACTTTGACCACAAATAAGTTCAAAAGGTCAGATATGGACATCTATATGGCTTATGAAGCATCAGAAGGAGTCTATGAGTATGTATAGAAAGCCCAAGATTGAGGACTCTTTGGCCAGAAACATGTTCAGGAGGTCAAAAGGGGACCTCTTTATAGCTGATTTATCATCAAAAGGAGTCTATAAATTTATTTGGTTTGAAATTTTTTTAGGACACTTTGACAACAAATAAGTTCAAAATGTCAGATATGGACATCTATATGGCTTATGAAGCATCACAAGGAGTCTATGAGTATGTATAGAAAGCCCAAGATCGAGTACTCTTTGGCCAGAAATATGTTCAGGAGGTCAAAAGTGGCCCTCTGTATAGCTGATTTATCATCAAAAGGAGTCTATAACTTTCTATAGTTTGAAAAAATGTTAGGACACTTTGACCACAAATAAGTTCAAAAGGTCATATATGGACATCTATATGGCTTATGAAGCATCAGAAGGAGTCTATGAGTATGTATAGAAACCCCAAGATCGAGGACTCTTTGGCCAGAAATATGTTCAGGAGGTCAAAGGGGGCCCTCTGTATAGCTGATTTATCATCAAAAGGAGTCTATAACTTTCTATAGTTTGAAAACTTTTGAGGACACTTTGACCACAAATAAGTTCAAAAGGTCAGATATGGACATCTATATGGCTTATGAAGCATCAGAAGGAGTCTATGAGTATGTATAGCAAGCCCAAGATCGAGGACTCTTTGGCCAGAAATATGTTCAGTAGGTCAAAAGGGGCCCTCTGTATAGCTGACTTATCATCAAAAGGAGTCTATAACTTTATATAGTTTGAAAAAATGTTAGGACACTTTGACCACAAATAAGTTCAAAAGGTCAGATATGGACATCTATATGGCTTATGAAGCATCAGAAGGAGTCTATGAGTATGTATAGAAAGCCCAAGATCGAGGACTCTTTGGCCAGAAATATGTTCAGGAGGTCAAAGGGGGCCCTCTGTATAGCTGATTTATCATCAAAAGGAGTCTATAACTTTCTATAGTTTGAAAACTTTTGAGGACACTTTGACCACAAATAAGTTCAAAAGGTCAGATATGGACATCTATATGGCTTATGAAGCATCAGAAGGAGTCTATGAGTATGTATAGCAAGCCCAAGATCGAGGAATCTTTGGCCAGAAATATGTTCAGTAGGTCAAAAGGGGCCCTCTGTATAGCTGACTTATCATCAAAAGGAGTCTATAACTTTATATAGTTTGAAAAAATGTTAGGACACTTTGACCACAAATAAGTTCAAAAGGTCAGATATGGACATCTATATGGCTTATGAAGCATCAGAAGGAGTCTATGAGTATGTATAGAAAGCCCAAGATCGAGGACTCTTTGGCCAGAAATATGTTCAGGAGGTCAAAGGGGGCCCTCTGTATAGCTGATTTATCATCAAAAGGAGTCTATAACTTTCTATAGTTTGAAAACTTTTGAGGACACTTTGACCACAAATAAGTTCAAAAGGTCAGATATGGACATCTATATGGCTTATGAAGCATCAGAAGGAGTCTATGAGTATGTATAGAAAGCCCAAGATCGAGGACTCTTTGGCCAGAAATATGTTCAGGAGGTCAAAAGTGGCCCTCTGTATAGCTGATTTATCATCAAAAGGAGTCTATAACTTTCTATAGTTTGAAAAAATGTTAGGACACTTTGACCACAAATAAGTTCAAAAGGTCAGATATGGACATCTATATGGCTTATGAAGCATCAGAAGGAGTCTATGAGTATGTATTAGAAAGCCCAAGATCGAGGACTCTTTGGCCAGAAACATGTTCAGGAGGTCAAAAGGGGACCTCTTTATAGCTGATTTATCATCAAAAGGAGTCTATGAATTTATTTGGTTTGAAATTTGTTTAGGACACTTAGACCACAAATAAGTTCAAAAGGTCAGATATGGACATCTATATGGCTTATGAAGCATCAGAAGGAGACTATGAGTATGTATAGAAAGCCCAAGATTGAGGACTCTTTGGCCAGAAACATGTTCAGGAGGTCAAAAGGGGACCTCTTTATAGCTGATTTATCATCAAAAGGAGTCTATAAATTTATTTGGTTTGAAATTTGTTTAGGACACTTTTTGACCACAAATAAGTTCAAAAGGTCATATATGGACATCTATATGGCTTATGAAGCATCAGAAGGAGTCTATGAGTATGTATAGAAGGCCCAAGATCGAGGACTCTTTGGCCAGAAATATGTTCATGAGGTCAAAAGTGGCCCTCTGTATAGCTGATTTATCATCAAAAGGAGTCTATAACTTTCTATAGTTTGAAAACTTTTGAGGACACTTTGACCACAAATAAGTTCAAAAGGTCAGATATGGACATCTATATGGCTTATGAAGCATCAGAAGGAGTCTATGAGTATGTATAGAAAGCCCAAGATCGAGGACTCTTTGGCCAGAAATATGTTCAGGAGGTCAAAAGTGGCCCTCTGTATAGCTGATTTATCATCAAAAGGAGTCTATAACTTTCTATAGTTTGAAAAAATGTTAGGACACTTTGACCACAAATAAGTTCAAAAGGTCAGATATGGACATCTATATGGCTTATGAAGCATCAGAAGGAGTCTATGAGTATGTATAGAAAGCCCAAGATCGAGGACTCTTTGGCCAGAAACATGTTCAGGAGGTCAAAAGGGGACCTCTTTATAGCTGATTTATCATCAAAAGGAGTCTATAAATTTATTTGGTTTGAAATTTGTTTAGGACACTTAGACCACAAATAAGTTCAAAAGGTCAGATATGGACATCTATATGGCTTATGAAGCATCAGAAGGAGACTATGAGTATGTATAGAAAGCCCAAGATTGAGGACTCTTGGGCCAGAAACATGTTCAGGAGGTCAAAAGGGGACCTCTTTATAGCTGATTTATCATCAAAAGGAGTCTATAAATTTATTTGGTTTGAAATTTGTTTAGGACACTTTTTGACCACAAATAAGTTCAAAAGGTCATATATGGACATCTATATGGCTTATGAAGCATCAGAAGGAGTCTATGAGTATGTATAGAAGGCCCAAGATCGAGGACTCTTTGGCCAGAAATATGTTCATGAGGTCAAAAGTGGCCCTCTGTATAGCTGATTTATCATCAAAAGGAGTCTATAACTTTATATAGTTTGAAAAAATGTTAGGACACTTTGACCACAAATAAGTTCAAAAGGTCAGATATGGACATCTATATGGCTTATGAAGCATCAGAAGGAGTCTATGAGTATGTATAGAAAGCCCAAGATTGAGGACTCTTTGGCCAGAAACATGTTCAGGAGGTCAAAAGGGGACCTCTTTATAGCTGATTTATCATCAAAAGGAGTCTATAAATTTATTTGGTTTGAAATTTTTTTAGGACACTTTGACAACAAATAAGTTCAAAATGTCAGATATGGACATCTATATGGCTTATGAAGCATCACAAGGAGTCTATGAGTATGTATAGAAAGCCCAAGATCGAGTACTCTTTGGCCAGAAATATGTTCAGGAGGTCAAAAGTGGCCCTCTGTATAGCTGATTTATCATCAAAAGGAGTCTATAACTTTCTATAGTTTGAAAAAATGTTAGGACACTTTGACCACAAATAAGTTCAAAAGGTCATATATGGACATCTATATGGCTTATGAAGCATCAGAAGGAGTCTATGAGTATGTATAGAAACCCCAAGATCGAGGACTCTTTGGCCAGAAATATGTTCAGGAGGTCAAAGGGGGCCCTCTGTATAGCTGATTTATCATCAAAAGGAGTCTATAACTTTCTATAGTTTGAAAACTTTTGAGGACACTTTGACCACAAATAAGTTCAAAAGGTCAGATATGGACATCTATATGGCTTATGAAGCATCAGAAGGAGTCTATGAGTATGTATAGCAAGCCCAAGATCGAGGACTCTTTGGCCAGAAATATGTTCAGTAGGTCAAAAGGGGCCCTCTGTATAGCTGACTTATCATCAAAAGGAGTCTATAACTTTATATAGTTTGAAAAAATGTTAGGACACTTTGACCACAAATAAGTTCAAAAGGTCAGATATGGACATCTATATGGCTTATGAAGCATCAGAAGGAGTCTATGAGTATGTATAGAAAGCCCAAGATCGAGGACTCTTTGGCCAGAAATATGTTCAGGAGGTCAAAGGGGGCCCTCTGTATAGCTGATTTATCATCAAAAGGAGTCTATAACTTTCTATAGTTTGAAAACTTTTGAGGACACTTTGACCACAAATAAGTTCAAAAGGTCAGATATGGACATCTATATGGCTTATGAAGCATCAGAAGGAGTCTATGAGTATGTATAGCAAGCCCAAGATCGAGGAATCTTTGGCCAGAAATATGTTCAGTAGGTCAAAAGGGGCCCTCTGTATAGCTGACTTATCATCAAAAGGAGTCTATAACTTTATATAGTTTGAAAAAATGTTAGGACACTTTGACCACAAATAAGTTCAAAAGGTCAGATATGGACATCTATATGGCTTATGAAGCATCAGAAGGAGTCTATGAGTATGTATAGAAAGCCCAAGATCGAGGACTCTTTGGCCAGAAATATGTTCAGGAGGTCAAAGGGGGCCCTATGTATAGCTGATTTATCATCAAAAGGAGTCTATAACTTTATATAGTTTGAAAAATTTTGAGGACACTTTGACCACAAATAAGTTCAAAAGGTCAGATATGGACATCTATATGGCTTATGAAGCATCAGAAGGAGTCTATGAGTATGTATAGAAAGCCCAAGATCGAGGACTCTTTGGCCAGAAATATGTTAAGGAGGTCAAAAGGGGACCTCTGTATAGCTGATTTATCATCAAAAGGAGTCTATAACTTTATATAGTTTGAATTTTTTTAGGACACTTTGACCACAAATAAGTTCAAAAGGTCAGATATGGACATATATGGCTTATGAAGCATAAGAAGGAGTCTATGAGTATATATAGAAAGCCCAATATTGAGGACTCTTTGGCCAGAAACATGTTCAGGAGGTCAAAAGGGGTCCTCTTTATAGCTGATTTATCATCAAAAGGAGTCTATAAATTTATTTGGTTTGAAATTTGTTTAGGACACTTTGACCACAAATAAGTTCAAAAGGTCATATATGGACATCTATATGGCTTATGAAGCATCAGAAGGAGTCTATGAGTATGTATAGAAAGCCCAAGATCGAGGACTCTTTGGCCAGAAATATGTTCATGAGGTCAAAAGTGGCCCTCTGTATAGCTGATTTATCATCAAAAGGAGTCTATAACTTTATATAGTTTGAAAAAATGTAAGGACACTTTGACCACAAATAAGTTCAAAAGGTCAGATATGGACATCTATATGGCTTATGAAGCATCAGAAGGAGTCTATGAGTATGTATAGAAAGCCCAAGATTGAGGACTCTTTGGCCAGAAACATGTTCAGGAGGTCAAAAGGGGACCTCTTTATAGCTGATTTATCATCAAAAGGAGTCTATAAATGTATTTTGTTTGAAATTTTTTTAGGACACTTTGACCACAAATAAGTTCAAAAGGTCATATATGGACATCTATATGGCTTATGAAGCATCAGAAGGAGTCTATGAGTATGTATAGAAAGCCCAAGATCGAGGACTCTTTGGCCAGAAATATGTTCAGGAGGTCAAAGGGGGCCCTCTGTATAGCTGATTTATCATCAAAAGGAGTCTATAACTTTCTATAGTTTGAAAACTTTTGAGGACACTTTGACCACAAATAAGTTCAAAAGGTCAGATATGGACATCTATATGGCTTATGAAGCATCAGAAGGAGTCTATGAGTATGTATAGCAAGCCCAAGATCGAGGACTCTTTGGCCAGAAATATGTTCAGTAGGTCAAAAGGGGCCCTCTGTATAGCTGACTTATCATCAAAAGGAGTCTATAACTTTATATAGTTTGAAAAAATGTTAGGACACTTTGACCACAAATAAGTTCAAAAGGTCAGATATGGACATCTATATGGCTTATGAAGCATCAGAAGGAGTCTATGAGTATGTATAGAAAGCCCAAGATCGAGGACTCTTTGGCCAGAAATATGTTCAGGAGGTCAAAGGGGGCCCTCTGTATAGCTGATTTATCATCAAAAGGAGTCTATAACTTTCTATAGTTTGAAAACTCTTGAGGACACTTTGACCACAAATAAGTTCAAAAGGTCAGATATGGACATCTATATGGCTTATGAAGCATCAGAAGGAGTCTATGAGTATGTATAGAAAGCCCAAGATTGAGGACTCTTTGGCCAGAAACATGTTCAGGAGGTCAAAAGGGGATCTCTTTATAGCTGATTTATCATCAAAAGGAGTCTATAAATTTATTTGGTTTGAAATTTTTTTAGGACACTTTGACAACAAATAAGTTCAAAATGTCAGATATGGACATCTATATGGCTTATGAAGCATCACAAGGAGTCTATGAGTATGTATAGAAAGCCCAAGATCGAGTACTCTTTGGCCAGAAATATGTTCAGGAGGTCAAAAGTGGCCCTCTGTATAGCTGATTTATCATCAAAAGGAGTCTATAACTTTCTATAGTTTGAAAAAATGTTAGGACACTTTGACCACAAATAAGGTCAAAAGGTCAGATATGGACATCTATATGGCTTATGAAGCATCAGAAGGAGTCTATGAGTATGTATAGAAAGCCCAAGATCGAGGACTCTTTGGCCAGAAACATGTTCAGGAGGTCAAAATGGGACCTCTTTATAGCTGATTTATCATCAAAAGTAGTCTATAAATGTATTTGGTTTGAAATTTTTTTAGGACACTTTGAACACAAATATGTTCAAAAGGTCATATATGGACATCTATATGGCTTATGAAGCATCAGAAGGAGTCTATGAGTATGTATAGAAACCCCAAGATCGAGGACTCTTTGGCCAGAAATATGTTCAGGAGGTCAAAGGGGGCCCTCTGTATAGCTGATTTATCATCAAAAGGAGTCTATAACTTTCTATAGTTTGAAAACTTTTGAGGACACTTTGACCACAAATAAGTTCAAAAGGTCAGATATGGACATCTATATGGCTTATGAAGCATCAGAAGGAGTCTATGAGTATGTATAGCAAGCCCAAGATCGAGGACTCTTTGGCCAGAAATATGTTCAGTAGGTCAAAAGGGGCCCTCTGTATAGCTGACTTATCATCAAAAGGAGTCTATAACTTTATATAGTTTGAAAAAATGTTAGGACACTTTGACCACAAATAAGTTCAAAAGGTCAGATATGGACATCTATATGGCTTATGAAGCATCAGAAGGAGTCTATGAGTATGTATAGAAAGCCCAAGATCGAGGACTCTTTGGCCAGAAATATGTTCAGGAGGTCAAAGGGGGCCCTCTGTATAGCTGATTTATCATCAAAAGGAGTCTATAACTTTCTATAGTTTGAAAACTTTTGAGGACACTTTGACCACAAATAAGTTCAAAAGGTCAGATATGGACATCTATATGGCTTATGAAGCATCAGAAGGAGTCTATGAGTATGTATAGAAAGCCCAAGATCGAGGACTCTTTGGCCAGAAATATGTTCAGGAGGTCAAAAGTGGCCCTCTGTATAGCTGATTTATCATCAAAAGGAGTCTATAACTTTCTATAGTTTGAAAAAATGTTAGGACACTTTGACCACAAATAAGTTCAAAAGGTCAGATATGGACATCTATATGGCTTATGAAGCATCAGAAGGAGTCTATGAGTATGTATAGAAAGCCCAAGATCGAGGACTCTTTGGCCAGAAACATGTTCAGGAGGTCAAAAGGGGACCTCTTTATAGCTGATTTATCATCAAAAGGAGTCTATAAATTTATTTGGTTTGAAATTTGTTTAGGACACTTAGACCACAAATAAGTTCAAAAGGTCAGATATGGACATCTATATGGCTTATGAAGCATCAGAAGGAGACTATGAGTATGTATAGAAAGCCCAAGATTGAGGACTCTTTGGCCAGAAACATGTTCAGGAGGTCAAAAGGGGACCTCTTTATAGCTGATTTATCATCAAAAGGAGTCTATAAATTTATTTGGTTTGAAATTTGTTTAGGACACTTTTTGACCACAAATAAGTTCAAAAGGTCATATATGGACATCTATATGGCTTATGAAGCATCAGAAGGAGTCTATGAGTATGTATAGAAGGCCCAAGATCGAGGACTCTTTGGCCAGAAATATGTTCATGAGGTCAAAAGTGGCCCTCTGTATAGCTGATTTATCATCAAAAGGAGTCTATAACTTTCTATAGTTTGAAAACTTTTGAGGACACTTTGACCACAAATAAGTTCAAAAGGTCAGATATGGACATCTATATGGCTTATGAAGCATCAGAAGGAGTCTATGAGTATGTATAGAAAGCCCAAGATCGAGGACTCTTTGGCCAGAAATATGTTCAGGAGGTCAAAAGTGGCCCTCTGTATAGCTGATTTATCATCAAAAGGAGTCTATAACTTTCTATAGTTTGAAAAAATGTTAGGACACTTTGACCACAAATAAGTTCAAAAGGTCAGATATGGACATCTATATGGCTTATGAAGCATCAGAAGGAGTCTATGAGTATGTATAGAAAGCCCAAGATCGAGGACTCTTTGGCCAGAAACATGTTCAGGAGGTCAAAAGGGGACCTCTTTATAGCTGATTTATCATCAAAAGGAGTCTATAAATTTATTTGGTTTGAAATTTGTTTAGGACACTTAGACCACAAATAAGTTCAAAAGGTCAGATATGGACATCTATATGGCTTATGAAGCATCAGAAGGAGACTATGAGTATGTATAGAAAGCCCAAGATTGAGGACTCTTGGGCCAGAAACATGTTCAGGAGGTCAAAAGGGGACCTCTTTATAGCTGATTTATCATCAAAAGGAGTCTATAAATTTATTTGGTTTGAAATTTGTTTAGGACACTTTTTGACCACAAATAAGTTCAAAAGGTCATATATGGACATCTATATGGCTTATGAAGCATCAGAAGGAGTCTATGAGTATGTATAGAAGGCCCAAGATCGAGGACTCTTTGGCCAGAAATATGTTCATGAGGTCAAAAGTGGCCCTCTGTATAGCTGATTTATCATCAAAAGGAGTCTATAACTTTATATAGTTTGAAAAAATGTTAGGACACTTTGACCACAAATAAGTTCAAAAGGTCAGATATGGACATCTATATGGCTTATGAAGCATCAGAAGGAGTCTATGAGTATGTATAGAAAGCCCAAGATTGAGGACTCTTTGGCCAGAAACATGTTCAGGAGGTCAAAAGGGGACCTCTTTATAGCTGATTTATCATCAAAAGGAGTCTATAAATTTATTTGGTTTGAAATTTTTTTAGGACACTTTGACAACAAATAAGTTCAAAATGTCAGATATGGACATCTATATGGCTTATGAAGCATCACAAGGAGTCTATGAGTATGTATAGAAAGCCCAAGATCGAGTACTCTTTGGCCAGAAATATGTTCAGGAGGTCAAAAGTGGCCCTCTGTATAGCTGATTTATCATCAAAAGGAGTCTATAACTTTCTATAGTTTGAAAAAATGTTAGGACACTTTGACCACAAATAAGTTCAAAAGGTCAGATATGGACATCTATATGGCTTATGAAGCATCAGAAGGAGTCTATGAGTATGTATAGAAAGCCCAAGATTGAGTACTCTTTGGCCAGAAACATGTTCAGGAGGTCAAAAGGGGACCTCTTTATAGCTGATTTATCATCAAAAGGAGTCTATAAATTTATTTGGTTTGAAATTTGTTTAGGACACTTTTTGACCACAAATAAGTTCAAAAGGTCATATATGGACATCTATATGGCTTATGAAGCATCAGGAGGAGTCTATGAGTATGTATAGAAGGCCCAAGATCGAGGACTCTTTGGCCAGAAATATGTTCATGAGGTCAAAAGTGGCCCTCTGTATAGCTGATTTATCATCAAAAGGAGTCTATAACTTTATATAGTTTGAAAAAATGTTAGGACACTTTGACCACAAATAAGTTCAAAAGGTCAGATATGGACATCTATATGGCTTATGAAGCATCAGAAGGAGTCTATGAGTATGTATAGAAAGCCCAATATTGAGGACTCTTTGGCCAGAAACATGTTCAGGAGGTCAAAATGGGACCTCTTTATAGCTGATTTATCATCAAAAGGAGTCTATAAATGTATTTGGTTTGAAATTTTTTTAGGACACTTTGACCACAAATATGTTCAAAAGGTCATATATGGACATCTATATGGCTTATGAAGCATCAGAAGGAGTCTATGAGTATGTATAGAAACCCCAAGATCGAGGACTCTTTGGCCAGAAATATGTTCAGGAGGTCAAAGGGGGCCCTCTGTATAGCTGATTTATCATCAAAAGGAGTCTATAACTTTCTATAGTTTGAAAACTTTTGAGGACACTTTGACCACAAATAAGTTCAAAAGGTCAGATATGGACATCTATATGGCTTATGAAGCATCAGAAGGAGTCTATGAGTATGTATAGCAAGCCCAAGATCGAGGACTCTTTGGCCAGAAATATGTTCAGTAGGTCAAAAGGGGCCCTCTGTATAGCTGACTTATCATCAAAAGGAGTCTATAACTTTATATAGTTTGAAAAAATGTTAGGACACTTTGACCACAAATAAGTTCAAAAGGTCAGATATGGACATCTATATGGCTTATGAAGCATCAGAAGGAGTCTATGAGTATGTATAGAAAGCCCAAGATCGAGGACTCTTTGGCCAGAAATATGTTCAGGAGGTCAAAGGGGGCCCTCTGTATAGCTGATTTATCATCAAAAGGAGTCTATAACTTTCTATAGTTTGAAAACTTTTGAGGACACTTTGACCACAAATAAGTTCAAAAGGTCAGATATGGACATCTATATGGCTTATGAAGCATCAGAAGGAGTCTATGAGTATGTATAGCAAGCCCAAGATCGAGGAATCTTTGGCCAGAAATATGTTCAGTAGGTCAAAAGGGGCCCTCTGTATAGCTGACTTATCATCAAAAGGAGTCTATAACTTTATATAGTTTGAAAAAATGTTAGGACACTTTGACCACAAATAAGTTCAAAAGGTCAGATATGGACATCTATATGGCTTATGAAGCATCAGAAGGAGTCTATGAGTATGTATAGAAAGCCCAAGATCGAGGACTCTTTGGCCAGAAATATGTTCAGGAGGTCAAAGGGGGCCCTATGTATAGCTGATTTATCATCAAAAGGAGTCTATAACTTTATATAGTTTGAAAAATTTTGAGGACACTTTGACCACAAATAAGTTCAAAAGGTCAGATATGGACATCTATATGGCTTATGAAGCATCAGAAGGAGTCTATGAGTATGTATAGAAAGCCCAAGATCGAGGACTCTTTGGCCAGAAATATGTTAAGGAGGTCAAAAGGGGACCTCTGTATAGCTGATTTATCATCAAAAGGAGTCTATAACTTTATATAGTTTGAATTTTTTTAGGACACTTTGACCACAAATAAGTTCAAAAGGTCAGATATGGACATATATGGCTTATGAAGCATAAGAAGGAGTCTATGAGTATATATAGAAAGCCCAATATTGAGGACTCTTTGGCCAGAAACATGTTCAGGAGGTCAAAAGGGGTCCTCTTTATAGCTGATTTATCATCAAAAGGAGTCTATAAATTTATTTGGTTTGAAATTTGTTTAGGACACTTTGACCACAAATAAGTTCAAAAGGTCATATATGGACATCTATATGGCTTATGAAGCATCAGAAGGAGTCTATGAGTATGTATAGAAAGCCCAAGATCGAGGACTCTTTGGCCAGAAATATGTTCATGAGGTCAAAAGTGGCCCTCTGTATAGCTGATTTATCATCAAAAGGAGTCTATAACTTTATATAGTTTGAAAAAATGTAAGGACACTTTGACCACAAATAAGTTCAAAAGGTCAGATATGGACATCTATATGGCTTATGAAGCATCAGAAGGAGTCTATGAGTATGTATAGAAAGCCCAAGATTGAGGACTCTTTGGCCAGAAACATGTTCAGGAGGTCAAAAGGGGACCTCTTTATAGCTGATTTATCATCAAAAGGAGTCTATAAATGTATTTTGTTTGAAATTTTTTTAGGACACTTTGACCACAAATAAGTTCAAAAGGTCATATATGGACATCTATATGGCTTATGAAGCATCAGAAGGAGTCTATGAGTATGTATAGAAACCCCAAGATTGAGGACTCTTTGGCCAGAAATATGTTCAGGAGGTCAAAGGGGGCCCTCTGTATAGCTGATTTATCATCAAAAGGAGTCTATAACTTTCTATAGTTTGAAAACTTTTGAGGACACTTTGACCACAAATAAGTTCAAAAGGTCAGATATGGACATCTATATGGCTTATGAAGCATCAGAAGGAGTCTATGAGTATGTATAGCAAGCCCAAGATCGAGGACTCTTTGGCCAGAAATATGTTCAGTAGGTCAAAAGGGGCCCTCTGTATAGCTGACTTATCATCAAAAGGAGTCTATAACTTTCTATAGTTTGAAAAAATGTTAGGACACTTTGACCACAAATAAGTTCAACAGGTCAGATATGGACATCTATATGGCTTATGAAGCATCAGAAGGAGTCTATGAGTATGTATAGAAAGCCCAAGATCGAGGACTCTTTGGCCAGAAATATGTTAAGGAGGTCAAAAGGGGACCTCTGTATAGCTGATTTATCATCAAAAGGAGTCTATAACTTTATATAGTTTGAATTTTTTTAGGACACTTTGACCACAAATAAGTTCAAAAGGTCAGATATGGACATATATGGCTTATGAAGCATCAGAAGGAGTCTATGAATATGTATAGAAAGCCCAATATTGAGGACTCTTTGGCCAGAAACATGTTCAGGAGGTCAAAAGGGGACCTCTGTCTAGCTGATTTATCATCAAATAGAGTATAACTTTCTATAGTTTGAAAACTTTTGAGGACACTTTGACCAAAAAATAAGTTCTAAAGGTCATATATGGACATCTATATGGCTTATGAAGCATCAGAAGGAGTCTATGAGTATGTATAGAAACCCCAAGATCGAGGACTCTTTGGCCAGAAATATGTTCAGGAGGTCAAAGGGGGCCCTCTGTATAGCTGATTTATCATCAAAAGGAGTCTATAACTTTCTATAGTTTGAAAACTTTTGAGGACACTTTGACCACAAATAAGTTCAAAAGGTCAGATATGGACATCTATATGGCTTATGAAGCATCAGAAGGAGTCTATGAGTATGTATAGCAAGCCCAAGATCGAGGACTCTTTGGCCAGAAATATGTTCAGTAGGTCAAAAGGGGCCCTCTGTATAGCTGACTTATCTTCAAAAGGAGTCTATAACTTTATATAGTTTGAAAAAATGTTAGGACACTTTGACCACAAATAAGTTCAAAAGGTCAGATATGGACATCTATATGGCTTATGAAGCATCAGAAGGAGTCTATGAGTATGTATAGAAAGCCCAAGATCGAGGACTCTTTGGCCAGAAATATGTTCAGGAGGTCAAAGGGGGCCCTCTGTATAGCTGATTTATCATCAAAAGGAGTCTATAACTTTCTATAGTTTGAAAACTCTTGAGGACACTTTGACCACAAATAAGTTCAAAAGGTCAGATATGGACATCTATATGGCTTATGAAGCATCAGAAGGAGTCTATGAGTATGTATAGAAAGCCCAAGATTGAGGACTCTTTGGCCAGAAACATGTTCAGGAGGTCAAAAGGGGATCTCTTTATAGCTGATTTATCATCAAAAGGAGTCTATAAATTTATTTGGTTTGAAATTTTTTTAGGACACTTTGACAACAAATAAGTTCAAAATGTCAGATATGGACATCTATATGGCTTATGAAGCATCACAAGGAGTCTATGAGTATGTATAGAAAGCCCAAGATCGAGTACTCTTTGGCCAGAAATATGTTCAGGAGGTCAAAAGTGGCCCTCTGTATAGCTGATTTATCATCAAAAGGAGTCTATAACTTTCTATAGTTTGAAAAAATGTTAGGACACTTTGACCACAAATAAGGTCAAAAGGTCAGATATGGACATCTATATGGCTTATGAAGCATCAGAAGGAGTCTATGAGTATGTATAGAAAGCCCAAGATCGAGTACTCTTTGGCCAGAAATATGTTCAGGAGGTCAAAAGTGGCCCTCTGTATAGCTGATTTATCATCAAAAGGAGTCTATAACTTTCTATAGTTTGAAAAAATGTTAGGACACTTTGACCACAAATAAGGTCAAAAGGTCAGATATGGACATCTATATGGCTTATGAAGCATCAGAAGGAGTCTATGAGTATGTATAGAAAGCCCAAGATCGAGGACTCTTTGGCCAGAAACATGTTCAGGAGGTCAAAATGGTACCTCTTTATAGCTGATTTATCATCAAAAGTAGTCTATAAATGTATTTGGTTTGAAATTTTTTTAGGACACTTTGAACACAAATATGTTCAAAAGGTCATATATGGACATCTATATGGCTTATGAAGCATCAGAAGGAGTCTATGAGTATGTATAGAAACCCCAAGATCGAGGACTCTTTGGCCAGAAATATGTTCAGGAGGTCAAAGGGGGCCCTCTGTATAGCTGATTTATCATCAAAAGGAGTCTATAACTTTCTATAGTTTGAAAACTTTTGAGGACACTTTGACCACAAATAAGTTCAAAAGGTCAGATATGGACATCTATATGGCTTATGAAGCATCAGAAGGAGTCTATGAGTATGTATAGCAAGCCCAAGATCGAGGACTCTTTGGCCAGAAATATGTTCAGTAGGTCAAAAGGGGCCCTCTGTATAGCTGACTTATCATCAAAAGGAGTCTATAACTTTATATAGTTTGAAAAAATGTTAGGACACTTTGACCACAAATAAGTTCAAAAGGTCAGATATGGACATCTATATGGCTTATGAAGCATCAGAAGGAGTCTATGAGTATGTATAGAAAGCCCAAGATCGAGGACTCTTTGGCCAGAAATATGTTCAGGAGGTCAAAGGGGGCCCTCTGTATAGCTGATTTATCATCAAAAGGAGTCTATAACTTTCTATAGTTTGAAAACTTTTGAGGACACTTTGACCACAAATAAGTTCAAAAGGTCAGATATGGACATCTATATGGCTTATGAAGCATCAGAAGGAGTCTATGAGTATGTATAGAAAGCCCAAGATCGAGGACTCTTTGGCCAGAAATATGTTCAGGAGGTCAAAAGTGGCCCTCTGTATAGCTGATTTATCATCAAAAGGAGTCTATAACTTTCTATAGTTTGAAAAAATGTTAGGACACTTTGACCACAAATAAGTTCAAAAGGTCAGATATGGACATCTATATGGCTTATGAAGCATCAGAAGGAGTCTATGAGTATGTATAGAAAGCCCAAGATCGAGGACTCTTTGGCCAGAAACATGTTCAGGAGGTCAAAAGGGGACCTCTTTATAGCTGATTTATCATCAAAAGGAGTCTATAAATTTATTTGGTTTGAAATTTGTTTAGGACACTTAGACCACAAATAAGTTCAAAAGGTCAGATATGGACATCTATATGGCTTATGAAGCATCAGAAGGAGACTATGAGTATGTATAGAAAGCCCAAGATTGAGGACTCTTTGGCCAGAAACATGTTCAGGAGGTCAAAAGGGGACCTCTTTATAGCTGATTTATCATCAAAAGGAGTCTATAAATTTATTTGGTTTGAAATTTGTTTAGGACACTTAGACCACAAATAAGTTCAAAAGGTCATATATGGACATCTATATGGCTTATGAAGCATCAGAAGGAGTCTATGAGTATGTATAGAAGGCCCAAGATCGAGGACTCTTTGGCCAGAAATATGTTCATGAGGTCAAAAGTGGCCCTCTGTATAGCTGATTTATCATCAAAAGGAGTCTATAACTTTCTATAGTTTGAAAACTTTTGAGGACACTTTGACCACAAATAAGTTCAAAAGGTCAGATATGGACATCTATATGGCTTATGAAGCATCAGAAGGAGTCTATGAGTATGTATAGAAAGCCCAAGATCGAGGACTCTTTGGCCAGAAATATGTTCAGGAGGTCAAAAGTGGCCCTCTGTATAGCTGATTTATCATCAAAAGGAGTCTATAACTTTCTATAGTTTGAAAAAATGTTAGGACACTTTGACCACAAATAAGTTCAAAAGGTCAGATATGGACATCTATATGGCTTATGAAGCATCAGAAGGAGTCTATGAGTATGTATAGAAAGCCCAAGATCGAGGACTCTTTGGCCAGAAACATGTTCAGGAGGTCAAAAGGGGACCTCTTTATAGCTGATTTATCATCAAAAGGAGTCTATAAATTTATTTGGTTTGAAATTTGTTTAGGACACTTAGACCACAAATAAGTTCAAAAGGTCAGATATGGACATCTATATGGCTTATGAAGCATCAGAAGGAGACTATGAGTATGTATAGAAAGCCCAAGATTGAGGACTCTTGGGCCAGAAACATGTTCAGGAGGTCAAAAGGGGACCTCTTTATAGCTGATTTATCATCAAAAGGAGTCTATAAATTTATTTGGTTTGAAATTTGTTTAGGACACTTTTTGACCACAAATAAGTTCAAAAGGTCATATATGGACATCTATATGGCTTATGAAGCATCAGAAGGAGTCTATGAGTATGTATAGAAGGCCCAAGATCGAGGACTCTTTGGCCAGAAATATGTTCATGAGGTCAAAAGTGGCCCTCTGTATAGCTGATTTATCATCAAAAGGAGTCTATAACTTTATATAGTTTGAAAAAATGTTAGGACACTTTGACCACAAATAAGTTCAAAAGGTCAGATATGGACATCTATATGGCTTATGAAGCATCAGAAGGAGTCTATGAGTATGTATAGAAAGCCCAAGATTGAGGACTCTTTGGCCAGAAACATGTTCAGGAGGTCAAAAGGGGACCTCTTTATAGCTGATTTATCATCAAAAGGAGTCTATAAATTTATTTGGTTTGAAATTTTTTTAGGACACTTTGACAACAAATAAGTTCAAAATGTCAGATATGGACATCTATATGGCTTATGAAGCATCACAAGGAGTCTATGAGTATGTATAGAAAGCCCAAGATCGAGTACTCTTTGGCCAGAAATATGTTCAGGAGGTCAAAAGTGGCCCTCTGTATAGCTGATTTATCATCAAAAGGAGTCTATAACTTTCTATAGTTTGAAAAAATGTTAGGACACTTTGACCACAAATAAGTTCAAAAGGTCAGATATGGACATCTATATGGCTTATGAAGCATCAGAAGGAGTCTATGAGTATGTATAGAAAGCCCAAGATTGAGTACTCTTTGGCCAGAAACATGTTCAGGAGGTCAAAAGGGGACCTCTTTATAGCTGATTTATCATCAAAAGGAGTCTATAAATTTATTTGGTTTGAAATTTGTTTAGGACACTTTTTGACCACAAATAAGTTCAAAAGGTCATATATGGACATCTATATGGCTTATGAAGCATCAGGAGGAGTCTATGAGTATGTATAGAAGGCCCAAGATCGAGGACTCTTTGGCCAGAAATATGTTCATGAGGTCAAAAGTGGCCCTCTGTATAGCTGATTTATCATCAAAAGGAGTCTATAACTTTATATAGTTTGAAAAAATGTTAGGACACTTTGAACACAAATAAGTTCAAAAGGTCAGATATGGACATCTATATGGCTTATGAAGCATCAGAAGGAGTCTATGAGTATGTATAGAAAGCCCAATATTGAGGACTCTTTGGCCAGAAACATGTTCAGGAGGTCAAAATGGGACCTCTTTATAGCTGATTTATCATCAAAAGGAGTCTATAAATGTATTTGGTTTGAAATTTTTTTAGGACACTTTGACCACAAATATGTTCAAAAGGTCATATATGGACATCTATATGGCTTATGAAGCATCAGAAGGAGTCTATGAGTATGTATAGAAACCCCAAGATCGAGGACTCTTTGGCCAGAAATATGTTCAGGAGGTCAAAGGGGGCCCTCTGTATAGCTGATTTATCATCAAAAGGAGTCTATAACTTTCTATAGTTTGAAAACTTTTGAGGACACTTTGACCACAAATAAGTTCAAAAGGTCAGATATGGACATCTATATGGCTTATGAAGCATCAGAAGGAGTCTATGAGTATGTATAGCAAGCCCAAGATCGAGGACTCTTTGGCCAGAAATATGTTCAGTAGGTCAAAAGGGGCCCTCTGTATAGCTGACTTATCATCAAAAGGAGTCTATAACTTTATATAGTTTGAAAAAATGTTAGGACACTTTGACCACAAATAAGTTCAAAAGGTCAGATATGGACATCTATATGGCTTATGAAGCATCAGAAGGAGTCTATGAGTATGTATAGAAAGCCCAAGATCGAGGACTCTTTGGCCAGAAATATGTTCAGGAGGTCAAAGGGGGCCCTCTGTATAGCTGATTTATCATCAAAAGGAGTCTATAACTTTCTATAGTTTGAAAACTTTTGAGGACACTTTGACCACAAATAAGTTCAAAAGGTCAGATATGGACATCTATATGGCTTATGAAGCATCAGAAGGAGTCTATGAGTATGTATAGCAAGCCCAAGATCGAGGAATCTTTGGCCAGAAATATGTTCAGTAGGTCAAAAGGGGCCCTCTGTATAGCTGACTTATCATCAAAAGGAGTCTATAACTTTATATAGTTTGAAAAAATGTTAGGACACTTTGACCACAAATAAGTTCAAAAGGTCAGATATGGACATCTATATGGCTTATGAAGCATCAGAAGGAGTCTATGAGTATGTATAGAAAGCCCAAGATCGAGGACTCTTTGGCCAGAAATATGTTCAGGAGGTCAAAGGGGGCCCTATGTATAGCTGATTTATCATCAAAAGGAGTCTATAACTTTATATAGTTTGAAAAATTTTGAGGACACTTTGACCACAAATAAGTTCAAAAGGTCAGATATGGACATCTATATGGCTTATGAAGCATCAGAAGGAGTCTATGAGTATGTATAGAAAGCCCAAGATCGAGGACTCTTTGGCCAGAAATATGTTAAGGAGGTCAAAAGGGGACCTCTGTATAGCTGATTTATCATCAAAAGGAGTCTATAACTTTATATAGTTTGAATTTTTTTAGGACACTTTGACCACAAATAAGTTCAAAAGGTCAGATATGGACATATATGGCTTATGAAGCATAAGAAGGAGTCTATGAGTATATATAGAAAGCCCAATATTGAGGACTCTTTGGCCAGAAACATGTTCAGGAGGTCAAAAGGGGTCCTCTTTATAGCTGATTTATCATCAAAAGGAGTCTATAAATTTATTTGGTTTGAAATTTGTTTAGGACACTTTGACCACAAATAAGTTCAAAAGGTCATATATGGACATCTATATGGCTTATGAAGCATCAGAAGGAGTCTATGAGTATGTATAGAAAGCCCAAGATCGAGGACTCTTTGGCCAGAAATATGTTCATGAGGTCAAAAGTGGCCCTCTGTATAGCTGATTTATCATCAAAAGGAGTCTATAACTTTATATAGTTTGAAAAAATGTAAGGACACTTTGACCACAAATAAGTTCAAAAGGTCAGATATGGACATCTATATGGCTTATGAAGCATCAGAAGGAGTCTATGAGTATGTATAGAAAGCCCAAGATTGAGGACTCTTTGGCCAGAAACATGTTCAGGAGGTCAAAAGGGGACCTCTTTATAGCTGATTTATCATCAAAAGGAGTCTATAAATGTATTTTGTTTGAAATTTTTTTAGGACACTTTGACCACAAATAAGTTCAAAAGGTCATATATGGACATCTATATGGCTTATGAAGCATCAGAAGGAGTCTATGAGTATGTATAGAAACCCCAAGATTGAGGACTCTTTGGCCAGAAATATGTTCAGGAGGTCAAAGGGGGCCCTCTGTATAGCTGATTTATCATCAAAAGGAGTCTATAACTTTCTATAGTTTGAAAACTTTTGAGGACACTTTGACCACAAATAAGTTCAAAAGGTCAGATATGGACATCTATATGGCTTATGAAGCATCAGAAGGAGTCTATGAGTATGTATAGCAAGCCCAAGATCGAGGACTCTTTGGCCAGAAATATGTTCAGTAGGTCAAAAGGGGCCCTCTGTATAGCTGACTTATCATCAAAAGGAGTCTATAACTTTATATAGTTTGAAAAAATGTTAGGACACTTTAACCACAAATAAGTTCAAAAGGTCAGATATGGACATCTATATGGCTTATGAAGCATCAGAAGGAGTCTATGAGTATGTATAGAAAGCCCAAGATCGAGGACTCTTTGGCCAGAAATATGTTCAGGAGGTCAAAGGGGGCCCTCTGTATAGCTGATTTATCATCAAAAGGAGTCTATAACTTTATATAGTTTGAAAACTTTTGAGGACACTTTGACCACAAATAAGTTCAAAAGGTCAGATATGGACATCTATATGGCTTATGATGCATCAGAAGGAATCGATGAGTATATATAGAAAGCATAAGATCAAGGATTCTTTGGCCAGAAACATGTTCAGGAGGTCAAAAGGGGACCTCTGTATAGCTGACTTATCATCAAAAGGAGTCTATAACTTTCTATAGTTTGAAAAAATGTTAGGACACTTTGACCACAAATAAGTTCAACAGGTCAGATATGGACATCTATATGGCTTATGAAGCATCAGAAGGAGTCTATGAGTATGTATAGAAAGCCCAAGATCGAGGACTCTTTGGCCAGAAATATGTTAAGGAGGTCAAAAGGGGACCTCTGTATAGCTGATTTATCATCAAAAGGAGTCTATAACTTTATATAGTTTGAATTTTTTTAGGACACTTTGACCACAAATAAGTTCAAAAGGTCAGATATGGACATATATGGCTTATGAAGCATCAGAAGGAGTCTATGAGTATGTATAGAAAGCCCAAGATCAAGGACTCTTTGGCCAGATATATGTTCAGGAGGTCAAAAGGGGACCTCTGTATAGCTGATTTATCATCAGAAGGAGACCATATGCATGGGAATGCATGGGAATGCATCAGAAGGAGTTGGACTATGAGTATGTATAGAAAGCCCAAGATCGAGGACTCTTTGGCCAAAAATATGTTCTTTAGGTCAAATATGGACTCATGTATGGCTGACGTAACATCAGAAAAAGTCAACGAGTATATATGGAAAGGTCAAGTTTCGAGGACTCCTTGGCCAGAAAAAAAATTCAGTATGTCAAATATGGACTTTTGTCAGGATGAAATAACATCCGAAGATATCAATCTGAATGTATAGTGTTAATCATTTAGGACTCTTTGGTCAGAAATATGTTCAGTAGGTCAAAAGGGGACCTCTGTATAGCTGATTTATCATCAGAAGGAGACTATAACTTTATATAGTTTGAAAAATTTTGAGGACCCTTTGACCAGAAATAAGTTCAATAGGTCAAAGATGCACCTCTATATGGCTGATTTAACATCAGAAGGAGTCTATAAGTTTATAATATACACAAAATACCTTTTGAGGACTCTTTTGCCAAAAATATGTTCAATCAGTCAAATATGGACTACTGTCTGGCTTATATAACATCACAAGTCAGTCTTGTATGTTTAGTAAGTTAATGTTCAAGGAGTCTTTATCCAGAAATGTGTTCAGTAGGTCAAAAATGGACTTCTGTATGGCTGATGTAACATCAGAAAGATTCTACGAGAATGTATAGAAAGTTTAAGATCGATTACTCTTGGGTCAGAAATATGTGCAATATGTGAAATATGTTTGCCCAAACATGGACTACTGTCTTGCTAATACAACATCACAAGAAGTCAGTAAGTAAGAAGTCCGTGAGAACTCTTTGGACAGAAAATATGTTCTGTAGGTCAAAGAGGGACCTCTGTAGGCCTGATTTGACACATGACATATGTGCATTGGCATTGCACAATAACTAACTTATTCATTTTTACTTTTAAGGGAAATTATTGCATTTACCTCTTGCGTTACAATGCATAGAATAAACTACTTCATACCTCATGTGCAATGAAAACATAACATGAGTGTTGCATTGAACAAACCATCTAAGAGTTAGCGTTGAATAATAATGTATTATTATTATATCTAACTATATCAGTTAGATATTTTATGCAGTGGAATGTAACTCCAAAAATGGTATCTCTTCAATGCAAATCGGAATGAGATAGTTATTGTATGTTTGTGATGCACTCATAGCTTATATGTTATTCTTCAATGCACAAAGTTTGATCTTGTGTGAAATGCAATGCAGTAGCTCATATTGTATTTCCTCAAAGCAAAATGAAATGGAGTTTGGGAATGAGTTACTTCTGGTGTGTAATGCAATGCAAGAAGTGCATAGCCTATATGTTATTCTTCAGTGCACAACGTTAGATCGTTTGTGCAATGCAATGCAACAACACATATGTTATCTCTTTAATGAACATGGGAATGACTTAGTTCTGGTGTGCAATGCAAAGCAAAAAGTGCATAACCTATATGCTATTCTTCAGTGCACAACGTTAGATCGTTAGTGCAATGCAATGCAACAACACACGTTATGTCTTTAATGAACATGGGAATGATTTAGTTCTGGTGTGCAATGCAATGCAATGCGAAAAGTGCATAACCTATATGTTAATCTTCAGTGCACAACGTTAGATCGTTAGTTCAATGCAGTGCAATGCAATGCAGTACAAAGCAGTGCAAAGCAATGCAATGCAATGCAATACAATGCAATGCAACAACACACGTTATGTCTTTAATCAACATGGGAATGAGGTAGTTCTGGTGTGCAATGCAATGCAAAAAGTGCATAACCTATATGTTATTCTTCAGTGCACAACGTTAGATCGTTAGTGCAATGCAATGCAATGCAATGCAACAACACACATATCATCTCTATAATGAACTTGGGAATGATTTTGTTCTGGTGTGCAATGCAATGCGACAAGAGCATAACCTATATGTTATTCTTCAGTGCACAACATTAGATCGTTTGTGCAATGCAATGCAAAGCAATGCACCAACAAACGTTATCTCTTTAATGAACATGGGAATGATTTAGTTCTGGTGTGCAATGCAGTGAAATGCAAAAAGTGCATAACCTTTATGTTATTCTTCAGTGCACAAAGTTAAATCGTTAGTGCAATGCAATGCAATGCAATGCAACAACACACGTTATGTGTTTAATCAACATGGGAATGAGGTAGTTCTGGTGTGCAATGCAATGCAAAAAGTGCATAACCTATATGTTTTTCTTCAGTGCACAACGTTAGATCGTTTGTGCAATGCAATGCAATGCAATGCAACAACACACGTTATCTCTTTAATGAACATGAGAATGATTTAGTTCTGGTGTGCAATGCAATGCAATGCAAAAAGTGCATAACCTATATGTTATTCTACAGTGCACAACGTTAGATCGTTAGTGCAATGCAATGCAATGCAGTGCAAAGCAATGCAAAGCAATGCAAAGCAATGCAGAGCAATGCAAATCAATGCAATGCAATGCAATGCAATGCAATGCAATGCAATACAATGCAATGCAATGCAACAACACACGTTATGTCTTTAATCAACATGGGAATGAGGTAGTTCTGGTGTGCAATGCAATGCAAAAAGTGTATAACCCATATGCTATTCTTCAGCGCACAACGTTAGATCGTTAGTTCAATGCAATGCAATGCAACAAGACACATATCATCTCTATAATGAAGTTGGGAATGATTTTGTTCTGGTGTGCAATGCAATGCGAAAAGAGCATAACCTTTATGTTATTCATCAGTGCACAAAGTTAGATCGTTAGTGCAATGCAATGCAATGCAATACATTGCAAATCAATGCAATGCAATGCAATGCAACAACACACGTTATGTCTTTTTAATCAACATGGGAATGAGGTAGTTCTGGTGTGCAATGCAATGCAGTGCAAAAAGTGCATACCTATATGTTATTCTTCAGTGCACAACGTTAGATCGTTAGTGCAATGCAATGCAAAGCAGTGCAAAGCAGTGCAAAGCAATGCAAAGCAATGCAAAGCAATGCAGTGCAAAGCAATGCAGTGCAAAGCAATGCAATGCAATGCAATGCAATGCAATGCAATACAATACAATGCAATGCAACAACACACATTATCTCTTTAAAGAACATGGGAATGATTTAGTTCTGGTGTGCAATGCAATGCAATGCAAAAAGTGCATAACCTATATGTTTTTCTTCAGTGCACAACGTTAGATCGTTTGTGGAATGCAATGCAATGCAACAACACACGTTATCTCTTTAATGAACATGAGAATGATATAGTTCTGGTGTGCAATGCAATGCAATGCAAAAAGTGCATAACCTATATGTTATTCTACAGTGCACAACGTTAGATCGTTAGTGCAGTGCAATGCAATGCAACAACACACATATCATCTCTATAATGAACTTGGGAATTATTTAGATCTGGTGTGCAATGCAATGCGAAAAGTGCATAACCTATATGTTATTCTTCAGTGCACAACGTTAGATCGTTTGTGCAATGCAATGCAATGCAATGCACCAACAAACGTTATCTCTTTAATGAACATGGGAATGATTTAGTTCTGGTGTGCAATGCAATGAAATGCAAAAAGTGCATAACCTATATGTTATTCTTCAGTGCACAACGTTAGATCGTTAGTGCAATGCAATGCAATGCAATGCAATGCAATGCAATGCAATGCAATGCAATGCAAAGCAATGCAATGCAATGCAATGCAATGCAATGCAATGCAATGCAATACAATGCAACAACACACATTATCTCTTTAATGAACATGGGAATGATTTTGTTCTGGTGTGCAATGCAATGCAAAAAGTGCATATCCTATATGTTTTTCTTCAGTGCACAACGTTAGATCGTTAGTGCAATGCAATGCAATGCAATGCAATGCAATGCAATGTAATGCAATGCAATGCAATGCAATGCAATGCAGTGCAAAGCAATGCAAATCAATAAATTGCAATACAATACAATGCAAAAACACTCGTTATGTCTTTAATCAACATGGGAATGAGGTACTTCTGGTGTGCAATGCAATGCAATGCAAAAAGTGCATAACCTATATGTTTTTCTTCAGTGCACAACGTTAGATCGTTTGTGGAATGCAATGCAATGCAACAACACACGTTATCTCTTTAATGAACATGAGAATGATATAGTTCTGGTGTGCAATGCAATGCAATGCAATGCAAAAAGTGCATAACCTATATGTTATTCTACAGTGCACAACGTTAGATCGTTAGTGCAGTGCAATGCAATGCAATGCAATGCAATGCAATGCAGTGCAAAGCAATGCAAATCAATATAATGCAATACAATGCAATGCAAAAACACTCGTTATGTCTTTAATCAACATGGGAATGAGGTACTTCTGGTGTGCAATGCAATGCAAATGCGAAAGGTGCATAACCTATATGTTATTCTTCAGTGCACAACGTTAGATCGTTTGTGCAATGCAATTGCAACAACACATGTTATCTCTTTAATGAACATGGGAATGAGTAAGTTCTAGTGTGCAATGCAATGCAATGTAAGAAGTGCATAGCCTATGTTATTCTTCAATGCACAACGTTAGATCGTGTGTGCAATGCAATGCAATGCAATGCAACAACACACATTTTATCTCTTTAATGAACACGGGATCGAGTAAGTTCTGTTGTGCAATGCAATGCAAGTAGTGCACAGACTATATGTTATTCTTCAATGCACAACGTTAGACAATTTGTGCAAAACAACAACACAGATGTTATCTCTGTAATGAACATGGCATTGAGTTAGTTTTGGTGTGCAATGCAATGCAATGCACGAAGTGCATAACCTATGTTTCTTTAATGATGCTCAACGTTAGATCGTTTGTGCAAAGCACATAATGTTATAACAATGAGCTATACATACGTACACTTTTGACCTACTGAACATATTTCTGGCCAAAGAGTCCTTAAAGATGTTATATCATCCTGACAAAGGTCCAAATTTGACATACTGAATTTTTTTCTGGCCAAGGAGTACTCGAAACTTGACCTTTCCATTTATACTCTTTGACTTTTTCTGATGTTACGTCAGCCATACAGAATTCAATATTTGACCAAAGGAAAATATTTCTTGCCAAAGAGTCCTCGATCTTGGGCTTTCTATACATACTCATAGTCCAACTCCTTCTGATGCTTCATAAGCCATATAGATGTCCATATCTGACCTTTTGAACTTATTTGTGGTCAAAGTGTCCTAAAACAATTCAAACTATATAAAGTTATAGACTCCTTTTGATGATAAATCAGCTAAACAGAGTGCCCCTTTTGACCTACTAAAAATATTTCTGGCCAAAGAGTCCTCGATCTTGGGCTTTCTATACATACTCATAGACTCCTTCTGGTGCTTCATAAGCCATATAGATTTCCATATCTGAAATTTTGAACTTATTTGTGGTCAAAGTGTCCTAAAAAAAATTCAAACTATATAAAGTTATAGACACCTTTTGATGATGTCAGCTATACAGAGGTCCCCTTTTGACCTCCTGAACATATTTCTGGCCAAAGAGTCCTCGATCTTGGGCTTTCTATACATACTCTTAGACTTCTTCTGATGCTTCATAAGCCATATAGATGTCCATATCTGACCATTTGAACTTATTTGTGGTCAAAGTGTCCTCAAAATGTTTCAAACAATAGAAAGTTATAGACTCCTTTTGATGATAAATCAGCTATAAAAAGGTCCCCTTTTGACCTCCTGAACATGTTTCTGGCCAAAGAGTCCTCAATCTTGGGCTTTCTATACATACTCATAGACTCCTTCTGATGCTTCATAAGCCATATAGATTTCCATATCTGACCTTTTGAACTTATTTGTGGTCAAAGTGTCCTCAAAATTTTTCAAACTATAGAAAGACTCCTTTTGATGATAAATCAGCTATACAGAGGTCCCCTTTTGACCTCCTTAACATATTTCTGGCCAAAGAGTCCTCGATCTTGGGCTTTCTATACATACTCATAGACTCCTTCTGATGCTTCATAAGCCATATAGATGTCCATATCTGACCTTTTGAACTTATTTGTGGTCAAAGTGTCCTCAAAATTTTTCAAACTATAGAAAGATATAGACTCCTTTTGATGATAAATCAGCTATACAGAGGTCCCCTTTTGACCTCCAGAACATATTTCTGGCCAAAGAGTCCTCGATCTTGGGCTTTCTATTATACATTCTCATAGACTCCTTCTGATGCTTCATAAGCCATATAGATTTCCATATCTGACCTTTTGAACTTATTTGTGGTCAAAGTGTCCTCAAAATTTTTCAAACTATAGAAAGTTATAGACTTCTTTTGATGATAAATCAGCTATACAGAGGTCCCCTTTTGACCTCCAGAACATATTTCTGGCCAAAGAGTCCTCGATCTTGGGCTTTCTATTACACATTCTCATAGACTCCTTCTGATGCTTCATAAGCCATATAGATTTCCATATCTGACCTTTTGAACTTATTTGTGGTCAAAGTGTCCTCAAAATTTTTCAAACTATAGAAAGTTATAGACTTCTTTTGATGATAAATCAGCTATACAGAGGTCACCTTTTGACCCATGATCTGTAGACTCCTTCTGATGTTAAATCAGTCATACAGAAGTCCATATTTGACCTACCGAAAATATTACTGGCCAAAGAGTCCTTAAAGATTAACACTATACATTCAGATTGATATCTTCGGATGTTATATCATCATGACAAAAGTCCATATTTGACATACTGAAATTTTTTCTGGTCAAAGAGTCTAAACTTGACCATTCTATATATACTCATTGACTCTTTGACCCTCTGAATATATTTTTGGCCAAAGAATCATTGAACATTAACTCTCTATACATATTGACTCGAGTCAAAATTTGACCTCTTTTGGTCTGATTTCTCATCAGATGGAGTCTATAATTTTACATAGTTTAAAAACTTTTGAGGAACCTTTGACCAGAAATAATAATAGGTCATAAATATGGACATAAATATGGCTTATGAAGAATCAGAAGGAGACTATGAGTATGTATAGAAAGTTCAAGATTGGCCACAAATATGTCCCTTGGGTCAATTATGGACTTCTTTATGGCTGATGTAACATCAGATGGAGTAAACGAGTATGTATAGAAAGAAACAGCATAAGGAGTCAATGAGCATGTATAGAATGTTCAAGATCGAGGACTCTTTTACTAGAAATATGTTCAGTAGGTCAGTTATGAACAATTGTCTGGCTGATGAAACATCAGAAGGAGTCAATGAGCTTGTAAAGAAAGTTCAAAATCGAGGACTCTTTTACCAGAAATATTTTCAGTAGGTAAATTATGGAGTACTCTCTGGCTGATGAAGCACTAAAAGGAGTCAATGAGCATGTATAGAAAGTTCAAGTACATAGACTCGTTGGCCAGAAAAAAGAAAAAAAAAGTCATTATGGACAGTTGTCTGGCCGATGTACTATCTGAAGGAGTCTATAAGTGTGAATAGAAAGTTCAAGATCAAGGACTCTTCAGTCAGAAATATGTTCAACATGTTAAATCTGAACTACTTTATGGCTAAAGAAACAAAATAAGGCGTCACTGAGAATGTATAGAAAGTTCAAAATCGAGGACTCTTTTACCAGAAATATTTTCAGTAGGTCCATTATTGACTACTGTCTGGCTGATGAAACACTAAAAGGAGTCAATTAGCATGTACAAAATTTTCAAGTCAGAAATATGTTCAACATGTCAAATCTGGACTTCTGTATGGCTAAAGAAACAAAATAAGGCATCACTGAGAATGTATAGAACGTTCAAGATCGAGAACTCTTTTACTTCAATAGTCAATATCTACAATTGTCTGGCCGATGTACTATCTGAAAGAGTCTATAAGTATGAATAGAAAGTTCAAGATCGAGGACTCTTCGGTCAGAAATATGTTCATTATGTCAAATCAGAACTACTGCATGGCTGATGAAACACCAGAAAGAGTCTATGAGTATGTTTAAAAGGTTCAAGATCGAGGACTCTTTTGCCAGAAATATGTTTAGTGGGTCAAATATGGACTGCTGTCTGGCTGATGAATCAGAAGTCAATGAAGATTGAGGAAGAAGATTATGAATAGAAAGTTTAAGTTCAAAGACGGTCAATTATCTATATGGAGTCACTGAGAATCTATAGAAAGTTCAAGACAGAGGACTCTTTTACTATAAATATGTTCAGAGGGTCAATTATGGACTATTGTCTGGCTGATGAAACACTAAAAGGAGTCAATTAGCATGTACAGAATGTTCAAGTTCATGGACTTGTTGGCCAGAAATATGTTTAATAATTAATATGGACAATTGTCTGTCCGATGTACTTTCTGAAAGAGTCTATAATTATGAATAGAAAGTTCAAGATCAAAGACTCTTTGGTCAGAAATATGTTCAACATGTCAAATCTGGACTTCTGTATGGCTGAAGAAACATCAGAAGTAAATGATTATGTATAGAAAGTTCAAGTTCATAGACTCTTCGGGCAGAAAAATGTTCAGTAGGTCAATTGTGGACAATTATCTGGCTGATGAAACATCAGAAGGAGTATGTATAGAAAGAATAAGATCAATGTCTCTTTGGCCAGAAATATGTTCAATTGATCAAATTTTGAAATACTATATTGCTGTTGTAAAATCAGGAGTCATTGAGTATGTATTGAAAAATGTTCATAGACTCATTGGTCAGAAATAGGTTTAATAGGTCATATTGATACAATACAATACAATAATGTTTTGCTATTGTAACATCAGAAGGAGTCAATGTATAGAGAAATCAAGATTATAAACCCATTGCTCAGAAATGAGTTTAGTAGTCAATTATGGATCATTTTTTGGCTGAAGTACTATCTGAAAGCGTCTATACGTATGTATAGAAAGATCAAGGACTCTTCCAGCCAGAAATTTGTTCAATTGTCAAATATGGATAATAGCCTGGGTGATGAAAAATCAGAAGGAGATAGTAATTATGTATAGATAATTAAAGTTCTAGGTCTCTTTGGCCAGATATATGTTCAATGGGTCAAATTTGGACTAACAATATGGTTGATTTAACATCAAAAGTAGTCGATGAGAATGCATATAAACATACCTTTTGACGTTTCTTTTGGCCAGAAATATGTTCTCTTGGTCAAATATGGACTACTGTATTGGTGGATGTAAAATCAAAAATAGTCTAGGAGAAGGAACAGTAAGTTAAACTTTGATGATTCTTTTGCCAGAAATATGTTCAGTAGGTCAATAATTGACTTCTGTCTCAATGATGAAACATCAGAACAAGCCTATGATTATGTATAGAACGATCAAGATCGAGGACACTTTGGTTATAGAAATGTTCAATAGGTCAAATTTGAACTATACTGTATGGCTGATGAAACACCAGAAGGATTGTAAGAGCAATTAGTCTAGAAATTTAAAGTTCAAGGTCTCATGTCTAGAAATATGTTCAAAATATAAAATTTGAACTACTGTTCAAATACATTGGATAGCAGATAATTAATTAACAAGTCTACAAGTATGTTTAGAAAGTTCAAGATCGAGGACTCTATGGTCAGAAATATATTCAATGGGTCAAGTATGGACATCTTTCAGGCTGATGAAACATCGGAAGCTGTCAATGAGCATGTACAGAAAGGTCAAGATTTTCTATATACAAGTATGTTTAGAAAGTTCAAGTTTCTATTTTCTATTTTCTGACTCTTTGACCAGAAATATGTTAGTAGGTCAAATATGGACTTTTGTATGGCTAATGTATTATTAAGAGAAGTCAATAAGCAGAGAAAGTTAATGTTCAAAGACTCTTTGGCCAAAAATGTGTTCAGTAGTTCAAATAGGAACCTCTGTATGGCTGAATTAACATAATAAGAAACCCTTTGAGGACCATTTGACCAGAAATAAGTTCAATAGGTCAAATATGGAATTCTATATGTGGCTTATGAACCATCAGAAGGAGTCTAGGAGTGAGAATGCAAAGTTCAAGATGAGGACTCTTTTTTATCAGAAGGAGTCTATAACTTTATATAGTTTGAAATATTTTGAGGACACTTTGACCAGAAATAAGTTAAAAAGGATAGATATGGACATCTATATGGCTTATGAAGCATCAGAAGGAGTCTATGAGTATGTATAGAAAGCCCAAGATCGAGGACTCTTTGGCAAGAAATATGTTCCTTGGGTCAAATATGGAATTCTGTATGTCTGACGTAACATCAGAAAGAGTCAACAAGTATATATGGAAAGGTCAAGTTTCGAGTACTCACTCCTTGGCAAGAAAAAAATTCGGTAGGTCAAATATGGACTTTTGTCAGGATGATATAACATCCGAAGATATCAGTCTGAATGTATAGTGTTAATCTTTTAGGACTCTTTGGCCAGAAATATGTTCAGGAGGTCAAAAGGGGACCTCTGTATAGCTGATTTATCATCAGAAGGAGACTATAACTTTATATAGTTTGAAAAATTTTGAGGACACTTTAACCAGAAATAAGTTCAAAAGGTCAGATATGGACATCTACATGGCTTATGAAGCATCAGAAGGAGTTGGACTATGAGTATTTATAGAAAGCCCAAGATCGAGGACTCTTTGGCCAAAAATATGTTCCTTGGGTCAAATATGGACTTCTGTATGGCTGACGTAACATTAGAAAAAGTCAACGAGTATATATGGAAAGGTCAAGTTTCGAGTACTCCTTGGCCAGAAAAAAATTCAGTATGTCAAATATGGACTTTTGTCAGGATGATATAACATCCGAAGATATCAATCTGAATGTATAGTGTTAATCATTTAGGACTCTTTGGTCAGAAATATGTTCAGTAGGTCAAAAGGGGACCTCTGAATAGCGGATTTATCATCAGAAAGAGTCTATAACTTTATATAGTTTAAAAACTTTTGATGACCAGAAATAAGTTCAAAAGGTCAGATATGGATATCTATATTGCTTATGTAACATTAGAAGGAGTCTATGAGTATGTATAGAAAGGTCAAGATCGAGAACTCTATGGCCATAAATATATTCCTTGGGTCAAATATGGACTTCTGTATGGCTGATTTAACATCAGAAGGAGTCTATGAGTTTCTAAGAGTAAAAAACATTTTGAGGATTCTTTGGCCAAAAACATGTTAAATCAGCCAAATATGGCTACAGTCTGGCTGATATAACATCACGAGAAGTCTTTATGGTAGGAGAAATATAAATAGTAAGGTAAATGTTCAAGGTCTCTGGCCAGAAATAATTTCAGAAGGTCAAATATGGACTTCTGTATGGCTGATTTAACATCAGAAGGAGTCTATATATTTATGATAGACAAAATCCTTTTGAGAACACTTTGGTCAAATTTTTTTTCAATCAGTCAAATATGGACTACTGTCTGCCTGATTTTACATTACGAGAAGTCAGTCTATATGTATAGTGAGTTGATATTCACTGACTCTGGACAGAAATATGTTCAGTAGGTCAAAAATAGACTACTGGCAGGTTAATATAACATCACAAGAAGTCAATCTGTAGTATAGCAAGACAATGTTCAAGAACTCTTTGGCCAGAAATATGTTCAGAAGGTCAAAAGGTGACCTTTGTATAGCTGATTTATTATCAGAAGGAGTCTATAACTTTATATAGTTTGAACAATTTTGAGGACATTTGACCAGAAATAAGTTCAAAAGGACAGATATGGACATCTATATGGCTTATGAAGCATCAGAAGGAGTCTATGAGTATGTATAGAAAGCCCAAGATCGAGGACTCTTTGGGCAGAAAAATGTTCAGGAGGTCAAAAGGGGACCTCTGTATAGCTGATTTATCATCAAAAGGAGTCTATAACTTTATTTGGTTTGAAAATTTTTTAGGACACTTTGACCACAAATAAGTTCAAAAGGTCAGATATGGACATCTATATGGCTTATGAAGCATCAGAAGGAGTCTATGAGTATGTATAGAAAGCCCAAGATCGAGGACTCTTTGGCCAGAAATATGTTCAGGAGGTCAAAAGGGGCCCTCTGTATAGCTGATTTATCATCAAAAGGAGTCTTTCTATAGTTTGAAAAATTTTGAGGACACTTTGACCACAAATAAGTTCAAAAGGTCAGATATGGACATCTATATGGCTTATGAAGCATCAGAAGGAATCTATGAGTATGTATAGAAAGCCCAAGATTGAGGACTCTTTGGCCAGAAATATGTTCAGGAGGTCAAAAGGGGACCTCTGTATAGCTGACTTATCATCAAAAGGAGTCTATAACTTTATATAGTTTGAAAAATTTTAGGACACTTTGACCACAAATAAGTTCAAAATGTCAGATATGGAAATCTATATGGCTCATGAAGCATCAGAAGGAGTCTATGAGCATGTATAGAAAGCCCAAGATCGAGGACTCTTTGGCCAGAAACATGTTCAGGAGGTCAAAAGGGGACCTCTGTATAGCTGATTTATCATCAAAAGGAGTCTATAACTTTCTATAGTTTGAAAAATTTTGAGGACACTTTGACCACAAATAAGTTCAAAAGGTCAGATATGGAAATCTATATGGCTCATGAAGCTTCAGAAGGAGTCTATGAGCATGTATAGAAAGCCCAAGATCGAGGACTCTTTGGCCAGAAACATGTTCAGGAGGTCAAAAGGGGACCTCTGTATAGCTGATTTATCATCAAAAGGAGTCTATAACTTTCTATAGTTTGAAAAAATGTTAGGACACTTTGACCACAAATAAGTTCAAAAGGTCAGATATGGACATCTATATGGCTTATGAAGCATCAGAAGGAGTCTATGAGTATGTATAGAAAGCCCAAGATCGAGGACTCTTTGGCCAGAAATATGTTCTGGAGGTCAAAAGGGGACCTCTGTATAGCTGATTTATCATCAAAAGGAGTCTATAACTTTCTATAGTTTGAAAAAATTTTAGGACACTTTGACCACAAACAAGTTCAAAAGGTCAGATATGGAAATATATATGGCTTATGAAGCATCAGAAGGAGTCTATGAGTATGTATAGAAAGCCCAAGATCGAGGACTCTTTGGCCAGAATTATGTTCAGGAGGTCAAAAGGGGACCTCTGTATAGCTGATTTATAATCAAAAGGAGTCTATAACTATAGTTTGAAATTTTTTTAGGACACTTTGACCACAAATAAGTTCAAAAGGTCAGATATGGACATCTATATGGCTTATGAAGCAACAGAAGGAGTCTATGAGTATGTATAGAAAGCCCAAGATCAAGGACTCTTTGGCCAGAAATATGTTCAGGAGGTCAAAAGGGGACCTCTGTATAGCTGATTTATCATCAAAAGGAGTCTATAACTTTATATAGTTTGAATTTTTTTAGGACACTTTGACCACAAATAAGTTCAAAAGGTCAGATATGGACATATATGGCTTATGAAGCATCAGAAGGAGTCTATGAGTATGTATAGAAAGCCCAATATTGAGGACTCTTTGGCCAGAAACATGTTCAGGAGGTCAAAAGGGGACCTCTGTCTAGCTGATTTATCATCAAATAGAGTATAACTTTCTATAGTTTGAAAACTTTTGAGGACACTTTGACCAAAAAATAAGTTCTAAAGGTCATATATGGACATCTATATGGCTTATGAAGCATCAGAAGGAGTCTATGAGTATGTATAGAAACCCCAAGATCGAGGACTCTTTGGCCAGAAATATGTTCAGGAGGTCAAAGGGGGCCCTCTGTATAGCTGATTTATCATCAAAAGGAGTCTATAACTTTCTATAGTTTGAAAACTTTTGAGGACACTTTGACCACAAATAAGTTCAAAAGGTCAGATATGGACATCTATATGGCTTATGAAGCATCAGAAGGACTCTATGAGTATGTATAGCAAGCCCAATATCGAGGACTCTTTGGCCAGAAATATGTTCAGTAGGTCAAAAGGGGCCCTCTGTATAGCTGACTTATCATCAAAAGGAGTCTATAACTTTATATAGTTTGAAAAAATGTTAGGACACTTTGACCACAAATAAGTTCAAAAGGTCAGATATGGACATCTATATGGCTTATGAAGCATCATAAGGAGTCTATGAGTATGTATAGAAAGCCCAAGATCGAGGACTCTTTGGCCAGAAAAATGTTCAGGAGGTCAAAGGGGGCCCTCTGTATAGCTGATTTATCATCAAAAGGAGTCTATAACTTTCTATAGTTTGAAACCTCTTGAGGACACTTTGACCACAAATAAGTTCAAAAGGTCAGATATGGACATCTATATGGCTTATGAAGCATCAGAAGGAGTCTATGAGTATGTATAGAAAGCCCAAGATCGAGGACTCTTTGGCCAGAAACATGTTCAGGAGGTCAAAAGGGGACCTCTTTATAGCTGATTTATCATCAAAAGGAGTCTATAAATTTATTTGGTTTGAAATTTGTTTAGGACACTTTGACCACAAATAAGTTCAAAAGGTCAGATATGGACATCTATATGGCTTATGAAGCATCAGAAGGAGTCTATGAGTATGTATAGAAAGCCCAAGATTGAGGACTCTTTGGCCAGAAACATGTTCAGGAGGTCAAAAGGGGACCTCTTTATAGCTGATTTATCATCAAAAGGAGTCTATAAATTTATTTGGTTTGAAATTTTTTTAGGACACTTTGACAACAAATAAGTTCAAAATGTCAGATATGGACATCTATATGGCTTATGAAGCATCACAAGGAGTCTATGAGTATGTATAGAAAGCCCAAGATCGAGGACTCTTTGGCCAGAAATATGTTCAGGAGGTCAAAAGTGGCCCTCTGTATAGCTGATTTATCATCAAAAGGAGTCTATAACTTTCTATAGTTTGAAAAAATGTTAGGACACTTTGACCACAAATAAGTTCAAAAGGTCAGATATGGACATCTATATGGCTTATGAAGCATCAGAAGGAGTCTATGAGTATGTATAGAAAGCCCAAGATCGAGGACTCTTTGGCCAGAAACATGTTCAGGAGGTCAAAAGGGGACCTCTTTATAGCTGATTTATCATCAAAAGGAGTCTATAAATTTATTTGGTTTGAAATTTGTTTAGGACACTTTTTGACCACAAATAAGTTCAAAAGGTCATATATGGACATCTATATGGCTTATGAAGCATCAGAAGGAGTCTATGAGTATGTATAGAAGGCCCAAGATCGAGGACTCTTTGGCCAGAAATATGTTCATGAGGTCAAAAGTGGCCCTCTGTATAGCTGATTTATCATCAAAAGGAGTCTATAACTTTATATAGTTTGAAAAAATGTTAGGACACTTTGACCACAAATAAGTTCAAAAGGTCAGATATGGACATCTATATGGCTTATGAAGCATCAGAAGGAGTCTATGAGTATGTATAGAAAGCCCAAGATCGAGGACTCTTTGGCCAGAAATATGTTCAGGAGGTCAAAGGGGGCCCTCTGTATAGCTGATTTATCATCAAAAGGAGTCTATAACTTTATATAGTTTGAAAAAATGTTAGGACACTTTGACCACAAATAAGTTCAAAAGGTCAGATATGGACATCTATATGGCTTATGAAGCATCAGAAGGAGTCTATGAGTATGTATAGAAAGCCCAAGATTGAGGACTCTTTGGCCAGAAACATGTTCAGGAGGTCAAAAGGGGACCTCTTTATAGCTGATTTATCATCAAAAGGAGTCTATAAATTTATTTGGTTTGAAATTTGTTTAGGACACTTTTTGACCACAAATAAGTTCAAAAGGTCATATATGGACATCTATATGGCTTATGAAGCATCAGAAGGAGTCTATGAGTATGTATAGAAGGCCCAAGATCGAGGACTCTTTGGCCAGAAATATGTTCATGAGGTCAAAAGTGGCCCTCTGTATAGCTGATTTATCATCAAAAGGAGTCTATAACTTTATATAGTTTGAAAAAATGTTAGGACACTTTGACCACAAATAAGTTCAAAAGGTCAGATATGGACATCTATATGGCTTATGAAGCATCAGAAGGAGTCTATGAGTATGTATAGAAAGCCCAAGATTGAGGACTCTTTGGCCAGAAACATGTTCAGGAGGTCAAAAGGGGACCTCTTTATAGCTGATTTATCATCAAAAGGAGTCTATAAATTTATTTGGTTTGAATTTTTTTTAGGACACTTTGACAACAAATAAGTTCAAAATGTCAGATATGGACATCTATATGGCTTATGAAGCATCACAAGGAGTCTATGAGTATGTATAGAAAGCCCAAGATCGAGTACTCTTTGGCCAGAAATATGTTCAGGAGGTCAAAAGTGGCCCTCTGTATAGCTGATTTATCATCAAAAGGAGTCTATAACTTTCTATAGTTTGAAAAAATGTTAGGACACTTTGACCACAAATAAGTTCAAAAGGTCAGATATGGACATCTATATGGCTTATGAAGCATCAGAAGGAGTCTATGAGTATGTATAGAAAGCCCAAGATCGAGGACTCTTTGGCCAGAAACATGTTCAGGAGGTCAAAAGGGGACCTCTTTATAGCTGATTTATCATCAAAAGGAGTCTATAAATGTATTTGGTTTGAAATTTTTTTAGGACACTTTGACCACAAATAAGTTCAAAAGGTCATATATGGACATCTATATGGCTTATGAAGCATCAGAAGGAGTCTATGAGTATGTATAGAAACCCCAAGATCGAGGACTCTTTGGCCAGAAATATGTTCAGGAGGTCAAAGGGGGCCCTCTGTATAGCTGATTTATCATCAAAAGGAGTCTATAACTTTCTATAGTTTGAAAACTTTTGAGGACACTTTGACCACAAATAAGTTCAAAAGGTCAGATATGGACATCTTTATGGCTTATGAAGCATCAGAAGGAGTCTATGAGTATGTATAGCAAGCCCAAGATCGAGGACTCTTTGGCCAGAAATATGTTCAGTAGGTCAAAAGGGGCCCTCTGTATAGCTGACTTATCATCAAAAGGAGTCTATAACTTTATATAGTTTGAAAAAATGTTAGGACACTTTGACCACAAATAAGTTCAAAAGGTCAGATATGGACATCTATATGGCTTATGAAGCATCAGAAGGAGTCTATGAGTATGTATAGAAAGCCCAAGATCGAGGACTCTTTGGCCAGAAATATGTTCAGGAGGTCAAAGGGGGCCCTCTGTATAGCTGATTTATCATCAAAAGGAGTCTATAACTTTCTATAGTTTGAAAACTCTTGAGGACACTTTGACCACAAATAAGTTCAAAAGGTCAGATATGGACATCTATATGGCTTATGAAGCATCAGAAGGAGTCTATGAGTATGTATAGAAAGCCCAAGATTGAGGACTCTTTGGCCAGAAATATGTTCAGGAGGTCAAAAGGGGATCTCTTTATAGCTGATTTATCATCAAAAGGAGTCTATAAATTTATTTGGTTTGAAATTTTTTTAGGACACTTTGACAACAAATAAGTTCAAAATGTCAGATATGGACATCTATATGGCTTATGAAGCATCACAAGGAGTCTTTGAGTATGTATAGAAAGCCCAAGATCGAGTACTCTTTGGCCAGAAATATGTTCAGGAGGTCAAAAGTGGCCCTCTGTATAGCTGATTTATCATCAAAAGGAGTCTATAACTTTATATAGTTTGAAAAAATGTTAGGACACTTTGACCACAAATAAGTTCAAAAGGTCAGATATGGACATCTATATGGCTTATGAAGCATCAGAAGGAGTCTATGAGTATGTATAGAAAGCCCAAGATTGAGGACTCTTTGGCCAGAAATATGTTCAGGAGGTCAAAAGGGGATCTCTTTATAGCTGATTTATCATCAAAAGGAGTCTATAAATTTATTTGGTTTGAAATTTTTTTAGGACACTTTGACAACAAATAAGTTCAAAATGTCAGATATGGACATCTATATGGCTTATGAAGCATCACAAGGAGTCTTTGAGTATGTATAGAAAGCCCAAGATCGAGTACTCTTTGGCCAGAAATATGTTCAGGAGGTCAAAAGTGGCCCTCTGTATAGCTGATTTATCATCAAAAGGAGTCTATAACTTTCTATAGTTTGAAAAAATGTTAGGACACTTTGACCACAAATAAGTTCAAAAGGTCAGATATGGACATCTATATGGCTTATGAAGCATCAGAAGGAGTCTATGAGTATGTATAGAAAGCCCAAGATCGAGGACTCTTTGGCCAGAAACATGTTCAGGAGGTCAAAATGGGACCTCTTTATAGCTGATTTATCATCAAAAGTATTCTATAAATGTATTTGGTTTGAAATTTTTTTAGGACACTTTGACCACAAATATGTTCAAAAGGTCATATATGGACATCTATATGGCTTATGAAGCATCAGAAGGAGTCTATGAGTATGTATAGAAACCCCAAGATCGAGGACTCTTTGGCCAGAAATATGTTCAGGAGGTCAAAGGGGGCCCTCTGTATAGCTGATTTATCATCAAAAGGAGTCTATAACTTTCTATAGTTTGAAAAAATGTTAGGACACTTTGACCACAAATAAGTTCAAAAGGTCAGATATGGACATCTATATGGCTTATGAAGCATCAGAAGGAGTCTATGAGTATGTATAGAAAGCCCAAGATCGAGGACTCTTTGGCCAGAAACATGTTCAGGAGGTCAAAAGGGGACCTCTTTATAGCTGATTTATCATCAAAAGGAGTCTATAAATGTATTTGGTTTGAAATTTTTTTAGGACACTTTGACCACAAATAAGTTCAAAAGGTCATATATGGACATCTATATGGCTTATGAAGCATCAGAAGGAGTCTATGAGTATGTATAGAAAGCCCAAGATCGAGGACTCTTTGGCCAGAAATATGTTCAGGAGGTCAAAGGGGGCCCTCTGTATAGCTGATTTATCATCAAAAGGAGTCTATAACTTTCTATAGTTTGAAAACTTTTGAGGACACTTTGACCACAAATAAGTTCAAAAGGTCAGATATGGACATCTATATGGCTTATGAAGCATCAGAAGGAGTCTATGAGTATGTATAGCAAGCCCAAGATCGAGGACTCTTTGGCCAGAAATATGTTCAGTAGGTCAAAAGGGGCCCTCTGTATAGCTGACTTATCATCAAAAGGAGTCTATAACTTTATATAGTTTGAAAAAATGTTAGGACACTTTGACCACAAATAAGTTCAAAAGGTCAGATATGGACATCTATATGGCTTATGAAGCATCAGAAGGAGTCTATGAGTATGTATAGAAAGCCCAATATCGAGGACTCTTTGGCCAGAAATATGTTCAGGAGGTCAAAGGGGGCCCTCTGTATAGCTGATTTATCATCAAAAGGAGTCTATAACTTTCTATAGTTTGAAAACTCTTGAGGACACTTTGACCACAAATAAGTTCAAAAGGTCAGATATGGACATCTATATGGCTTATGAAGCATCACAAGGAGTCTATGAGTATGTATAGAAAGCCCAAGATCGAGGACTCTTTGGCCAGAAATATGTTCAGGAGGTCAAAAGGGGACCTCTGTATAGCTGATTTATCATCAAAAGGAGTCTATAACTTTATATAGTTTGAATTTTTTTAGGACACTTTGACCACAAATAAGTTCAAAAGGTCAGATATGGACATATATGGCTTATGAAGCATCAGAAGGAGTCTATGAGTATATATAGAAAGCCCAATATTGAGGACTCTTTGGCCAGAAACATGTTCAGGATGTCAAAAGGGGTCCTCTTTATAGCTGATTTATCATCAAAAGGAGTCTATAAATTTATTTGGTTTGAAATTTGTTTAGGACACTTTGACCACAAATAAGTTCAAAAGGTCATATATGGACATCTATATGGCTTATGAAGCATCAGAAGGAGTCTATGAGTATGTATAGAAAGCCCAAGATCGAGGACTCTTTGGCCAGAAATATGTTCATGAGGTCAAAAGTGGCCCTCTGTATAGCTGATTTATCATCAAAAGGAGTCTATAACTTTATATAGTTTGAAAAATTTTGAGGACACTTTGACCACAAATAAGTTCAAAAGGTCATATATGGACATCTATATGGCTTATGAAGCATCAGAAGGAGTCTATGAGTATGTATAGAAAGCCCAAGATCGAGGACTCTTTGGCCAGAAATATGTTAAGGAGGTCAAAAGGGGACCTCTGTATAGCTGATTTATCATCAAAAGGAGTCTATAAAATTATTTGGTTTGAAATTTGTTTAGGACACTTTGACCACAAATAAGTTCAAAAGGTCATATATGGACATCTATATGGCTTATGAAGCATCAGAAGGAGTCTATGAGTATGTATAGAAAGCCCAAGATCGAGGACTCTTTGGCCAGAAATATGTTCAGGAGGTCAAAAGGGGACCTCTGTATAGCTGACTTATCATCAAAAGGAGTCTATAACTTTCTATAGTTTGTATTTTTTTAGGACACTTTGACCACAAATAAGTTCAAAAGGTCAGATATGGACATCTATATGGCTTATGAAGCATCAGAAGGAGTCTATGAGTATGTATAGAAAGCCCAAGATCGAGGACTCTTTGGCCAGAAATATGTTAAGGAGGTCAAAAGGGGACCTCTGTATAGCTGATTTATCATCAAAAGGAGTCTATAACTTTATATAGTTTGTATTTTTTTAGGACACTTTGACCACAAATAAGTTCAAAAGGTCAGATATGGACATATATGGCTTATGAAGCATCAGAAGGAGTCTATGAGTATATATAGAAAGCCCAATATTGAGGACTCTTTGGCCAGAAACATGTTCAGGAGGTCAAAAGGGGTCCTCTTTATAGCTGATTTATCATCAAAAGGAGTCTATAAATTTATTTGGTTTGAAATTTGTTTAGGACACTTTGACCACAAATAAGTTCAAAAGGTCATATATGGACATCTATATGGCTTATGAAGCATCAGAAGGAGTCTATGAGTATGTATAGAAAGCCCAAGATCGAGGACTCTTTGGCCAGAAATATGTTCATGAGGTCAAAAGTGGCCCTCTGTATAGCTGATTTATCATCAAAAGGAGTCTATAACTTTATATAGTTTGAAAAAATGTTAGGACACTTTGACCACAAATAAGTTCAAAAGGTCAGATATGGACATCTATATGGCTTATGAAGCATCAGAAGGAGTCTATGAGTATGTATAGAAAGCCCAAGATTGAGGACTCTTTGGCCAGAAACATGCTCAGGAGGTCAAAAGGGGACCTCTGTATAGCTGATTTATCATCAAAAGGAGTCTATAACTTTCTATAGTTTGAAAACTCTTGACGACACTTTGACAACAAATAAGTTCAAAATGTCAGAAATGGACATCTATATGGCTTATGAAGCATCACAAGGAGTCTATGAGTATGTATAGCAAGCCCAAGATCGAGTACTCTTTGGCCAGAAATATGTTCAGGAGGTCAAAAGTGGCCCTCTGTATAGCTGATTTATCATCAAAAGGAGTCTATAACTTTCTATAGTTTGAAAAAATGTTAGGACACTTTGACCACAAATAAGTTCAAAAGGTCAGACATGGACATCTATATGGCTTATGAAGCATCAGAAGGAGTCTATGAGTATGTATAGAAAGCCCAAGATTGAGGACTCTTTGGCCAGAAACATGTTCAGGAGGTCAAAAGGGGACCTCTTTATAGCTGATTTATCATCAAAAGGAGTCTATAAATTTATTTGGTTTGAAATTTGTTTAGGACACTTTGACCACAAATAAGTTCAAAAGGTCATATATGGACATCTATATGGCTTATGAAGCATCAGAAGGAGTCTATGAGTATGTATAGAAAGCCCAAGATCGAGGACTCTTTGGCCAGAAATATGTTCATGAGGTCAAAAGTGGCCCTCTGTATAGCTGATTTATCATCAAAAGGAGTCTATAACTTTATATAGTTTGAAAAAATGTAAGGACACTTTGACCACAAATAAGTTCAAAAGGTCAGATATGGACATCTATATGGCTTATGAAGCATCAGAAGGAGTCTATGAGTATGTATAGAAAGCCCAAGATTGAGGACTCTTTGGCCAGAAACATGTTCAGGAGGTCAAAAGGGGACCTCTTTATAGCTGATTTATCATCAAAAGGAGTCTATAAATGTATTTTGTTTGAAATTTTTTTAGGACACTTTGACCACAAATAAGTTCAAAAGGTCATATATGGACATCTATATGGCTTATGAAGCATCAGAAGGAGTCTATAAGTATGTATAGAAACCCCAAGATTGAGGACTCTTTGGCCAGAAATATGTTCAGGAGGTCAAAGGGGGCCCTCTGTATAGCTGATTTATCATCAAAAGGAGTCTATAACTTTCTATAGTTTGAAAACTTTTGAGGACACTTTGACCACAAATAAGTTCAAAAGGTCAGATATGGACATCTATATGGCTTATGAAGCATCAGAAGGAGTCTATGAGTATGTATAGCAAGCCCAAGATCGAGGACTCTTTGGCCAGAAATATGTTCAGTAGGTCAAAAGGGGCCCTCTGTATAGCTGACTTATCATCAAAAGGAGTCTATAACTTTATATAGTTTGAAAAAATGTTAGGACACTTTAACCACAAATAAGTTCAAAAGGTCAGATATGGACATCTATATGGCTTATGAAGCATCAGAAGGAGTCTATGAGTATGTATAGAAAGCCCAAGATCGAGGACTCTTTGGCCAGAAATATGTTCAGGAGGTCAAAGGGGGCCCTCTGTATAGCTGATTTATCATCAAAAGGAGTCTATAACTTTATATAGTTTGAAAACTTTTGAGGACACTTTGACCACAAATAAGTTCAAAAGGTCAGATATGGACATCTATATGGCTTATGAAGCATCAGAAGGAATCGATGAGTATATATAGAAAGCATAAGATCAAGGATTCTTTGGCCAGAAACATGTTCAGGAGGTCAAAAGGGGACCTCTGTATAGCTGACTTATCATCAAAAGGAGTCTATAACTTTCTATAGTTTGAAAAAATGTTAGGACACTTTGACCACAAATAAGTTCAACAGGTCAGATATGGACATCTATATGGCTTATGAAGCATCAGAAGGAGTCTATGAGTATGTATAGAAAGCCCAAGATCGAGGACTCTTTGGCCAGAAATATGTTAAGGAGGTCAAAAGGGGACCTCTGTATAGCTGATTTATCATCAAAAGGAGTCTATAACTTTATATAGTTTGAATTTTTTTAGGACACTTTGACCACAAATAAGTTCAAAAGGTCAGATATGGACATATATGGCTTATGAAGCATCAGAAGGAGTCTATGAGTATGTATAGAAAGCCCAAGATCAAGGACTCTTTGGCCAGATATATGTTCAGGAGGTCAAAAGGGGACCTCTGTATAGCTGATTTATCATCAGAAGGAGACCATATGCATGGGAATGCATGGGAATGCATCAGAAGGAGTTGGACTATGAGTATGTATAGAAAGCCCAAGATCGAGGACTCTTTGGCCAAAAATATGTTCTTTAGGTCAAATATGGACTCATGTATGGCTGACGTAACATCAGAAAAAGTCAACGAGTATATATGGAAAGGTCAAGTTTCGAGGACTCCTTGGCCAGAAAAAAAATTCAGTATGTCAAATATGGACTTTTGTCAGGATGAAATAACATCCGAAGATATCAATCTGAATGTATAGTGTTAATCATTTAGGACTCTTTGGTCAGAAATATGTTCAGTAGGTCAAAAGGGGACCTCTGTATAGCTGATTTATCATCAGAAGGAGACTATAACTTTATATAGTTTGAAAAATTTTGAGGACCCTTTGACCAGAAATAAGTTCAATAGGTCAAAGATGCACCTCTATATGGCTGATTTAACATCAGAAGGAGTCTATAAGTTTATAATATACACAAAATACCTTTTGAGGACTCTTTTGCCAAAAATATGTTCAATCAGTCAAATATGGACTACTGTCTGGCTTATATAACATCACAAGTCAGTCTTGTATGTTTAGTAAGTTAATGTTCAAGGAGTCTTTATCCAGAAATGTGTTCAGTAGGTCAAAAATGGACTTCTGTATGGCTGATGTAACATCAGAAAGATTCTACGAGAATGTATAGAAAGTTTAAGATCGATTACTCTTGGGTCAGAAATATGTGCAATATGTGAAATATGTTTGCCCAAACATGGACTACTGTCTTGCTAATACAACATCACAAGAAGTCAGTAAGTAAGAAGTCCGTGAGAACTCTTTGGACAGAAAATATGTTCTGTAGGTCAAAGAGGGACCTCTGTAGGCCTGATTTGACACATGACATATGTGCATTGGCATTGCACAATAACTAACTTATTCATTTTTACTTTTAAGGGAAATTATTGCATTTACCTCTTGCGTTACAATGCATAGAATAAACTACTTCATACCTCATGTGCAATGAAAACATAACATGAGTGTTGCATTGAACAAACCATCTAAGAGTTAGCGTTGAATAATAATGTATTATTATTATATCTAACTATATCAGTTAGATATTTTATGCAGTGGAATGTAACTCCAAAAATGGTATCTCTTCAATGCAAATCGGAATGAGATAGTTATTGTATGTTTGTGATGCACTCATAGCTTATATGTTATTCTTCAATGCACAAAGTTTGATCTTGTGTGAAATGCAATGCAGTAGCTCATATTGTATTTCCTCAAAGCAAAATGAAATGGAGTTTGGGAATGAGTTACTTCTGGTGTGTAATGCAATGCAAGAAGTGCATAGCCTATATGTTATTCTTCAGTGCACAACGTTAGATCGTTTGTGCAATGCAATGCAACAACACATATGTTATCTCTTTAATGAACATGGGAATGACTTAGTTCTGGTGTGCAATGCAAAGCAAAAAGTGCATAACCTATATGCTATTCTTCAGTGCACAACGTTAGATCGTTAGTGCAATGCAATGCAACAACACACGTTATGTCTTTAATGAACATGGGAATGATTTAGTTCTGGTGTGCAATGCAATGCAATGCGAAAAGTGCATAACCTATATGTTAATCTTCAGTGCACAACGTTAGATCGTTAGTTCAATGCAGTGCAATGCAATGCAGTACAAAGCAGTGCAAAGCAATGCAATGCAATGCAATACAATGCAATGCAACAACACACGTTATGTCTTTAATCAACATGGGAATGAGGTAGTTCTGGTGTGCAATGCAATGCAAAAAGTGCATAACCTATATGTTATTCTTCAGTGCACAACGTTAGATCGTTAGTGCAATGCAATGCAATGCAATGCAACAACACACATATCATCTCTATAATGAACTTGGGAATGATTTTGTTCTGGTGTGCAATGCAATGCGACAAGAGCATAACCTATATGTTATTCTTCAGTGCACAACATTAGATCGTTTGTGCAATGCAATGCAAAGCAATGCACCAACAAACGTTATCTCTTTAATGAACATGGGAATGATTTAGTTCTGGTGTGCAATGCAGTGAAATGCAAAAAGTGCATAACCTTTATGTTATTCTTCAGTGCACAAAGTTAAATCGTTAGTGCAATGCAATGCAATGCAATGCAACAACACACGTTATGTGTTTAATCAACATGGGAATGAGGTAGTTCTGGTGTGCAATGCAATGCAAAAAGTGCATAACCTATATGTTTTTCTTCAGTGCACAACGTTAGATCGTTTGTGCAATGCAATGCAATGCAATGCAACAACACACGTTATCTCTTTAATGAACATGAGAATGATTTAGTTCTGGTGTGCAATGCAATGCAATGCAAAAAGTGCATAACCTATATGTTATTCTACAGTGCACAACGTTAGATCGTTAGTGCAATGCAATGCAATGCAGTGCAAAGCAATGCAAAGCAATGCAAATCAATGCAATGCAATGCAATGCAATGCAATGCAATACAATGCAATGCAACAACACACGTTATGTCTTTAATCAACATGGGAATGAGGTAGTTCTGGTGTGCAATGCAATGCAAAAAGTGTATAACCCATATGCTATTCTTCAGCGCACAACGTTAGATCGTTAGTTCAATGCAATGCAATGCAACAAGACACATATCATCTCTATAATGAAGTTGGGAATGATTTTGTTCTGGTGTGCAATGCAATGCTAAAAGAGCATAACCTTTATGTTATTCATCAGTGCACAAAGTTAGATCGTTAGTGCAATGCAATGCAATGCAATACATTGCAAATCAATGCAATGCAACAACACACGTTATGTCTTTAATCAACATGGGAATGAGGTAGTTCTGGTGTGCAATGCAATGCAGTGCAAAAAGTGCATACCTATATGTTATTCTTCAGTGCACAACGTTAGATCGTTAGTGCAATGCAATGCAAAGCAGTGCAAAGCAGTGCAAAGCAGTGCAAAGCAGTGCAAAGCAATGCAAAGCAATGCAAAGCAATGCAGTGCAAAGCAATGCAGTGCAAAGCAATGCAAAGCAATGCAGTGCAAAGCAAAGCAATGCAATACAATGCAATGCAACAACACACATTATCTCTTTAAAGAACATGGGAAAGATTTAGTTCTGGTGTGCAATGCAATGCAATGCAAAAAGTGCATAACCTATATGTTTTTCTTCAGTGCACAACGTTAGATCGTTTGTGGAATGCAATGCAATGCAATAACACACGTTATCTCTTTAATGAACATGAGAATGATATAGTTCTGGTGTGCAATGCAATGCAATGCAAAAAGTGCATAACCTATATGTTATTCTACAGTGCACAACGTTAGATCGTTAGTGCAGTGCAATGCAGTGCAAAGCAATGCAATGCAATGCAATGCAATGCAATGCAAAGCAATGCAATGCAATGCAATGCAATGCAATGCAACAACACACGTTATGTATTTAATCAACATGGGAATGAGGTAGTTCTGGTGTGCAATGCAATGCAATGCAAAAAGTGCATAACCTATATGTTATTCTTCAAGTGCACAACGTTAGATCGTTAGTGCAATGCAATGCAACAACACACATATCATCTCTATAATGAACTTGGGAATGATTTTGTTCTGGTGTGCAATGCAATGCGACAAGAGCATAACCTATATGTTATTCTTCAGTGCACAACATTAGATCGTTTGTGCAATGCAATGCAAAGCAATGCACCAACAAACGTTATCTCTTTAATGAACATGGGAATGATTTAGTTCTGGTGTGCAATGCAGTGAAATGCAAAAAGTGCATAACCTTTATGTTATTCTTCAGTGCACAAAGTTAAATCGTTAGTGCAATGCAATGCAATGCAATGCAACAACACACGTTATGTGTTTAATCAACATGGGAATGAGGTAGTTCTGGTGTGCAATGCAATGCAAAAAGTGCATAACCTATATGTTTTTCTTCAGTGCACAACGTTAGATCGTTTGTGCAATGCAATGCAATGCAATGCAACAACACACGTTATCTCTTTAATGAACATGAGAATGATTTAGTTCTGGTGTGCAATGCAATGCAATGCAAAAAGTGCATAACCTATATGTTATTCTACAGTGCACAACGTTAGATCGTTAGTGCAATGCAATGCAATGCAGTGCAAAGCAATGCAAAGCAATGCAAATCAATGCAATGCAATGCAATGCAATGCAATGCAATGCAATACAATGCAATGCAACAACACACGTTATGTCTTTAATCAACATGGGAATGAGGTAGTTCTGGTGTGCAATGCAATGCAAAAAGTGTATAACCCATATGCTATTCTTCAGCGCACAACGTTAGATCGTTAGTTCAATGCAATGCAATGCAACAAGACACATATCATCTCTATAATGAAGTTGGGAATGATTTTGTTCTGGTGTGCAATGCAATGCTAAAAGAGCATAACCTTTATGTTATTCATCAGTGCACAAAGTTAGATCGTTAGTGCAATGCAATGCAATGCAATACATTGCAAATCAATGCAATGCAATGCAATGCAACAACACACGTTATGTCTTTAATCAACATGGGAATGAGGTAGTTCTGGTGTGCAATGCAATGCAGTGCAAAAAGTGCATACCTATATGTTATTCTTCAGTGCACAACGTTAGATCGTTAGTGCAATGCAATGCAAAGCAGTGCAAAGCAGTGCAAAGCAGTGCAAAGCAGTGCAAAGCAATGCAATGCAAAGCAATGCAAAGCAATGCAATGCAATGCAATGCAATGCAATGCAATACAATACAATGCAATGCAACAACACACATTATCTCTTTAAAGAACATGGGAATGATTTAGTTCTGGTGTGCAATGCAATGCAATGCAAAAAGTGCATAACCTATATGTTTTTCTTCAGTGCACAACGTTAGATCGTTTGTGGAATGCAATGCAATGCAATAACACACGTTATCTCTTTAATGAACATGAGAATGATATAGTTCTGGTGTGCAATGCAATGCAATGCAAAAAGTGCATAACCTATATGTTATTCTACAGTGCACAACGTTAGATCGTTAGTGCAGTGCAATGCAATGCAATGCAGTGCAAAGCAATGCAATGCAATGCAATGCAATGCAAAGCAATGCAATGCAATGCAATGCAATGCAATGCAATGCAATGCAGTGCAATGCAATGCAATGCAATGCAATGCAATGCAATACAATGCAATGCAACAACACACGTTATGTATTTAATCAACATGGGAATGAGGTCGTTCTGGTGTGCAATGCAATGCAATGCAAAAAGTGCATAACCTATATGTTATTCTACAGTGCACAACGTTAGATCGTTAGTGCAGTGCAATGCAATGCAATGCAGTGCAAAGCAATGCAATGCAATGCAATGCAAAGCAATGCAATGCAATGCAATGCAATGCAGTGCAATGCAATGCAATGCAATGCAATGCAATGCAATACAATGCAATGCAACAACACACGTTATGTATTTAATCAACATGGGAATGAGGTCGTTCTGGTGTGCAATGCAATGCAATGCAAAAAGTGCATAACCTATATGTTATTCTTCAGTGCACAACGTTAGATCGTTAGTGCAATGCAATGCAATGCAACAACACACATATCATCTCTATAATGAACTTGGGAATGATTTTGTTCTGGTGTGCAATGCAATGCGACAAGAGCATAACCTATATGTTATTCTTCAGTGCACAACATTAGATCGTTTGTGCAATGCAATGCAAAGCAATGCACCAACAAACGTTATCTCTTTAATGAACATGGGAATGATTTAGTTCTGGTGTGCAATGCAGTGAAATGCAAAAAGTGCATAACCTTTATGTTATTCTTCAGTGCACAAAGTTAAATCGTTAGTGCAATGCAATGCAATGCAATGCAACAACACACGTTATGTGTTTAATCAACATGGGAATGAGGTAGTTCTGGTGTGCAATGCAATGCAAAAAGTGCATAACCTATATGTTTTTCTTCAGTGCACAACGTTAGATCGTTTGTGCAATGCAATGCAATGCAACAACACACGTTATCTCTTTAATGAACATGAGAATGATTTAGTTCTGGTGTGCAATGCAATGCAATGCAAAAAGTGCATAACCTATATGTTATTCTACAGTGCACAACGTTAGATCGTTAGTGCAATGCAATGCAATGCAGTGCAAAGCAATGCAAAGCAATGCAAATCAATGCAATGCAATGCAATGCAACAACACACGTTATGTCTTTAATCAACATGGGAATGAGGTAGTTCTGGTGTGCAATGCAATGCAAAAAGTGTATAACCCATATGCTATTCTTCAGCGCACAACGTTAGATCGTTAGTTCAATGCAATGCAATGCAATGCAACAAGACACATATCATCTCTATAATGAAGTTGGGAATGATTTTGTTCTGGTGTGCAATGCAATGCGAAAAGAGCATAACCTTTATGTTATTCATCAGTGCACAAAGTTAGATCGTTAGTGCAATGCAATGCAATGCAATACTTTGCAAATCAATGCAATGCAATGCAATGCAACAACACACATATCATCTCTATAATGAACTTGGGAATGATTTTGTTCTGGTGTGCAATGCAATGCGACAAGAGCATAACCTATATGTTATTCTTCAGTGCACAACATTAGATCGTTTGTGCAATGCAATGCAAAGCAATGCACCAACAAACGTTATCTCTTTAATGAACATGGGAATGATTTAGTTCTGGTGTGCAATGCAGTGAAATGCAAAAAGTGCATAACCTTTATGTTATTCTTCAGTGCACAAAGTTAAATCGTTAGTGCAATGCAATGCAATGCAATGCAACAACACACGTTATGTGTTTAATCAACATGGGAATGAGGTAGTTCTGGTGTGCAATGCAATGCAAAAAGTGCATAACCTATATGTTTTTCTTCAGTGCACAACGTTAGATCGTTTGTGCAATGCAATGCAACAACACACGTTATCTCTTTAATGAACATGAGAATGATTTAGTTCTGGTGTGCAATGCAATGCAATGCAAAAAGTGCATAACCTATATGTTATTCTACAGTGCACAACGTTAGATCGTTAGTGCAATGCAATGCAATGCAATGCAGTGCAAAGCAATGCAAAGCAATGCAAAGCAATGCAAAGCAATGCAAAGTAATGCAAATCAATGCAATGCAATGCAATGCAATGCAATGCAATACAATGCAATGCAATGCAACAACACACGTTATGTCTTTAATCAACATGGGAATGAGGTAGTTCTGGTGTGCAATGCAATGCAAAAAGTGTATAACCCATATGCTATTCTTCAGCGCACAACGTTAGATCGTTAGTTCAATGCAATGCAATGCAACAAGACACATATCATCTCTATAATGAAGTTGGGAATGATTTTGTTCTGGTGTGCAATGCAATGCGAAAAGAGCATAACCTTTATGTTATTCATCAGTGCACAAAGTTAGATCGTTAGTGCAATGCAATGCAATGCAATACATTGCAAATCAATGCAATGCAATGCAATGCAACAACACACGTTATGTCTTTAATCAACATGGGAATGAGGTAGTTCTGGTGTGCAATGCAATGCAGTGCAAAAAGTGCATACCTATATGTTATTCTTCAGTGCACAACGTTAGATCGTTAGTGCAATGCAATGCAAAGCAGTGCAAAGCAGTGCAAAGCAATGCAAAGCAATGCAGTGCAAAGCAATGCAAAGCAATGCAGTGCAAAGCAATGCAGTGCAAAGCAATGCAATGCAATGCAATGCAATGCAATACAATACAATGCAATGCAACAACACACATTATCTCTTTAAAGAACATGGGAATGATTTAGTTCTGGTGTGCAATGCAATGCAATGCAAAAAGTGCATAACCTATATGTTTTTCTTCAGTGCACAACGTTAGATCGTTTGTGGAATGCAATGCAATGCAACAACACACGTTATCTCTTTAATGAACATGAGAATGATATAGTTCTGGTGTGCAATGCAATGCAATGCAAAAAGTGCATAACCTATATGTTATTCTACAGTGCACAACGTTAGATCGTTAGTGCAGTGCAATGCAATGCAACAACACACATATCATCTCTATAATGAACTTGGGAATTATTTAGATCTGGTGTGCAATGCAATGCGAAAAGTGCATAACCTATATGTTATTCTTCAGTGCACAACGTTAGATCGTTTGTGCAATGCAATGCAATGCAATGCACCAACAAACGTTATCTCTTTAATGAACATGGGAATGATTTAGTTCTGGTGTGCAATGCAATGAAATGCAAAAAGTGCATAACCTATATGTTATTCTTCAGTGCACAACGTTAGATCGTTAGTGCAATGCAATGCAATGCAATGCAAAGCAGTGCAAAACAGTGCAAAGCAATGCAGTGCAAAGCAATGCAGTGCAAAGCAATGCAGTGCAAAGCAATGCAATGCAATGCAATGCAATGCAATGCAATGCAATGCAATGCAAAGCAATGCAATGCAATGCAATGCAATGCAATGCAATGCAATGCAATACAATGCAACAACACACATTATCTCTTTAATGAACATGGGAATGATTTTGTTCTGGTGTGCAATGCAATGCAAAAAGTGCATATCCTATATGTTTTTCTTCAGTGCACAACGTTAGATCGTTAGTGCAATGCAATGCAATGCAATGTAATGCAATGCAATGCAATGCAATGCAATGCAATGCAGTGCAAAGCAATGCAAATCAATAAATTGTAATACAATACAATGCAAAAACACTCGTTATGTCTTTAATCAACATGGGAATGAGGTACTTCTGGTGTGCAATGCAATGCAATGCAAAAAGTGCATAACCTATATGTTTTTCTTCAGTGCACAACGTTAGATCGTTTGTGGAATGCAATGCAATGCAACAACACACGTTATCTCTTTAATGAACATGAGAATGATATAGTTCTGGTGTGCAATGCAATGCAATGCAATGCAAAAAGTGCATAACCTATATGTTATTCTACAGTGCACAACGTTAGATCGTTAGTGCAGTGCAATGCAATGCAATGCAATGCAATGCAATGCAGTGCAAAGCAATGCAAATCAATATAATGCAATACAATGCAATGCAAAAACACTCGTTATGTCTTTAATCAACATGGGAATGAGGTACTTCTGGTGTGCAATGCAATGCAAATGCGAAAAGTGCATAACCTATATGTTATTCTTCAGTGCACAACGTTAGATCGTTTGTGCAATGCAATTGCAACAACACATGTTATCTCTTTAATGAACATGGGAATGAGTAAGTTCTAGTGTGCAATGCAATGCAATGTAAGAAGTGCATAGCCTATGTTATTCTTCAATGCACAACGTTAGATCGTGTGTGCAATGCAATGCAATGCAATGCAACAACACACATTTTATCTCTTTAATGAACACGGGATCGAGTAAGTTCTGTTGTGCAATGCAATGCAAGTAGTGCACAGACTATATGTTATTCTTCAATGCACAACGTTAGACAATTTGTGCAAAACAACAACACAGATGTTATCTCTGTAATGAACATGGCATTGAGTTAGTTTTGGTGTGCAATGCAATGCAATGCACGAAGTGCATAACCTATGTTTCTTTAATGATGCTCAACGTTAGATCGTTTGTGCAAAGCACATAATGTTATAACAATGAGCTATACATACGTACACTTTTGACCTACTGAACATATTTCTGGCCAAAGAGTCCTTAAAGATGTTATATCATCCTGACAAAGGTCCAAATTTGACATACTGAATTTTTTTCTGGCCAAGGAGTACTCGAAACTTGACCTTTCCATTTATACTCTTTGACTTTTTCTGATGTTACGTCAGCCATACAGAATTCAATATTTGACCAAAGGAAAATATTTCTTGCCAAAGAGTCCTCGATCTTGGGCTTTCTATACATACTCATAGTCCAACTCCTTCTGATGCTTCATAAGCCATATAGATGTCCATATCTGACCTTTTGAACTTATTTGTGGTCAAAGTGTCCTAAAACAATTCAAACTATATAAAGTTATAGACTCCTTTTGATGATAAATCAGCTAAACAGAGTGCCCCTTTTGACCTACTAAAAATATTTCTGGCCAAAGAGTCCTCGATCTTGGGCTTTCTATACATACTCATAGACTCCTTCTGGTGCTTCATAAGCCATATAGATTTCCATATCTGAAATTTTGAACTTATTTGTGGTCAAAGTGTCCTAAAAAAAATTCAAACTATATAAAGTTATAGACACCTTTTGATGATGTCAGCTATACAGAGGTCCCCTTTTGACCTCCTGAACATATTTCTGGCCAAAGAGTCCTCGATCTTGGGCTTTCTATACATACTCTTAGACTTCTTCTGATGCTTCATAAGCCATATAGATGTCCATATCTGACCATTTGAACTTATTTGTGGTCAAAGTGTCCTCAAAATGTTTCAAACAATAGAAAGTTATAGACTCCTTTTGATGATAAATCAGCTATAAAAAGGTCCCCTTTTGACCTCCTGAACATGTTTCTGGCCAAAGAGTCCTCAATCTTGGGCTTTCTATACATACTCATAGACTCCTTCTGATGCTTCATAAGCCATATAGATTTCCATATCTGACCTTTTGAACTTATTTGTGGTCAAAGTGTCCTCAAAATTTTTCAAACTATAGAAAGACTCCTTTTGATGATAAATCAGCTATACAGAGGTCCCCTTTTGACCTCCTTAACATATTTCTGGCCAAAGAGTCCTCGATCTTGGGCTTTCTATACATACTCATAGACTCCTTCTGATGCTTCATAAGCCATATAGATGTCCATATCTGACCTTTTGAACTTATTTGTGGTCAAAGTGTCCTCAAAATTTTTCAAACTATAGAAAGTTATAGACTCCTTTTGATGATAAATCAGCTATACAGAGGTCCCCTTTTGACCTCCTGAACATGTTTCTGGCCAAAGAGTCCTCAATCTTGGGCTTTCTATACATACTCATAGACTCCTTCTGATGCTTCATAAGCCATATAGATGTCCATATCTGACCATTTGAACTTATTTGTGGTCAAAGTGTCCTCAAAATGTTTCAAACAATAGAAAGTTATAGACTCCTTTTGATGATAAATCAGCTATAAAAAGGTCCCCTTTTGACCTCCTGAGCATGTTTCTGGCCAAAGAGTCCTCAATCTTGGGCTTTCTATTATACATTCTCATAGACTCCTTCTGATGCTTCATAAGCCATATAGATGTCCATATCTGACCTTTTGAACTTATTTGTGGTCAAAGTGTCCTCAAAATTTTTCAAACTATAGAAAGTTATAGACTCCTTTTGATGATAAATCAGCTATACAGAGGTCCCCTTTTGACCTCCTGAACATATTTCTGGCCAAAGAGTCCTCGATCTTGGGCTTTCTATACATACTCATAGACTCCTTCTGATGCTTCATAAGCCATAGAGATGTCCATATCTGACCTTTTGAACTTATTTGTGGTCAAAGTGTCCTAACATTTTTTCAAACTATAGAAAGTTATAGACTCCTTTTGATGAAAAATCAGCTATGAAAGGGTCCCCTTTTGACCTCCAGAACATATTTCTGGCCAAAGAGTCCTCGATCTTATGCTTTCTATACATACTCATAAACTCCTACTGATGCTTCATAAGCCATATAGATGTCCATATCTGACCTTTTGAACTTATTTGTGGTCAAAGTGTCCTCAAATTTTTTCAAACTATAGAAAGTTATAGACTCCTTTTGATGATAAATCAGCTATACAGAGGTCCCCTTTTGACCTCCTGAACATGTTTCTGGCCAAAGAGTCCTCAATCTTGGGCTTTCTATACATACTCATAGACTCCTTCTGATGCTTCATAAGCCATATAGATGTCCATATCTGACCTTTTGAACTTATTTGAGGTCAAAGTGTCCTCAAAATTTTTCAAACTATAGAAAGTTATAGACTCCTTTTGATGATAAATCAGCTATAAAAAGGTCCCCTTTTGACCTCCTGAACATGTTTCTGGCCAAAGAGTCCTCAATCTTGGGCTTTCTATACATACTCATAGACTCCTTCTGATGCTTCATAAGCCATATAGATGTCCATATCTGACCTTTTGAACTTATTTGTGGTCAAAGTGTCCCAAAAAAATTCAAACTATATAAAGTTATAGACTCCTTTTGATGATGTCAGCTATACAGAGGTCCCCTTTTGACCTCCTGAACATGTTTCTGGCCAAAGAGTCCTCAATTTTGGGCTTTCTATACATACTCATAGATTCCTTCTGATGCTTCATAAGCCATATAGTTGTCCATATCTGACCTTTTGAACTTATTTGTGGTCAAAGTGTCCTAACATTTCTTCAAACTATAGAAAGATATAGACTCCTTTTGATGATAAATCAGCTATACAGAGGTCCCCTTTTGACCTCCAGAACATATTTCTGGCCAAAGAGTCCTCGATCTTGGGCTTTCTATTACACATTCTCATAGACTCCTTCTGATGCTTCATAAGCCATATAGATTTCCATATCTGACCTTTTGAACTTATTTGTGGTCAAAGTGTCCTCAAAATTTTTCAAACTATAGAAAGTTATAGACTTCTTTTGATGATAAATCAGCTATACAGAGGTCCCCTTTTGACCTCCAGAACATATTTCTGGCCAAAGAGTCCTCGATCTTGCGTTTTCTATACATACTCATAGACTCCTTCTGATGCTTCATAAGCCATATAGATTTCCATATCTGACCTTTTGAACTTATTTGTGGTCAAAGTGTCCTCAAAATTTTTCAAACTATAGAAAGTTATAGACTCCTTTTGATGATAAATCAGCTATACAGAGGTCCCCTTTTGACCTCCTGAACATATTTCTGGCCAAAGAGTCCTCGATCTTGGGCTTTCTATACATACTCATAGACTCCTTCTGATGCTTCATAAGCCATATAGATGTCCATATCTGACCTTTTGAACTTATTTGTGGTCAAAGTGTCCTCAAAATTTTTCAAACTATATAAAGTTATAGTCTCCTTCTGATAATAAATCAGCTATACAAAGGTCACCTTTTGACCCATAATCTATAGACTCCTTCTGATGTTAAATCAGTCATACAGAAGTCCATATTTGACCTACCGAAAATATTACTGGCCAAAGAGTCCTTAAAGATTAACACTATACATTCAGATTGATATCTTCGGATGTTATATCATCATGACAAAAGTCCATATTTGACATACTGAAATTTTTTCTGGTCAAAGAGTCTAAACTTGACCATTCTATATATACTCATTGACTCTTTGACCCTCTGAATATATTTTTGGCCAAAGAATCATTGAACATTAACTCTCTATACATATTGACTCGAGTCAAAATTTGACCTCTTTTGGTCTGATTTCTCATCAGATGGAGTCTATAATTTTACATAGTTTAAAAACTTTTGAGGAACCTTTGACCAGAAATAATAATAGGTCATAAATATGGACATAAATATGGCTTATGAAGAATCAGAAGGAGACTATGAGTATGTATAGAAAGTTCAAGATTGGCCACAAATATGTCCCTTGGGTCAATTATGGACTTCTTTATGGCTGATGTAACATCAGATGGAGTAAACGAGTATGTATAGAAAGAAACAGCATAAGGAGTCAATGAGCATGTATAGAATGTTCAAGATCGAGGACTCTTTTACTAGAAATATGTTCAGTAGGTCAGTTATGAACAATTGTCTGGCTGATGAAACATCAGAAGGAGTCAATGAGCTTGTAAAGAAAGTTCAAAATCGAGGACTCTTTTACCAGAAATATTTTCAGTAGGTAAATTATGGAGTACTCTCTGGCTGATGAAGCACTAAAAGGAGTCAATGAGCATGTATAGAAAGTTCAAGTACATAGACTCGTTGGCCAGAAAAAAGAAAAAAAAAGTCATTATGGACAGTTGTCTGGCCGATGTACTATCTGAAGGAGTCTATAAGTGTGAATAGAAAGTTCAAGATCAAGGACTCTTCAGTCAGAAATATGTTCAACATGTTAAATCTGAACTACTTTATGGCTAAAGAAACAAAATAAGGCGTCACTGAGAATGTATAGAAAGTTCAAAATCGAGGACTCTTTTACCAGAAATATTTTCAGTAGGTCCATTATTGACTACTGTCTGGCTGATGAAACACTAAAAGGAGTCAATTAGCATGTACAAAATTTTCAAGTCAGAAATATGTTCAACATGTCAAATCTGGACTTCTGTATGGCTAAAGAAACAAAATAAGGCATCACTGAGAATGTATAGAACGTTCAAGATCGAGAACTCTTTTACTTCAATAGTCAATATCTACAATTGTCTGGCCGATGTACTATCTGAAAGAGTCTATAAGTATGAATAGAAAGTTCAAGATCGAGGACTCTTCGGTCAGAAATATGTTCATTATGTCAAATCAGAACTACTGCATGGCTGATGAAACACCAGAAAGAGTCTATGAGTATGTTTAAAAGGTTCAAGATCGAGGACTCTTTTGCCAGAAATATGTTTAGTGGGTCAAATATGGACTGCTGTCTGGCTGATGAATCAGAAGTCAATGAAGATTGAGGAAGAAGATTATGAATAGAAAGTTTAAGTTCAAAGACGGTCAATTATCTATATGGAGTCACTGAGAATCTATAGAAAGTTCAAGACAGAGGACTCTTTTACTATAAATATGTTCAGAGGGTCAATTATGGACTATTGTCTGGCTGATGAAACACTAAAAGGAGTCAATTAGCATGTACAGAATGTTCAAGTTCATGGACTTGTTGGCCAGAAATATGTTTAATAATTAATATGGACAATTGTCTGTCCGATGTACTTTCTGAAAGAGTCTATAATTATGAATAGAAAGTTCAAGATCAAAGACTCTTTGGTCAGAAATATGTTCAACATGTCAAATCTGGACTTCTGTATGGCTGAAGAAACATCAGAAGTAAATGATTATGTATAGAAAGTTCAAGTTCATAGACTCTTCGGGCAGAAAAATGTTCAGTAGGTCAATTGTGGACAATTATCTGGCTGATGAAACATCAGAAGGAGTATGTATAGAAAGAATAAGATCAATGTCTCTTTGGCCAGAAATATGTTCAATTGATCAAATTTTGAAATACTATATTGCTGTTGTAAAATCAGGAGTCATTGAGTATGTATTGAAAAATGTTCATAGACTCATTGGTCAGAAATAGGTTTAATAGGTCATATTGATACAATACAATACAATAATGTTTTGCTATTGTAACATCAGAAGGAGTCAATGTATAGAGAAATCAAGATTATAAACCCATTGCTCAGAAATGAGTTTAGTAGTCAATTATGGATCATTTTTTGGCTGAAGTACTATCTGAAAGCGTCTATACGTATGTATAGAAAGATCAAGGACTCTTCCAGCCAGAAATTTGTTCAATTGTCAAATATGGATAATAGCCTGGGTGATGAAAAATCAGAAGGAGATAGTAATTATGTATAGATAATTAAAGTTCTAGGTCTCTTTGGCCAGATATATGTTCAATGGGTCAAATTTGGACTAACAATATGGTTGATTTAACATCAAAAGTAGTCGATGAGAATGCATATAAACATACCTTTTGACGTTTCTTTTGGCCAGAAATATGTTCTCTTGGTCAAATATGGACTACTGTATTGGTGGATGTAAAATCAAAAATAGTCTAGGAGAAGGAACAGTAAGTTAAACTTTGATGATTCTTTTGCCAGAAATATGTTCAGTAGGTCAATAATTGACTTCTGTCTCAATGATGAAACATCAGAACAAGCCTATGATTATGTATAGAACGATCAAGATCGAGGACACTTTGGTTATAGAAATGTTCAATAGGTCAAATTTGAACTATACTGTATGGCTGATGAAACACCAGAAGGATTGTAAGAGCAATTAGTCTAGAAATTTAAAGTTCAAGGTCTCATGTCTAGAAATATGTTCAAAATATAAAATTTGAACTACTGTTCAAATACATTGGATAGCAGATAATTAATTAACAAGTCTACAAGTATGTTTAGAAAGTTCAAGATCGAGGACTCTATGGTCAGAAATATATTCAATGGGTCAAGTATGGACATCTTTCAGGCTGATGAAACATCGGAAGCTGTCAATGAGCATGTACAGAAAGGTCAAGATTTTCTATATACAAGTATGTTTAGAAAGTTCAAGTTTCTATTTTCTATTTTCTGACTCTTTGACCAGAAATATGTTAGTAGGTCAAATATGGACTTTTGTATGGCTAATGTATTATTAAGAGAAGTCAATAAGCAGAGAAAGTTAATGTTCAAAGACTCTTTGGCCAAAAATGTGTTCAGTAGTTCAAATAGGAACCTCTGTATGGCTGAATTAACATAATAAGAAACCCTTTGAGGACCATTTGACCAGAAATAAGTTCAATAGGTCAAATATGGAATTCTATATGTGGCTTATGAACCATCAGAAGGAGTCTAGGAGTGAGAATGCAAAGTTCAAGATGAGGACTCTTTTTTATCAGAAGGAGTCTATAACTTTATATAGTTTGAAATATTTTGAGGACACTTTGACCAGAAATAAGTTAAAAAGGATAGATATGGACATCTATATGGCTTATGAAGCATCAGAAGGAGTCTATGAGTATGTATAGAAAGCCCAAGATCGAGGACTCTTTGGCAAGAAATATGTTCCTTGGGTCAAATATGGAATTCTGTATGTCTGACGTAACATCAGAAAGAGTCAACAAGTATATATGGAAAGGTCAAGTTTCGAGTACTCACTCCTTGGCAAGAAAAAAATTCGGTAGGTCAAATATGGACTTTTGTCAGGATGATATAACATCCGAAGATATCAGTCTGAATGTATAGTGTTAATCTTTTAGGACTCTTTGGCCAGAAATATGTTCAGGAGGTCAAAAGGGGACCTCTGTATAGCTGATTTATCATCAGAAGGAGACTATAACTTTATATAGTTTGAAAAATTTTGAGGACACTTTAACCAGAAATAAGTTCAAAAGGTCAGATATGGACATCTACATGGCTTATGAAGCATCAGAAGGAGTTGGACTATGAGTATTTATAGAAAGCCCAAGATCGAGGACTCTTTGGCCAAAAATATGTTCCTTGGGTCAAATATGGACTTCTGTATGGCTGACGTAACATTAGAAAAAGTCAACGAGTATATATGGAAAGGTCAAGTTTCGAGTACTCCTTGGCCAGAAAAAAATTCAGTATGTCAAATATGGACTTTTGTCAGGATGATATAACATCCGAAGATATCAATCTGAATGTATAGTGTTAATCATTTAGGACTCTTTGGTCAGAAATATGTTCAGTAGGTCAAAAGGGGACCTCTGAATAGCGGATTTATCATCAGAAAGAGTCTATAACTTTATATAGTTTAAAAACTTTTTATGACCAGAAATAAGTTCAAAAGGTCAGATATGGATATCTATATTGCTTATGTAACATTAGAAGGAGTCTATGAGTATGTATAGAAAGGTCAAGATCGAGAACTCTATGGCCATAAATATATTCCTTGGGTCAAATATGGACTTCTGTATGGCTGATTTAACATCAGAAGGAGTCTATGAGTTTCTAAGAGTAAAAAACATTTTGAGGATTCTTTGGCCAAAAACATGTTAAATCAGCCAAATATGGCTACAGTCTGGCTGATATAACATCACGAGAAGTCTTTATGGTAGGAGAAATATAAATAGTAAGGTAAATGTTCAAGGTCTCTGGCCAGAAATAATTTCAGAAGGTCAAATATGGACTTCTGTATGGCTGATTTAACATCAGAAGGAGTCTATATATTTATGATAGACAAAATCCTTTTGAGAACACTTTGGTCAAATTTTTTTTCAATCAGTCAAATATGGACTACTGTCTGCCTGATTTTACATTACGAGAAGTCAGTCTATATGTATAGTGAGTTGATATTCACAGACTCTGGACAGAAATATGTTCAGTAGGTCAAAAATAGACTACTGGCAGGTTAATATAACATCACAAGAAGTCAATCTGTAGTATAGCAAGACAATGTTCAAGAACTCTTTGGCCAGAAATATGTTCAGAAGGTCAAAAGGTGACCTTTGTATAGCTGATTTATTATCAGAAGGAGTCTATAACTTTATATAGTTTGAACAATTTTGAGGACATTTGACCAGAAATAAGTTCAAAAGGACAGATATGGACATCTATATGGCTTATGAAGCATCAGAAGGAGTCTATGAGTATGTATAGAAAGCCCAAGATCGAGGACTCTTTGGCCAGAAATATGTTCAGGAGGTCAAAAGGGGACCTCTGTATAGCTGATTTATCATCAAAAGGAGTCTTTCTATAGTTTGAAAAATTTTGAGGACACTTTGACCACAAATAAGTTCAAAAGGTCAGATATGGACATCTATATGGCTTATGAAGCATCAGAAGGAATCTATGAGTATGTATAGAAAGCCCAAGATTGAGGACTCTTTGGCCAGAAATATGTTCAGGAGGTCAAAAGGGGACCTCTGTATAGCTGACTTATCATCAAAAGGAGTCTATAACTTTATATAGTTTGAAAAATTTTAGGACACTTTGACCACAAATAAGTTCAAAATGTCAGATATGGAAATCTATATGGCTCATGAAGCATCAGAAGGAGTCTATGAGCATGTATAGAAAGCCCAAGATCGAGGACTCTTTGGCCAGAAACATGTTCAGGAGGTCAAAAGGGGACCTCTGTATAGCTGATTTATCATCAAAAGGAGTCTATAACTTTCTATAGTTTGAAAAATTTTGAGGACACTTTGACCACAAATAAGTTCAAAAGGTCAGATATGGAAATCTATATGGCTCATGAAGCTTCAGAAGGAGTCTATGAGCATGTATAGAAAGCCCAAGATCGAGGACTCTTTGGCCAGAAACATGTTCAGGAGGTCAAAAGGGGACCTCTGTATAGCTGATTTATCATCAAAAGGAGTCTATAACTTTCTATAGTTTGAAAAAATGTTAGGACACTTTGACCACAAATAAGTTCAAAAGGTCAGATATGGACATCTATATGGCTTATGAAGCATCAGAAGGAGTCTATGAGTATGTATAGAAAGCCCAAGATCGAGGACTCTTTGGCCAGAAATATGTTCTGGAGGTCAAAAGGGGACCTCTGTATAGCTGATTTATCATCAAAAGGAGTCTATAACTTTATATAGTTTGAAAAAATTTTAGGACACTTTGACCACAAACAAGTTCAAAAGGTCAGATATGGAAATATATATGGCTTATGAAGCATCAGAAGGAGTCTATGAGTATGTATAGAAAGCCCAAGATCGAGGACTCTTTGGCCAGAATTATGTTCAGGAGGTCAAAAGGGGACCTCTGTATAGCTGATTTATAATCAAAAGGAGTCTATAACTTTATATAGTTTGAAATTTTTTTAGGACACTTTGACCACAAATAAGTTCAAAAGGTCAGATATGGACATCTATATGGCTTATGAAGCATCAGAAGGAGTCTATGAGTATGTATAGAAAGCCCAAGATCAAGGACTCTTTGGCCAGAAATATGTTCAGGAGGTCAAAAGGGGACCTCTGTATAGCTGATTTATCATCAAAAGGAGTCTATAACTTTATATAGTTTGAATTTTTTTAGGACACTTTGACCACAAATAAGTTCAAAAGGTCAGATATGGACATATATGGCTTATGAAGCATCAGAAGGAGTCTATGAGTATGTATAGAAAGCCCAATATTGAGGACTCTTTGGCCAGAAACATGTTCAGGAGGTCAAAAGGGGACCTCTGTCTAGCTGATTTATCATCAAATAGAGTATAACTTTCTATAGTTTGAAAACTTTTGAGGACACTTTGACCAAAAAATAAGTTCTAAAGGTCATATATGGACATCTATATGGCTTATGAAGCATCAGAAGGAGTCTATGAGTATGTATAGAAACCCCAAGATCGAGGACTCTTTGGCCAGAAATATGTTCAGGAGGTCAAAGGGGGCCCTCTGTATAGCTGATTTATCATCAAAAGGAGTCTATAACTTTCTATAGTTTGAAAACTTTTGAGGACACTTTGACCACAAATAAGTTCAAAAGGTCAGATATGGACATCTATATGGCTTATGAAGCATCAGAAGGACTCTATGAGTATGTATAGCAAGCCCAAGATCGAGGACTCTTTGGCCAGAAATATGTTCAGTAGGTCAAAAGGGGCCCTCTGTATAGCTGACTTATCATCAAAAGGAGTCTATAACTTTATATAGCTTGAAAAAATGTTAGGACACTTTGACCACAAATAAGTTCAAAAGGTCAGATATGGACATCTATATGGCTTATGAAGCATCATAAGGAGTCTATGAGTATGTATAGAAAGCCCAAGATCGAGGACTCTTTGGCCAGAAATATGTTCAGGAGGTCAAAGGGGGCCCTCTGTATAGCTGATTTATCATCAAAAGGAGTCTATAACTTTCTATAGTTTGAAACCTCTTGAGGACACTTTGACCACAAATAAGTTCAAAAGGTCAGATATGGACATCTATATGGCTTATGAAGCATCAGAAGGAGTCTATGAGTATGTATAGAAAGCCCAAGATCGAGGACTCTTTGGCCAGAAACATGTTCAGGAGGTCAAAAGGGGACCTCTTTATAGCTGATTTATCATCAAAAGGAGTCTATAAATTTATTTGGTTTGAAATTTGTTTAGGACACTTTGACAACAAATAAGTTCAAAAGGTCAGATATGGACATCTATATGGCTTATGAAGCATCAGAAGGAGTCTATGAGTATGTATAGAAAGCCCAAGATTGAGGACTCTTTGGCCAGAAACATGTTCAGGAGGTCAAAAGGGGACCTCTTTATAGCTGATTTATCATCAAAAGGAGTCTATAAATTTATTTGGTTTGAAATTTTTTTAGGACACTTTGACAACAAATAAGTTCAAAATGTCAGATATGGACATCTATATGGCTTATGAAGCATCACAAGGAGTCTATGAGTATGTATAGAAAGCCCAAGATCGAGGACTCTTTGGCCAGAAATATGTTCAGGAGGTCAAAAGTGGCCCTCTGTATAGCTGATTTATCATCAAAAGGAGTCTATAACTTTCTATAGTTTGAAAAAATGTTAGGACACTTTGACCACAAATAAGTTCAAAAGGTCAGATATGGACATCTATATGGCTTATGAAGCATCAGAAGGAGTCTATGAGTATGTATAGAAAGCCCAAGATCGAGGACTCTTTGGCCAGAAACATGTTCAGGAGGTCAAAAGGGGACCTCTTTATAGCTGATTTATCATCAAAAGGAGTCTATAAATTTATTTGGTTTGAAATTTGTTTAGGACACTTTGACCACAAATAAGTTCAAAAGGTCAGATATGGACATCTATATGGCTTATGAAGCATCAGAAGGAGTCTATGAGTATGTATAGAAAGCCCAAGATTGAGGACTCTTTGGCCAGAAACATGTTCAGGAGGTCAAAAGGGGACCTCTTTATAGCTGATTTATCATCAAAAGGAGTCTATAAATTTATTTGGTTTGAAATTTGTTTAGGACACTTTTTGACCACAAATAAGTTCAAAAGGTCATATATGGACATCTATATGGCTTATGAAGCATCAGAAGGAGTCTATGAGTATGTATAGAAGGCCCAAGATCGAGGACTCTTTGGCCAGAAATATGTTCATGAGGTCAAAAGTGGCCCTCTGTATAGCTGATTTATCATCAAAAGGAGTCTATAACTTTATATAGTTTGAAAAAATGTTAGGACACTTTGACCACAAATAAGTTCAAAAGGTCAGATATGGACATCTATATGGCTTATGAAGCATCAGAAGGAGTCTATGAGTATGTATAGAAAGCCCAAGATTGAGGACTCTTTGGCCAGAAACATGTTCAGGAGGTCAAAAGGGGACCTCTTTATAGCTGATTTATCATCAAAAGGAGTCTATAAATTTATTTGGTTTGAAATTTTTTTAGGACACTTTGACAACAAATAAGTTCAAAATGTCAGATATGGACATCTATATGGCTTATGAAGCATCACAAGGAGTCTATGAGTATGTATAGAAAGCCCAAGATCGAGTACTCTTTGGCCAGAAATATGTTCAGGAGGTCAAAAGTGGCCCTCTGTATAGCTGATTTATCATCAAAAGGAGTCTATAACTTTCTATAGTTTGAAAAAATGTTAGGACACTTTGACCACAAATAAGTTCAAAAGGTCAGATATGGACATCTATATGGCTTATGAAGCATCAAAAGGAGTCTATGAGTATGTATAGAAAGCCCAAGATCGAGGACTCTTTGGCCAGAAATATGTTCAGGAGGTCAAAGGGGGCCCTCTGTATAGCTGATTTATCATCAAAAGGAGTCTATAACTTTCTATAGTTTGAAAACTCTTGAGGACACTTTGACCACAAATAAGTTCAAAAGGTCAGATATGGACATCTATATGGCTTATGAAGCATCAGAAGGAGTCTATGAGTATGTATAGAAAGCCCAAGATTGAGGACTCTTTGGCCAGAAACATGTTCAGGAGGTCAAAAGGGGACCTCTTTATAGCTGATTTATCATCAAAAAGAGTCTATAAATTTATTTGGTTTGAAATTTGTTTAGGACACTTTGACCACAAATAAGTTCAAAAGGTCATATATGGACATCTATATGGCTTATGAAGCATCAGAAGGAGTCTATGAGTATGTATAGAAAGCCCAAGATCGAGGACTCTTTGGCCAGAAATATGTTCATGAGGTCAAAAGTGGCCCTCTGTATAGCTGATTTATCATCAAAAGGAGTCTATAACTTTATATAGTTTGAAAAAATGTTTGGACACTTTGACCACAAATAAGTTCAAAAGGTCAGATATGGACATCTATATGGCTTATGATGCATCAGAAGGAGTCTATGAGTATGTATAGAAAGCCCAAGATTGAGGACTCTTTGGCCAGAAACATGTTCAGGAGGTCAAAAGGGGACCTCTTTATAGCTGATTTATCATCAAAAGGAGTCTATAAATTTATTTGGTTTGAAATTTGTTTAGGACACTTTTTGACCACAAATAAGTTCAAAAGGTCATATATGGACATCTATATGGCTTATGAAGCATCAGAAGGAGTCTATGAGTATGTATAGAAGGCCCAAGATCGAGGACTCTTTGGCCAGAAATATGTTCATGAGGTCAAAAGTGGCCCTCTGTATAGCTGATTTATCATCAAAAGGAGTCTATAACTTTATATAGTTTGAAAAAATGTTAGGACACTTTGACCACAAATAAGTTCAAAAGGTCAGATATGGACATCTATATGGCTTATGAAGCATGAGAAGGAGTCTATGAGTATGTATAGAAAGCCCAAGATTGAGGACTCTTTGGCCAGAAACATGTTCAGGAGGTCAAAAGGGGACCTCTTTATAGCTGATTTATCATCAAAAGGAGTCTATAAATTTATTTGGTTTGAATTTTTTTTAGGACACTTTGACAACAAATAAGTTCAAAATGTCAGATATGGACATCTATATGGCTTATGAAGCATCACAAGGAGTCTATGAGTATGTATAGAAAGCCCAAGATCGAGTACTCTTTGGCCAGAAATATGTTCAGGAGGTCAAAAGTGGCCCTCTGTATAGCTGATTTATCATCAAAAGGAGTCTATAACTTTCTATAGTTTGAAAAAATGTTAGGACACTTTGACCACAAATAAGTTCAAAAGGTCAGATATGGACATCTATATGGCTTATGAAGCATCAGAAGGAGTCTATGAGTATGTATAGAAAGCCCAAGATCGAGGACTCTTTGGCCAGAAACATGTTCAGGAGGTCAAAAGGGGACCTCTTTATAGCTGATTTATCATCAAAAGGAGTCTATAACTTTCTATAGTTTGAAAACTTTTGAGGACACTTTGACCACAAATAAGTTCAAAAGGTCAGATATGGACATCTTTATGGCTTATGAAGCATCAGAAGGAGTCTATGAGTATGTATAGCAAGCCCAAGATCGAGGACTCTTTGGCCAGAAATATGTTCAGTAGGTCAAAAGGGGCCCTCTGTATAGCTGACTTATCATCAAAAGGAGTCTATAACTTTATATAGTTTGAAAAAATGTTAGGACACTTTGACCACAAATAAGTTCAAAAGGTCAGATATGGACATCTATATGGCTTATGAAGCATCAGAAGGAGTCTATGAGTATGTATAGAAAGCCCAAGATCGAGGACTCTTTGGCCAGAAATATGTTCAGGAGGTCAAAGGGGGCCCTCTGTATAGCTGATTTATCATCAAAAGGAGTCTATAACTTTCTATAGTTTGAAAACTCTTGAGGACACTTTGACCACAAATAAGTTCAAAAGGTCAGATATGGACATCTATATGGCTTATGAAGCATCAGAAGGAGTCTATGAGTATGTATAGAAAGCCCAAGATTGAGGACTCTTTGGCCAGAAATATGTTCAGGAGGTCAAAAGGGGATCTCTTTATAGCTGATTTATCATCAAAAGGAGTCTATAAATTTATTTGGTTTGAAATTTTTTTAGGACACTTTGACAACAAATAAGTTCAAAATGTCAGATATGGACATCTATATGGCTTATGAAGCATCACAAGGAGTCTATGAGTATGTATAGAAAGCCCAAGATCGAGTACTCTTTGGCCAGAAATATGTTCAGGAGGTCAAAAGTGGCCCTCTGTATAGCTGATTTATCATCAAAAGGAGTCTATAACTTTCTATAGTTTGCAAAAATGTTAGGACACTTTGACCACAAATAAGTTCAAAAGGTCAGATATGGACATCTATATGGCTTATGAAGCATCAGAAGGAGTCTATGAGTATGTATAGAAAGCCCAAGATCGAGGACTCTTTGGCCAGAAACATGTTCAGGAGGTCAAAATGGGACCTCTTTATAGCTGATTTATCATCAAAAGTAGTCTATAAATGTATTTGGTTTGAAATTTTTTTAGGACACTTTGACCACAAATATGTTCAAAAGGTCATATATGGACATCTATATGGCTTATGAAGCATCAGAAGGAGTCTATGAGTATGTATAGAAACCCCAAGATCGAGGACTCTTTGGCCAGAAATATGTTCAGGAGGTCAAAGGGGGCCCTCTGTATAGCTGATTTATCATCAAAAGGAGTCTATAACTTTCTATAGTTTGAAAACTTTTGAGGACACTTTGACCACAAATAAGTTCAAAAGGTCAGATATGGACATCTATATGGCTTATGAAGCATCAGAAGGAGTCTATGAGTATGTATAGCAAGCCCAAGATCGAGGACTCTTTGGCCAGAAATATGTTCAGTAGGTCAAAAGGGGCCCTCTGTATAGCTGACTTATCATCAAAAGGAGTCTATAACTTTATATAGTTTGAAAAAATGTTAGGACACTTTGACCACAAATAAGTTCAAAAGGTCAGATATGGACATCTATATGGCTTATGAAGCATCAGAAGGAGTCTATGAGTATGTATAGAAAGCCCAAGATCGAGGACTCTTTGGCCAGAAATATGTTCAGGAGGTCAAAGGGGGCCCTCTGTATAGCTGATTTATCATCAAAAGGAGTCTATAACTTTCTATAGTTTGAAAACTTTTGAGGACACTTTGACCACAAATAAGTTCAAAAGGTCAGATATGGACATCTATATGGCTTATGAAGCATCAGAAGGAGTCTATGAGTATGTATAGCAAGCCCAAGATCGAGGACTCTTTGGCCAGAAATATGTTCAGTAGGTCAAAAGGGGCCCTCTGTATAGCTGATTTATCATCAAAAGGAGTCTATAACTTTATATAGTTTGAAAAAATGTTAGGACACTTTGACCACAAATAAGTTCAAAAGGTCAGATATGGACATCTATATGGCTTATGAAGCATCAGAAGGAGTCTATGAGTATGTATAGAAAGCCCAAGATTGAGGACTCTTTGGCCAGAAACATGCTCAGGAGGTCAAAAGGGGACCTCTGTATAGCTGATTTATCATCAAAAGGAGTCTATAACTTTCTATAGTTTGAAAACTCTTGACGACACTTTGACAACAAATAAGTTCAAAATGTCAGATATGGACATCTATATGGCTTATGAAGCATCACAAGGAGTCTATGAGTATGTATAGAAAGCCCAAGATTGAGTACTCTTTGGCCAGAAATATGTTCAGGAGGTCAAAAGTGGCCCTCTGTATAGCTGATTTATCATCAAAAGGAGTCTATAACTTTCTATAGTTTGAAAAAATGTTAGGACACTTTGACCACAAATAAGTTCAAAAGGTCAGACATGGACATCTATATGGCTTATGAAGCATCAGAAGGAGTCTATGAGTATGTATAGAAAGCCCAAGATCGAGGACTCTTTGGCCAGAAACATGTTCAGGAGGTCAAAAGGGGACCTCTTTATAGCTGATTTATCATCAAAAGGAGTCTATAAATGTATTTGGTTTGAAATTTTTTTAGGACACTTTGACCACAAATAAGTTCAAAAGGTCAGATATGGACATCTATATGGCTTATGAAGCATCAGAAGGAGTCTATGAGTATGTATAGAAACCCCAAGATCGAGGACTCTTTGGCCAGAAATATGTTCAGGAGGTCAAAGGGGGCCCTCTGTATAGCTGATTTATCATCAAAAGGAGTCTATAACTTTCTATAGTTTGAAAACTTTTGAGGACACTTTGACCACAAATAAGTTTAAAAGGTCAGATATGGACATCTATATGGCTTATGAAGCATCAGAAGGAGTCTATGAGTATGTATAGCAAGCCCAAGATAGAGGACTCTTTGGCCAGAAATATGTTCAGTAGGTCAAAAGGGGCCCTCTGTATAGCTGACTTATCATCAAAAGGAGTCTATAACTTTATATAGTTTGAAAAAATGTTAGGACACTTTGACCACAAATAAGTTCAAAAGGTCAGATATGGACATCTATATGGCTTATGAAGCATCAGAAGGAGTCTATGAGTATGTATAAGAAGCCCAAGATCGAGGACTCTTTGGCCAGAAATATGTTCAGGAGGTCAAAGGGGGCCCTCTGTATAGCTGATTTATCATCAAAAGGAGTCTATAACTTTATATAGTTTGAAAAATTTTGAGGACACTTTGACCACAAATAAGTTCAAAAGGTCAGATATGGACATCTATATGGCTTATGAAGCATCAGAAGGAGTCTATGAGTATGTATAGAAAGCCCAAGATCGAGGACTCTTTGGCCAGAAACATGTTCAGGAGGTCAAAAGGGGTCCTCTTTATACCTGATTTATCATCAAAAGGAGTCTATAAATTTATTTGGTTTGAAATTTGTTTAGGACACTTTGACCACAAATAAGTTCAACAGGTCATATATGGACATCTATATGGCTTATGAAGCATCAGAAGGAGTCTATGAGTATGTATAGAAAGCCCAATATTGAGGACTCTTTGGCCAGAAACATGTTCAGGAGGTCAAAAGGGGCCCTCTGTATAGCTGACTTATCATCAAAAGGAGTCTATAACTTTCTATAGTTTGAAAAAATGTAAGGACACTTTGACCACAAATAAGTTCAAAAGGTCAGATATGGACATATATGGCTTATGAAGCATCAGAAGGAGTCTATGAGTATGTATAGAAAGCCCAAGATCGAGGACTCTTTGGCCAGAAATATGTTCATGAGGTCAAAAGTGGCCCTCTGTATAGCTGATTTATCATCAAAAGGAGTCTATAACTTTATATAGTTTGGAAAAATTTTAGGACACTTTGACCACAAATAAGTTCAAAAGGTCAGATATGGACATCTATATGACTTATGAAGCATCAGAAGGAGTCTATGAGTATGTATAGAAACCCCAAGATTGAGGACTCTTTGGCCAGAAATATGTTCAGGAGGTCAAAAGTGGCCCTCTGTATAGCTGATTTATCATCAAAAGGAGTCTATAACTTTATATAGTTTGAAAACTTTTGAGGACACTTTGACCACAAATAAGTTCAAAAGGTCAGATATGGACATCTATATGGCTTATGAAGCATCAGAAGGAGTCTATGAGTATGTATAGCAAGCCCAAGATCGAGGACTCTTTGGCCAGAAATATGTTCAGTAGGTCAAAGGGGGCCCTCTGTATAGCTGACTTATCATCAAAAGGAGTCTATAACTTTCTATAGTTTGAAAAAATGTTAGGACACTTTGACCACAAATAAGTTCAAAAGGTCAGATATGGACATCTATATGGCTTATGAAGCATCAGAAGGAGTCTATGAGTATGTATAGAAAGCCCAAGATTGAGGACTCTTTGGCCAGAAACATGTTCAGGAGGTCAAAAGGGGACCTCTTTATAGCTGATTTATCATCAAAAGGAGTCTATAAATTTATTTGGTTTGAAATTTGTTTAGGACACTTTGACCACAAATAAGTTCAAAAGGTCATATATGGACATCTATATGGCTTATGAAGCATCAGAAGGAGTCTATGAGTATGTATAGAAAGCCCAAGATCGAGGACTCTTTGGCCAGAAATATGTTCATGAGGTCAAAAGTGGCCCTCTGTATAGCTGATTTATCATCAAAAGGAGTCTATAACTTTATATAGTTTGAAAAAATGTAAGGACACTTTGACCACAAATAAGTTCAAAAGGTCAGATATGGACATCTATATGGCTTATGAAGCATCAGAAGGAGTCTATGAGTATGTATAGAAAGCCCAAGATCGAGGACTCTTTGGCCAGAAATATGTTCAGGAGGTCAAAGGGGGCCCTCTGTATAGCTGATTTATCATCAAAAGGAGTCTATAACTTTCTATAGTTTGAAAACTTTTGAGGACACTTTGACCACAAATAAGTTCAAAAGGTCAGATATGGACATCTATATGGCTTATGAAGCATCAGAAGGAGTCTATGAGTATGTATAGAAAGCCCAAGATTGAGGACTCTTTGGCCAGAAACATGTTCAGGAGGTCAAAAGGGGACCTCTGTATAGCTGATTTATCATCAAAAGGAGTCTATAACTTTATATAGTTTGAATTTTTTTAGGACACTTTGACCACTTTGACCACTTTGACCACTTTATATAGTTTGAAAAAATGTAAGGACACTTTGACCACAAATAAGTTCAAAAGGTCAGATATGGACATCTATATGGCTTATGAAGCATCAGAAGGAGTCTATGAGTATGTATAGAAAGCCCAAGATCGAGGACTCTTTGGCCAGAAATATGTTCAGGAGGTCAAAGGGGGCCCTCTGTATAGCTGATTTATCATCAAAAGGAGTCTATAACTTTCTATAGTTTGAAAACTTTTGAGGACACTTTGACCACAAATAAGTTCAAAAGGTCAGATATGGACATCTATATGGCTTATGAAGCATCAGAAGGAGTCTATGAGTATGTATAGAAAGCCCAAGATTGAGGACTCTTTGGCCAGAAACATGTTCAGGAGGTCAAAAGGGGACCTCTGTATAGCTGATTTATCATCAAAAGGAGTCTATAACTTTATATAGTTTGAATTTTTTTAGGACACTTTGACCACAAATAAGTTCAAAAGGTCAGATATGGACATATATGGCTTATGAAGCATCAGAAGGAGTCTATGAGTATGTATAGAAAGCCCAAGATCAAGGACTCTTTGGCCAGATATATGTTCAGGAGGTCAAAAGGGGACCTCTGTATAGCTGATTTATCATCAGAAGGAGACCATATGCATGGGAATGCATGGGAATGCATCAGAAGGAGTTGGACTATGAGTATGTATAGAAAGCCCAAGATCGAGGACTCTTTGGCCAAAAATATGTTCTTTAGGTCAAATATGGACTCATGTATGGCTGACGTAACATCAGAAAAAGTCAACGAGTATATATGGAAAGGTCAAGTTTCGAGGACTCCTTGGCCAGAAAAAAAATTCAGTATGTCAAATATGGACTTTTGTCAGGATGAAATAACATCCGAAGATATCAATCTGAATGTATAGTGTTAATCATTTAGGACTCTTTGGTCAGAAATATGTTCAGTAGGTCAAAAGGGGACCTCTGTATAGCTGATTTATCATCAGAAGGAGACTATAACTTTATATAGTTTGAAAAATTTTGAGGACCCTTTGACCAGAAATAAGTTCAATAGGTCAAAGATGCACCTCTATATGGCTGATTTAACATCAGAAGGAGTTTATAAGTTTATAATATAAACAAAATACCTTTTGAGGACTCTTTTGCCAAAAATATGTTCAATCAGTCAAATATGGACTACTGTCTGGCTTATATAACATCACAAGTCAGTCTTGTATGTTTAGTAAGTTAATGTTCAAGGAGTCTTTATCCAGAAATGTGTTCAGTAGGTCAAAAATGGACTTCTGTATGGCTGATGTAACATCAGAAAGATTCTACGAGAATGTATAGAAAGTTTAAGATCGATTACTCTTGGGTCAGAAATATGTGCAATATGTGAAATATGTTTGCCCAAACATGGACTACTGTCTTGCTAATACAACATCACAAGAAGTCAGTAAGTAAGAAGTCCGTGAGAACTCTTTGGACAGAAAATATGTTCTGTAGGTCAAAGAGGGACCTCTGTAGGCCTGATTTGACACATGACATATGTGCATTGGCATTGCACAATAACTAACTTATTCATTTTTACTTTTAAGGGAAATTATTGCATTTACCTCTTGCGTTACAATGCATAGAATAAACTACTTCATACCTCATGTGCAATGAAAACATAACATGAGTGTTGCATTGAACAAACCATCTAAGAGTTAGCGTTGGATAATAATGTATTATTATTATATCTAACTATATCAGTTAGATATTTTATGCAGTGGAATGTAACTCCAAAAATGGTATCTCTTCAATGCAAATCGGAATGAGATAGTTATTGTATGTTTGTGATGCACTCATAGCTTATATGTTATTCTTCAATGCACAAAGTTTGATCTTGTGTGAAATGCAATGCAGTAGCTCATATTGTATTTCCTCAAAGCAAAATGAAATGGAGTTTGGGAATGAGTTACTTCTGGTGTGTAATGCAATGCAAGAAGTGCATAGCCTATATGTTATTCTTCAGTGCACAACGTTAGATCGTTTGTACAATGCAATGCAACAACACATATGTTATCTCTTTAATGAACATGGGAATGACTTAGTTCTGGTGTGCAATGCAAAGCAAAAAGTGCATAACCTATATGCTATTCTTCAGTGCACAACGTTAGATCGTTAGTGCAATGCAATGCAACAACACACGTTATGTCTTTAATGAACATGGGAATGATTTAGTTCTGGTGTGCAATGCAATGCAATGCGAAAAGTGCATAACCTATATGTTAATCTTCAGTGCACAACGTTAGATCGTTAGTTCAATGCAGTGCAATGCAATGCAGTACAAAGCAGTGCAAAGCAATGCAATGCAATGCAATACAATGCAATGCAACAACACACGTTATGTCTTTAATCAACATGGGAATGAGGTAGTTCTGGTGTGCAATGCAATGCAAAAAGTGCATAACCTATATGTTATTCTTCAGTGCACAACGTTAGATCGTTAGTGCAATGCAATGCAATGCAATGCAACAACACACATATCATCTCTATAATGAACTTGGGAATGATTTTGTTCTGGTGTGCAATGCAATGCGACAAGAGCATAACCTATATGTTATTCTTCAGTGCACAACATTAGATCGTTTGTGCAATGCAATGCAAAGCAATGCACCAACAAACGTTATCTCTTTAATGAACATGGGAATGATTTAGTTCTGGTGTGCAATGCAGTGAAATGCAAAAAGTGCATAACCTTTATGTTATTCTTCAGTGCACAAAGTTAAATCGTTAGTGCAATGCAATGCAATGCAACAACACACGTTATGTGTTTAATCAACATGGGAATGAGGTAGTTCTGGTGTGCAATGCAATGCAAAAAGTGCATAACCTATATGTTTTTCTTCAGTGCACAACGTTAGATCGTTTGTGCAATGCAATGCAATGCAATGCAACAACACACGTTATCTCTTTAATGAACATGAGAATGATTTAGTTCTGGTGTGCAATGCAATGCAATGCAAAAAGTGCATAACCTATATGTTATTCTACAGTGCACAACGTTAGATCGTTAGTGCAATGCAAAGCAATGCAAATCAATGCAATGCAATGCAATGCAATGCAATGCAATGCAATGCAATGCAATGCAATACAATGCAATGCAACAACACACGTTATGTCTTTAATCAACATGGGAATGAGGTAGTTCTGGTGTGCAATGCAATGCAAAAAGTGTATAACCCATATGCTATTCTTCAGCGCACAACGTTAGATCGTTAGTTCAATGCAATGCAATGCAACAAGACACATATCATCTCTATAATGAAGTTGGGAATGATTTTGTTCTGGTGTGCAATGCAATGCTAAAAGAGCATAACCTTTATGTTATTCATCAGTGCACAAAGTTAGATCGTTAGTGCAATGCAATGCAATGCAATACATTGCAAATCAATGCAATGCAATGCAATGCAACAACACACGTTATGTCTTTAATCAACATGGGAATGAGGTAGTTCTGGTGTGCAATGCAATGCAGTGCAAAAAGTGCATACCTATATGTTATTCTTCAGTGCACAACGTTAGATCGTTAGTGCAATGCAATGCAATGCAAAGCAGTGCAAAGCAGTGCAAAGCAGTGCAAAGCAGTGCAAAGCAGTGAAAAGCAGTGCAAAGCAATGCAAAGCAATGCAGTGCAAAGCAATGCAAAGCAATGCAGTGCAAAGCAAAGCAATGCAATGCAATACAATGCAATGCAACAACACACATTATCTCTTTAAAGAACATGGGAAAGATTTAGTTCTGGTGTGCAATGCAATGCAATGCAAAAAGTGCATAACCTATATGTTTTTCTTCAGTGCACAACGTTAGATCGTTTGTGGAATGCAATGCAATGCAATAACACACGTTATCTCTTTAATGAACATGAGAATGATATAGTTCTGGTGTGCAATGCAATGCAATGCAAAAAGTGCATAACCTATATGTTATTCTACAGTGCACAACGTTAGATCGTTAGTGCAGTGCAATGCAATGCAATGCAGTGCAATGCAATGCAATGCAATGCAATGCAATGCAATGCAATGCAATGCAATGCAATGCAATGCAAAGCAATGCAATGCAATGCAATGCAATGCAATGCAATGCAATGCAATGCAATACAATACAATGCAATGCAACAACACACGTTATGTATTTAATCAACATGGGAATGAGGTAGTTCTGGTGTGCAATGCAATGCAATGCAAAAAGTGCATAACCTATATGTTATTCTTCAGTGCACAACGTTAGATCGTTAGTGCAATGCAATGCAATGCAACAACACACATATCATCTCTATAATGAACTTGGGAATGATTTTGTTCTGGTGTGCAATGCAATGCGACAAGAGCATAACCTATATGTTATTCTTCAGTGCACAACATTAGATCGTTTGTGCAATGCAATGCAAAGCAATGCACCAACAAACGTTATCTCTTTAATGAACATGGGAATGATTTAGTTCTGGTGTGCAATGCAGTGAAATGCAAAAAGTGCATAACCTTTATGTTATTCTTCAGTGCACAAAGTTAAATCGTTAGTGCAATGCAATGCAATGCAATGCAACAACACACGTTATGTGTTTAATCAACATGGGAATGAGGTAGTTCTGGTGTGCAATGCAATGCAAAAAGTGCATAACCTATATGTTTTTCTTCAGTGCACAACGTTAGATCGTTTGTGCAATGCAATGCAATGCAATGCAACAACACACGTTATCTCTTTAATGAACATGAGAATGATTTAGTTCTGGTGTGCAATGCAATGCAAAAAGTGCATAACCTATATGTTATTCTACAGTGCACAACGTTAGATCGTTAGTGCAATGCAATGCAATGCAGTGCAAAGCAATGCAAAGCAATGCAAATCAATGCAATGCAATGCAATGCAATGCAATGCAATGCAATGCAATGCAATACAATGCAATGCAATGCAACAACACACGTTATGTCTTTAATCAACATGGGAATGAGGTAGTTCTGGTGTGCAATGCAATGCAAAAAGTGTATAACCCATATGCTATTCTTCAGCGCACAACGTTAGATCGTTAGTTCAATGCAATGCAACAAGACACATATCATCTCTATAATGAAGTTGGGAATGATTTTGTTCTGGTGTGCAATGCAATGCGAAAAGAGCATAACCTTTATGTTATTCATCAGTACACAAAGTTAGATCGTTAGTGCAATGCAATGCAATACATTGCAAATCAATGCAATGCAATGCAATGCAACAACACACGTTATGTCTTTAATCAACATGGGAATGAGGTAGTTCTGGTGTGCAATGCAATGCAGTGCAAAAAGTGCATACCTATATGTTATTCTTCAGTGCACAACGTTAGATCGTTAGTGCAATGCAATGCAAAGCAGTGCAAAGCAGTGCAAAGCAATGCAAAGCAATGCAGTGCAAAGCAATGCAAAGCAATGCAGTGCAAAGCAAAGCAATGCAATGCAATGCAATGCAATGCAATGCAATACAATACAATGCAATGCAACAACACACATTATCTCTTTAAAGAACATGGGAATGATTTAGTTCTGGTGTGCAATGCAATGCAATGCAAAAAGTGCATAACCTATATGTTTTTCTTCAGTGCACAACGTTAGATCGTTTGTGGAATGCAATGCAATGCAATAACACACGTTATCTCTTTAATGAACATGAGAATGATATAGTTCTGGTGTGCAATGCAATGCAATGCAAAAAGTGCATAACCTATATGTTATTCTACAGTGCACAACGTTAGATCGTTAGTGCAGTGCAATGCAATGCAATGCAGTGCAAAGCAATGCAATGCAATGCAAAGCAATGCAATGCAATGCAATGCAATGCAATGCAATGCAGTGCAATGCAATGCAATGCAATGCAATGCAATACAATGCAATGCAACAACACACGTTATGTATTTAATCAACATGGGAATGAGGTCGTTCTTGTGTGCAATGCAATGCAATGCAAAAAGTGCATAACCTATATGTTATTCTTCAGTGCACAACGTTAGATCGTTAGTGCAATGCAATGCAATGCAACAACACACATATCATCTCTATAATGAACTTGGGAATGATTTTGTTCTGGTGTGCAATGCAATGCGACAAGAGCATAACCTATATGTTATTCTTCAGTGCACAACATTAGATCGTTTGTGCAATGCAATGCAAAGCAATGCACCAACAAACGTTATCTCTTTAATGAACATGGGAATGATTTAGTTCTGGTGTGCAATGCAGTGAAATGCAAAAAGTGCATAACCTTTATGTTATTCTTCAGTGCACAAAGTTAAATCGTTAGTGCAATGCAATGCAATGCAATGCAACAACACACGTTATCTCTTTAATGAACATGAGAATGATTTAGTTCTGGTGTGCAATGCAATGCAATGCAAAAAGTGCATAACCTATATGTTATTCTACAGTGCACAACGTTAGATCGTTAGTGCAATGCAATGCAATGCAGTGCAAAGCAATGCAAAGCAATGCAAATCAATGCAATGCAATGCAATGCAACAACACACGTTATGTCTTTAATCAACATGGGAATGAGGTAGTTCTGGTGTGCAATGCAATGCAAAAAGTGTATAACCCATATGCTATTCTTCAGCGCACAACGTTAGATCGTTAGTTCAATGCAATGCAATGCAATGCAACAAGACACATATCATCTCTATAATGAAGTTGGGAATGATTTTGTTCTGGTGTGCAATGCAATGCGAAAAGAGCATAACCTTTATGTTATTCATCAGTGCACAAAGTTAGATCGTTAGTGCAATGCAATGCAATACATTGCAAATCAATGCAATGCAATGCAATGCAACAACACACATATCATCTCTATAATGAACTTGGGAATGATTTTGTTCTGGTGTGCAATGCAATGCGACAAGAGCATAACCTATATGTTATTCTTCAGTGCACAACATTAGATCGTTTGTGCAATGCAATGCAAAGCAATGCACCAACAAACGTTATCTCTTTAATGAACATGGGAATGATTTAGTTCTGGTGTGCAATGCAGTGAAATGCAAAAAGTGCATAACCTTTATGTTATTCTTCAGTGCACAAAGTTAAATCGTTAGTGCAATGCAATGCAATGCAATGCAACAACACACGTTATGTGTTTAATCAACATGGGAATGAGGTAGTTCTGGTGTGCAATGCAATGCAAAAAGTGCATAACCTATATGTTTTTCTTCAGTGCACAACGTTAGATCGTTTGTGCAATGCAATGCAATGCAATGCAACAACACACGTTATCTCTTTAATGAACATGAGAATGATTTAGTTCTGGTGTGCAATGCAATGCAATGCAAAAAGTGCATAACCTATATGTTATTCTACAGTGCACAACGTTAGATCGTTAGTGCAATGCAATGCAATGCAGTGCAAAGCAATGCAAAGCAATGCAAAGCAATGCAAAGCAATGCAAATCAATGCAATGCAATGCAATGCAATGCAATGCAATGCAATACAATGCAATGCAATGCAACAACACACGTTATGTCTTTAATCAACATGGGAATGAGGTAGTTCTGGTGTGCAATGCAAAAAGTGTATAACCCATATGCTATTCTTCAGCGCACAACGTTAGATCGTTAGTTCAATGCAATGCAATGCAACAAGACACATATCATCTCTATAATGAAGTTGGGAATGATTTTGTTCTGGTGTGCAATGCAATGCGAAAAGAGCATAACCTTTATGTTATTCATCAGTGCACAAAGTTAGATCGTTAGTGCAATGCAATGCAATGCAATACATTGCAAATCAATGCAATGCAATGCAATGCAACAACACACGTTATGTCTTTAATCAACATGGGAATGAGGTAGTTCTGGTGTGCAATGCAATGCAGTGCAAAAAGTGCATACCTATATGTTATTCTTCAGTGCACAACGTTAGATCGTTAGTGCAATGCAATGCAAAGCAGTGCAAAGCAGTGCAAAGCAATGCAAAGCAATGCAAAGCAATGCAGAGCAATGCAGTGCAAAGCAATGCAAAGCAATGCAGTGCAAAGCAATGCAGTGCAAAGCAATGCAATGCAATACAATACAATGCAATGCAACAACACACATTATCTCTTTAAAGAACATGGGAATGATTTAGTTCTGGTGTGCAATGCAATGCAATGCAAAAAGTGCATAACCTATATGTTTTTCTTCAGTGCACAACGTTAGATCGTTTGTGGAATGCAATGCAATGCAACAACACACGTTATCTCTTTAATGAACATGAGAATGATATAGTTCTGGTGTGCAATGCAATGCAATGCAAAAAGTGCATAACCTATATGTTATTCTACAGTGCACAACGTTAGATCGTTAGTGCAGTGCAATGCAATGCAACAACACACATATCATCTCTATAATGAACTTGGGAATTATTTAGATCTGGTGTGCAATGCAATGCGAAAAGTGCATAACCTATATGTTATTCTTCAGTGCACAACGTTAGATCGTTTGTGCAATGCAATGCAATGCAATGCACCAACAAACGTTATCTCTTTAATGAACATGGGAATGATTTAGTTCTGGTGTACAATGCAATGAAATGCAAAAAGTGCATAACCTATATGTTATTCTTCAGTGCACAACGTTAGATCGTTAGTGCAATGCAATGCAATGCAATGCAAAGCAGTGCAAAACAGTGCAAAGCAATTTAGTGCAAAGCAATGCAGTGCAAAGCAATGCAGTGCAAAGCAATGCAATGCAATGCAATGCAATGCAATGCAATGCAATGCAATGCAATGCAAAGCAATGCAATGCAATGCAATGCAATGCAATGCAATACAATGCAACAACACACATTTTCTCTTTAATGAACATGGGAATGATTTTGTTCTGGTGTGCAATGCAATGCAAAAAGTGCATATCCTATATGTTTTTCTTCAGTGCACAACGTTAGATCGTTAGTGCAATGCAATGCAATGCAATGTAATGCAATGCAATGCAATGCAATGCAATGCAGTGCAAAGCAATGCAAATCAATAAATTGCAATACAATACAATGCAAAAACACTCGTTATGTCTTTAATCAACATGGGAATGAGGTACTTCTGGTGTGCAATGCAATGCAATGCAAAAAGTGCATAACCTATATGTTTTTCTTCAGTGCACAACGTTAGATCGTTTGTGGAATGCAATGCAATGCAACAACACACGTTATCTCTTTAATGAACATGAGAATGATATAGTTCTGGTGTGCAATGCAATGCAATGCAATGCAAAAAGTGCATAACCTATATGTTATTCTACAGTGCACAACGTTAGATCGTTAGTGCAGTGCAATGCAATGCAATGCAATGCAATGCAGTGCAAAGCAATGCAAATCAATATAATGCAATACAATGCAATGCAAAAACACTCGTTATGTCTTTAATCAACATGGGAATGAGGTACTTCTGGTGTGCAATGCAATGCAAATGCGAAAAGTGCATAACCTATATGTTATTCTTCAGTGCACAACGTTAGATCGTTTGTGCAATGCAATTGCAACAACACATGTTATCTCTTTAATGAACATGGGAATGAGTAAGTTCTAGTGTGCAATGCAATGCAATGTAAGAAGTGCATAGCCTATGTTATTCTTCAATGCACAACGTTAGATCGTGTGTGCAATGCAATGCAATGCAATGCAACAACACACATTTTATCTCTTTAATGAACACGGGATCGAGTAAGTTCTGTTGTGCAATGCAATGCAAGTAGTGCACAGACTATATGTTATTCTTCAATGCACAACGTTAGACAATTTGTGCTAAACAACAACACAGATGTTATCTCTGTAATGAACATGGCATTGAGTTAGTTTTGGTGTGCAATGCAATGCAATGCACGAAGTGCATAACCTATGTTTCTTTAATGATGCTCAACGTTAGATCGTTTGTGCAAAGCACATAATGTTATAACAATGAGCTATACATACGTACACTTTTGACCTACTGAACATATTTCTGGCCAAAGAGTCCTTAAAGATGTTATATCATCCTGACAAAGGTCCAAATTTGACATACTGAATTTTTTTCTGGCCAAGGAGTACTCGAAACTTGACCTTTCCATTTATACTCTTTGACTTTTTCTGATGTTACGTCAGCCATACAGAATTCAATATTTGACCAAAGGAAAACATTTCTTGCCAAAGAGTCCTCGATCTTGGGCTTTCTATACATACTCATAGTCCAACTCCTTCTGATGCTTCATAAGCCATATAGATGTCCATATCTGACCTTTTGAACTTATTTGTGGTCAAAGTGTCCTAAAACAATTCAAACTATATAAAGTTATAGACTCCTTTTGATGATAAATCAGCTAAACAGAGTGCCCCTTTTGACCTACTAAAAATATTTCTGGCCAAAGAGTCCTCGATCTTGGGCTTTCTATACATACTCATAGACTCCTTCTGGTGCTTCATAAGCCATATAGATTTCCATATCTGAAATTTTGAACTTATTTGTGGTCAAAGTGTCCTAAAAAAAATTCAAACTATATAAAGTTATAGACACCTTTTGATGATGTCAGCTATACAGAGGTCCCCTTTTGACCTCCTGAACATATTTCTGGCCAAAGAGTCCTCGATCTTGGGCTTTCTATACATACTCTTAGACTTCTTCTGATGCTTCATAAGCCATATAGATGTCCATATCTGACCATTTGAACTTATTTGTGGTCAAAGTGTCCTCAAAATGTTTCAAACAATAGAAAGTTATAGACTCCTTTTGATGATAAATCAGCTATAAAAAGGTCCCCTTTTGACCTCCTGAACATGTTTCTGGCCAAAGAGTCCTCAATCTTGGGCTTTCTATACATACTCATAGACTCCTTCTGATGCTTCATAAGCCATATAGATTTCCATATCTGACCTTTTGAACTTATTTGTGGTCAAAGTGTCCTCAAAATTTTTCAAACTATAGAAAGACTCCTTTTGATGATAAATCAGCTATACAGAGGTCCCCTTTTGACCTCCTTAACATATTTCTGGCCAAAGAGTCCTCGATCTTGGGCTTTCTATACATACTCATAGACTCCTTCTGATGCTTCATAAGCCATATAGATGTCCATATCTGACCTTTTGAACTTATTTGTGGTCAAAGTGTCCTCAAAATTTTTCAAACTATAGAAAGTTATAGACTCCTTTTGATGATAAATCAGCTATACAGAGGTCCCCTTTTGACCTCCTGAACATGTTTCTGGCCAAAGAGTCCTCAATCTTGGGCTTTCTATACATACTCATAGACTCCTTCTGATGCTTCATAAGCCATATAGATGTCCATATCTGACCATTTGAACTTATTTGTGGTCAAAGTGTCCTCAAAATGTTTCAAACAATAGAAAGTTTTAGACTCCTTTTGATGATAAATCAGCTATAAAAAGGTCCCCTTTTGACCTCCTGAACATGTTTCTGGCCAAAGAGTCCTCAATCTTGGGCTTTCTATACATACTCATAGACTCCTTCTGATGCTTCATAAGCCATATAGATTTCCATATCTGACCTTTTGAACTTATTTGTGGTCAAAGTGTCCTCAAAATTTTTCAAACTATAGAAAGACTCCTTTTGATGATAAATCAGCTATACAGAGGTCCCCTTTTGACCTCCTTAACATATTTCTGGCCAAAGAGTCCTCGATCTTGGGCTTTCTATACATACTCATAGACTCCTTCTGATGCTTCATAAGCCATATAGATGTCCATATCTGACCTTTTGAACTTATTTGTGGTCAAAGTGTCCTAAAAAATTTTCAAACCAAATAAAGTTATAGACTCCTTTTGATGATAAATCAGCTATAAAGAGGTCCCCTTTTGACCTCCTGAACATGTTTTTGGCCAAAGTGTCCTCAATCTTGGGCTTTCTATACATACTCATAGATTCCTTCTGATGCTTCATAAGCCATATAGATGTCCATATCTGACCTTTTGAACTTATTTCTGGTCAAAGTGTCCTAAAATTTTTCAAACTATATAAAGTTATAGACTCCTTTTAAAGATAAATCAGCTATACAGAGGGCCCCTTTTGACCTACTGAACATATTTCTGGCCAAAGAGTCGTCGATCTTGCGTTTTCTATTCATACACATAGACTCCTTCTGATGCTTCATAAGCCATATAGATTTCCATATCTGACCTTTTGAACTTATTTGTGGTCAAAGTGTCCTCAAAATATTTCAAACTATAGAAAGATTCCGTTTGATGATAAATCAGCTATACAGAGGTCACCTTTTGACCTCCTTAACATATTTCTGGCCAAAGAGTCCTCGATCTTGGGCTTTCTATACATACTCATAGACTCCTTCTGATGCTTCATAAGCCATATAGATGTCCATATCTGACCTTTTGAACTTATTTGTGGTCAAAGTATCCTCAAAATTTTTCAAACTATAGAAAGTTATTGACTCCTTTTGATGATAAATCAGCTATACAGAGGTCCCCTTTTGACCTCCTGAACATATTTCTGCCCAAGGAGTCCTCGATCTTGGGCTTTCTATACATACTCATAGACTCCTTCTGATGCTTCATAAGCCATATAGATGTCCATATCTGACCTGTTGAACTTATTTGTGGTCAAAGTGTCCTCAAAATTTTTCAAACTATAGATAGACTCCTTTTGATGATAAATCAGCTATACAGAGGTCCCCTTTTGACCTCCTTAACATATTTCTGGCCAAAGAGTCCTCGATCTTGGGCTTTCTATACATACTCTTAGACTTCTTCTGATGCTTCATAAGCCATATAGATTTCCACATCTGACCTTTTGAACTTATTTGTGGTCAAAGTGTCCTCAAAATTTTTCAAACTATAGAAAGTTATAGACTGCTTTTGATGATAAATCAACTATACAGAGGGCCCCTTTTGACCTACTGAACATATTTCTGGCCAAAGAGTCCTCGATCTTGCGTTTTCTATTCATACTCATAGACTCCTTCTGATGCTTCATAAGCCATATAGATTTCCATATCTGACCTTTTGAACTTATTTGTGGTCAAAGTGTCCTCAAAATTTTTCAAACTATAGAAAGTTATAGACTCCTTTTGATGATAAATCAGCTATACAGAGGTCCCCTTTTGACCTCCTGAACATATTTCTGGCCAAAGAGTCCTCGATCTTGGGCTTTCTATACATACTCATAGACTCCTTCTGATGCTTCATATGCCATATAGATTTCCATATCTGACCTTTTGAACTTATTTGTGGTCAAAGTGTCCTAAAAAAAATTCAAACTATATTAAGTTATAGACTCCTTTTGATGATAAATCAGCTATACAGAGGTCCCCTTTTGACCTCCTGAACATATTTCTGGCCAAAGAGTCCTCGATCTTGGGCTTTCTATACATACTCATAGACTCCTTCTGATGCTTCATATGCCATATAGATTTCCATATCTGACCTTTTGAACTTATTTGTGGTCAAAGTGTCCTAAAAAAAATTCAAACTATATTAAGTTATAGACTCCTTTTGATGATAAATCAGCTATACAGAGGGCCCCTTTTGACCTACTGAACATATTTTTGGCCAAAGAGTCCTCGATCTTGGGCTTTCTATACATACTCATAGACTCCTTCTGATGCTTCATAAGCCATATAGATGTCCATATCTGTCCTTTTGAACTTATTTCTGGTCAAATGTCCTCAAAATTGTTCAAACTATATAAAGTTATAGACTCCTTCTGATAATAAATCAGCTATACAAAGGTCACCTTTTGACCTTCTGAACATATTTCTGGCCAAAGAGTTCTTGAACATTGTCTTGCTATACTACAGATTGACTTCTTGTGATGTTATATTAATCAGCCAGTAGTCTATTTTTGACCTACTGAACATATTTCTGGCCAGAGTCTGTGAACATCAACTCACTATACATATAGACTGACTTCTCGTAATGTAAAATCAGGCAGACAGTAGTCCATATTTGACTGATTGAAAAAAAATTTGACCAAAGTGTTCTCAAAAGGATTTTGTCTATCATAAATATATAGACTCCTTCTGATGTTAAATCAGCCATACAGAAGTCCATATTTGACCTTCTGAAAATATTTCTGGCCAGAGACCTTGAACATTTACCTTACTATTTATATTTCTCCTACCATAAAGACTTCTCGTGATGTTATATCAGCCAGACTGTAGCCATATTTGGCTGATTTAACATGTTTTTGGCCAAAGAATCCTCAAAATGTTTTTTACTCTTAGAAACTCATAGACTCCTTCTGATGTTAAATCAGCCATACAGAAGTCCATATTTGACCCAAGGAATATATTTATGGCCATAGAGTTCTCGATCTTGACCTTTCTATACATACTCATAGACTCCTTCTAATGTTACATAAGCAATATAGATATCCATATCTGACCTTTTGAACTTATTTCTGGTCATCAAAAGTTTTTAAACTATATAAAGTTATAGACTCTTTCTGATGATAAACCCGCTATTCAGAGGTCCCCTTTTGACCTACTGAACATATTTCTGACCAAAGAGTCCTAAATGATTAACACTATACATTCAGATTGATATCTTCGGATGTTATATCATCCTGACAAAAGTCCATATTTGACATACTGAATTTTTTTCTGGCCAAGGAGTACTCGAAACTTGACCTTTCCATATATACTCGTTGACTTTTTCTAATGTTACTTCAGCCATACAGAAGTCCATATTTGACCCAAGGAACATATTTTTGGCCAAAGAGTCCTCGATCTTGGGCTTTCTATAAATACTCATAGTCCAACTCCTTCTGATGCTTCATAAGCCATATAGATGTCCATATCTGACCTTTTGAACTTATTTCTGGTCAAAGTGTCCTAAAATTTTTCAAACTATATAAAGTTATAGACTCCTTTTAAAGATAAATCAGCTATACAGAGGGCCCCTTTTGACCTACTGAACATATTTCTGGCCAAAGAGTCGTCGATCTTGCGTTTTCTATTCATACACATAGACTCCTTCTGATGCTTCATAAGCCATATAGATTTCCATATCTGACCTTTTGAACTTATTTGTGGTCAAAGTGTCCTCAAAATATTTCAAACTATAGAAAGATTCCTTTTGATGATAAATCAGCTATACAGAGGTCACCTTTTGACCTCCTTAACATATTTCTGGCCAAAGAGTCCTCGATCTTGGGCTTTCTATACATACTCATAGACTCCTTCTGATGCTTCATAAGCCATATAGATGTCCATATCTGACCTTTTGAACTTATTTGTGGTCAAAGTATCCTCAAAATTTTTCAAACTATAGAAAGTTATTGACTCCTTTTGATGATAAATCAGCTATACAGAGGTCCCCTTTTGACCTCCTGAACATATTTCTGGCCAAAGAGTCCTCGATCTTGGGCTTTCTATACATACTCATAGACTCCTTCTGATGCTTCATATGCCATATAGATTTCCATATCTGACCTTTTGAACTTATTTGTGGTCAAAGTGTCCTAAAAAAAATTCAAACTATATTAAGTTATAGACTCCTTTTGATGATAAATCAGCTATACAGAGGTCCCCTTTTGACCTCCTGAACATATTTCTGGCCAAAGAGTCCTCGATCTTGGGCTTTCTATACATACTCATAGACTCCTTCTGATGCTTCATATGCCATATAGATTTCCATATCTGACCTTTTGACCTTATTTGTGGTCAAAGTGTCCTAAAAAAAATTCAAACTATATTAAGTTATAGACTCCTTTTGATGATAAATCAGCTATACAGAGGGCCCCTTTTGACCTACTGAACATATTTTTGGCCAAAGAGTCCTCGATCTTGGGCTTTCTATACATACTCATAGACTCCTTCTGATGCTTCATAAGCCATATAGATGTCCATATCTGTCCTTTTGAACTTATTTCTGGTCAAATGTCCTCAAAATTGTTCAAACTATATAAAGTTATAGACTCCTTCTGATAATAAATCAGCTATACAAAGGTCACCTTTTGACCTCCTGAACATATTTCTGGCCAAAGAGTTCTTGAACATTGTCTTGCTATACTACAGATTGACTTCTTGTGATGTTATATTAACCAGCCAGTAGTCTATTTTTGACCTACTGAACATATTTCTGGCCAGAGTCTGTGAACATCAACTCACTATACATATAGACTGACTTCTCGTAATGTAAAATCAGGCAGACAGTAGTCCATATTTGACTGATTGAAAAAAAATTTGACCAAAGTGTTCTCAAAAGGATTTTGTCTATCATAAATATATAGACTCCTTCTGATGTTAAATCAGCCATACAGAAGTCCATATTTGACCTTCTGAAAATATTTCTGGCCAGAGACCTTGAACATTTACCTTACTATTTATATTTCTCCTACCATAAAGACTTCTCGTGATGTTATATCAGCCAGACTGTAGCCATATTTGGCTGATTTAACATGTTTTTGGCCAAAGAATCCTCAAAATGTTTTTTACTCTTAGAAACTCATAGACTCCTTCTGATGTTAAATCAGCCATACAGAAGTCCATATTTGACCCAAGGAATATATTTATGGCCATAGAGTTCTCGATCTTGACCTTTCTATACATACTCATAGACTCCTTCTAATGTTACATAAGCAATATAGATATCCATATCTGACCTTTTGAACTTATTTCTGGTCATCAAAAGTTTTTAAACTATATAAAGTTATAGACTCTTTCTGATGATAAATCCGCTATTCAGAGGTCCCCTTTTGACCTACTGAACATATTTCTGACCAAAGAGTCCTAAATGATTAACACTATACATTCAGATTGATATCTTCGGATGTTATATCATCCTGACAAAAGTCCATATTTGACATACTGAATTTTTTTCTGGCCAAGGAGTACTCGAAACTTGACCTTTCCATATATACTCGTTGACTTTTTCTAATGTTACTTCAGCCATACAGAAGTCCATATTTGACCCAAGGAACATATTTTTGGCCAAAGAGTCCTCGATCTTGGGCTTTCTATAAATACTCATAGTCCAACTCCTTCTGATGCTTCATAAGCCATATAGATGTCCATATCTGACCTTTTGAACTTATTTCTGGTCAAAGTGTCCTCAAAATTTTTCAAACTATATAAAGTTATAGTCTCCTTCTGATGATAAATCAGCTATACAGAGGTCCCCTTTTGACCTCCTGAACATATTTCTGGCCAAAGAGTCCTAAAAGATTAACACTATACATTCAGACTGATATCTTCGGATGTTATATCATCCTGACAAAAGTCCATATTAGACCTACCGAATTTTTTTCTGGCCAAGGAGTGAGTACTCGAAACTTGACCTTTCCATATATACTTGTTGACTCTTTCTGATGTTACGTCAGACATACAGAATTCCATATTTGACCCAAGGAACATATTTCTTGCCAAAGAGTCCTCGATCTTGGGCTTTCTATACATACTCATAGACTCCTTCTGATGCTTCATAAGCCATATAGATGTCCATATCTATCCTTTTGAACTTATTTCTGGTCAAAGTGTCCTCAAAATTTTTCAAACTATATAAAGTTATAGACTCCTTCTGATAAAAAAGAGTCCTAAATCTTGATCTTTGCATTCTCACTCCTAGACTCCTTCTGATGGTTCATAAGCCACATATAGAATTCCATAATTTGACCTATTGAACTTATTTCTGGTCAAATGGTCCTCAAAGGGTTTCTTATTATGTTAATTCAGCCATACAGAGGTTCCTATTTGAACTACTGAACACATTTTTGGCCAAAGAGTCTTTGAACATTAACTTTCTCTGCTTATTGACTTCGCTTGACTTCATTAGCCATACAAAAGTCCATATTTGACCTACTAACATATTTCTGGTCAAAGAGTCAGAAAATAGAAAATAGAAACTTGAACTTTCTAAACATACTTGTATATAGAAAATCTTGACCTTTCTGTACATGCACATTGACAGCTTCCGATGTTTCATCAGCCTGAAAGACGTCCATACTTGACCCATTGAATATATTTCTGACCATGGAGTCCTCGATCTTGAACTTTCTAAACATACTTGTAGACTTGTTAATTAATTATCTGCTATCCAATGTATTTGAACAGTAGTTCAAATTTTATATTTTGAACATATTTCTAGACATGAGACCTTGAACTTTAAAGTTCTAGACTAATTGCTCTTACAATCCTTCTGGTGTTTCATCAGCCATACAGTATAGTTCAAATTTGACCTATTGAACATTTCTATAACCAAAGTGTCCTCGATCTTGATCGTTCTATACATAATCATAGGCTTGTTCTGATGTTTCATCATTGAGACAGAAGTCAATTATTGACCTACTGAACATATTTCTGGCAAAAGAATCATCAAAGTTTAACTTACTGTTCCTTCTCCTAGACTATTTTTGATTTTACATCCACCAATACAGTAGTCCATATTTGACCAAGAGAACATATTTCTGGCCAAAAGAAACGTCAAAAGGTATGTTTATATGCATTCTCATCGACTACTTTTGATGTTAAATCAACCATATTGTTAGTCCAAATTTGACCCATTGAACATTGCATTGCATTGCACTAACGATCTAACGTTGTGCACTGTAGAATAAAATATAGGTTATGCACTTTTTGCATTGCATTGCACACCAGAACTAAATCATTCTCATGTTCATTAAAGAGATAACGTGTGTTGTTGCGTTGCATTGTATTGCATTGCATTGCATTGCATTGCATTGCATTGCATTGCATTGCATTGCATTGCTTTGCACTGCATTGCTTTGCACTGCTTTGCACTGCTTTGCACTTTGCATTGCATTGCACTAACGATCTAACGTTGTGCACTGAAGAATAACATATAGGTATGCACTTTTTGCACTGCATTGCATTGCACACCAGAACTACCTCATTCTCATGTTGATTAAAGACATAACGTGTGTTGTTGCATTGCATTGCATTGCATTGATTTGCAATGTATTGCATTGCATTGCATTGCACTAACGATCTAACTTTGTGCACTGATGAATAACATAAAGGTTATGCACTTTTTGCATTTCACTGCATTGCACACCAGAACTAAATCATTCCCATGTTCATTAAAGAGATAACGTTTGTTGGTGCATTGCTTTTGCATTGCATTGCACAAACGATCTAATGTTGTGCACTGAAGAATAACATATAGGTTATGCTCTTTTCGCTTTGCATTGCACACCAGAACAAAATCATTCCCAAGTTCATTATAGAGATGATATGTGTGTTGTTGCATTGCATTGCATTGCATTGAATTGCATTGAACTAACGATCTAACGTTGTGCACTGAAGAATTACATATAGGTTATGCACTTTTTGCATTGCATTGCACACCAGAACTACCTCATTCCCATGTTGATTAAAGACATAACGTGTGTTGTTGCATTGCATTGTATTGCATTGCATTGCATTACATTGATTTGCATTGCTTTGCATTGCTTTGCATTGCTTTGCATTGCTTTGCACTGCATTGCATTGCATTGCATTGCATTGCATTGCATTGTATTGCATTACACTGCATTGAACTAACGATCTAACGTTGTGCACTGAAGATTAACATATAGGTTATGCACTTTTCGCATTGCATTGCATACCAGAACTAAATCATTCCCATGTTCATTAAAGAGATAACGTGTGTTGATGCATTGCATTGCACTGAAGAAAAACATATAGGTTATGCACTTTTTGCATTGCATTGCATTGCACACCAGAACTAAATCATTCCCATGTTCATTAAAGAGATAATGTGTGTTGTTGCATTGCATTGCACTTACGATCTAACGTTGTGCACTGAAGAATAACATATAGGTTATGCACTTTTTGCATTGCATTGCACACCAGAACTACCTCATTCCCATGTTGATTAAAGACATAACGTGTGTTGTTGCATTGTATTGTATTGCATTGCATTGCATTGCATTGCATTGCATTGATTTGCATTGCTTTGCTTTGCACTGCATTGCATTGCATTGCACTAACGATCTAACGTTGTGCACTGTAGAATAACATATAGGTTATGCACTTTTTGCATTGCATTGCATTGCACACCAGAACTAAATCATTCTCATGTTCATTAAAGAGATAACGTGTGTTGTTGCATTGCATTGCATTGCATTGCATTGCATTGCACAAACGATCTAACGTTGTGCACTGAAGAAAAACATATAGGTTATGCACTTTTTGCATTGCATTGCACACCAGAACTACCTCATTCCCATGTTGATTAAAGACATAACGTGTGTTGTTGCATTGATTTGCATTGCATTGCATTGCACTAACGATCTAACTTTGTGCACTGAAGAATAACATAAAGGTTATGCACTTTTTGCATTTCACTGCATTGCACACCAGAACTAAATCATTCCCATGTTCATTAAAGAGATAACGTTTGTTGGTGCATTGCTTTGCATTGCATTGCATTGAATTGCATTGCACTAACGATCTAACGTTGTGCACTGAAGAATAACATATAGGTTATGCACTTTTTGCATTGCATTGCACACCAGAACTACCTCATTCCCATGTTGATTAAAGACATAACGTGTGTTGTTGCATTGCATTGTATTGCATTGCATTGCATTGCATTGCATTGCATTGCTTTGCACTGCTTTGCACTGCATTGCACAAAAGATCTAACGTTGAGCACTGAAGAAAAACATATAGGTTATGCACTTTTTCATTGCATTGCATTGCACACCAGACCTAAATCATTCCCATGTTCATTAAAGACATAACGTGTGTTGTTGCGTTGCATTGCATTGTATTGCATTGCATTGATTTGCATTGCATTGCACTGCATTGAACTAACGATCTAACGTTGTGCACTGAAGATTAATATATAGGTTATGCACTTTTCGCATTGCATTGCATTGCATACCAGAACTAAATCATTCCCATGTTCATTAAAGAGATAACGTGTGTTGTTGCATTGCATTGCATTGCATTGCACAAACGATCTAACGTTGTGCACTGAAGAAAAACATATTGGTTATGCACTTTTCGCACTGCATTGCATTGCACACTAGAACTTAACCATTCACATGTTCATTAAAGAGATGATATGTGTGTTGTTTCATTGCATTGCACTAACGATCTAACGTTGTGCACTGAAGAATAACATATAGGCTATGCACTTCTTGCATTGCATTACACACCAGAAGTAACTCATTCCCAAACTCCATTGCATTTTGCTTTGAGGAAATACAATATGTGCTATTGCATTGCATTTCACACAAGATCAAACTTTGTGCATTGAAGAATAACATATACGCTATGAGTGCATCACAAACATACAATAACTATCTCATTCCGATGTGCATTGAAGAGATACCATTTTTGGAGTTACATTCCACTGCATAAAAGATCTAACTGATATAGTTAGATATAATAATAATACATTATTATTCAACGCTAATTCTTAGATCGTTTGTGCAATGCAACACTCATGTTATGTTTTCATTGCACATGAGATATGAAGTAGTTTATTCTATGCATTGTAACGCAAGAGGTAAATGCAATAATTTCCTAACTAACTAAAAGTTAGTTATTGTGCAATGCCAATGCACATATGTCATGTGTCAAATCAGGCCTACAGAGGTCCCTCTTTGACCTACAGAACATATTTTCTGTCCAAAGAGTTCTCACTGACTTCTTACTTACTGACTTCTTGTGATGTTGTATTAGCAAGACAGTAGTCCATGTTTGGGCAAACATATTTCACATATTGCACATATTTCTGACCCAAGAGTAATCGATCTTAAACTTTCTATACATTCTCGTAGAATCTTTCTGATGTTACATCAGCCATACAGAAGTCCATTTTTGAACACATTTCTGGATAAAGACTCCTTGAACATTAACTTCTAAACATACAAGACTGACTTGTTGTGATGTTATATAAGCCAGACAGTAGTCCATATTTGACTGATTGAACATATTTTTGGCAAAAGAGTCCTCAAAAGGTATTTTGTGTATATTATAAACTTATAGACTCCTTCTGATGTTAAATCAGCCATATAGAGGTGCATCTTTGACCTATTGAACTTATTTCTGGTCAAAGGGTCCTCAAAATTTTTCAAACTATATAAAGTTATAGTCTCCTTCTGATGATAAATCAGCTATACAGAGGGCCTCTTCTGACCTACTGAACATGTTTCTGGCCAAAGAGTCCTCGATCTTGCATTTCTATACATACTCATAGACTCCTTCTGATGCTTCATAAGCCATATAGATGTCCATATCTGACCTTTTGAACTTATTTGTGGTCAAAGTGTCCTAACATTTTTTCAAACTATAGAAAGTTATAGACTCCTTTTGATGATAAATCAGCTATACAGAGGGCCTCTTCTGACCTACTGAACATAATTCTGGCCAAAGAGTCCTCGATCTTGCGTTTTCTATACATACTCATAGACTCCTTCTGATGCTTCATAAGCCATATAGATGTCCATATCTGACCTTTTGAACTTATTTGTGGTCAAAGTGTCCTCAAAATTTTTCAAACTATATAAAGTTATAGACTCCTTTTGATGATAAATCAGCTATACAGAGGTCCCCTTTTGACCTCCTGAACATATTTCTGGCCAAAGAGTCCTCGATCTTGGGCTTTCGATACATACTCTTAGACTCCTTCTGATGCTTCATATGCCATATTGATTTACATATCTGACATTTTGAACTTATTTGTGGTCAAAGTGTCCTAAAAAAATTCAAACTATATAAAGTTATAGACTCCTTTTGATGATAAATCAGCTGTACAGAAAGCCCCTTTGACCTACTGAACATATTTCTGGCCAAAGAGTCCTCGATCTTGGGCTTTCTAAACATACTCATAGATTCCTACTGATGCTTCATAAGCCATATAGATGTCCAACCTTTTGAACTTATTTGTGGTCAAAGTGTCCTAAAATTTTTTCAAACCAAATAAAGTTATAGACTCCTTTTGATGATAAATCAGCTATAAAGAGGTCCCCTTTTGACCTCCTGAACATATTTCTGGCCAAAGAGTCCTTGATCTTGGGCTTTCTATACATACTCATAGACTCCTTCTGATGCTTCATAAGCCATATAGATGTCCATATCTGACCTTTTGAACTTATTTGTGGTCAAAGTGTCCTCAAAAAAATTCAAACTATATAAAGTTATAGACTCCTTTTGATGATAAGTCAGCTATACAGAGGTCCCCTTTTGACCTCCTGAACATGTTTCTGGCCAAAGAGTCCTCAATATTGGGCTTTCTATACATACTCATAGATTCCTTCTGATGCTTCATAAGCCATATAGATGTCCATATCTGACCTTTTGAACTTATTTGTGGTCAAAGTGTCCTCAAAATTTTTCAAACTATAGAAAGTTATAGACTCCTTTTGATGATAAATCAGCTATACAGAGGTCCCCTTTTGACCTCCTGAACATATTTCTGGCCAAAGAGTCCTTGATCTTGGGCTTTCTATACATACTCATAGACTCCTTCTGATGCTTCATAAGCCATATAGATGTCCATATCTGACCTTTTGAACTTATTTGTGGTCAAAGTGTCCTAACATTTTTTCAAACTATAGAAAGTTATAGACTGCTTTTGATGATAAATCAGCTAAACAGAGGGCCCCTTTTGACCTCCAGAACATATTTCTGGCCAAAGAGTCCTCGATCTTGGGCTTTCTATACATACTCATAGACTCCTTCTGATGCTTCATATGCCATATAGATTTCCATATCTGACCTTTTGAACTTATTTGTGGTCAAAGTGTCCTTAAAAAAAATTCAAACTATATAAAGTTATAGACTCCTTTTGATGATAAATCAGCTATACAGAGGGCCCCTTTTGACCTACTGAACATATTTTTGGCCAAAGAGTCCTCGATCTTGGGCTTTCTATACATACTCATAGACTCCTTCTGATGCTTCATAAGCAATATAGATGTCCATATCTGTCCTTTTGAGCTTATTTCTGGTCAAATGTCCTCAAAATTGTTCAAACTATATAAAGTTATAGACTCCTTCTGATAATAAATCAGCTATACAAAGGTCACCTTTTGACCTTCTGAACATATTTCTGGCCAAAGAGTTCTTGAACATTGTCTTGCTATACTACAGATTGACTTCTTGTGATGTTATATTAACCAGCCAGTAGTCTATTTTTGACCTACTGAACATATTTCTGGCCAGAGTCAGTGAACATCAACTCACTATACATATAGACTGACTTCTCGTAATGTAAAATCATGCAGACAGTAGTCCATATTTGACTGATTGAAAAAAAATTTGACCAAAGTGTTCTCAAAAGGATTTTGTCTATCATAAATATATAAACTCCTTCTGATGTTAAATCAGCCATACAGAAGTCCATATTTGATCTTTTAAAATATTTCTGGCCAGAGACCTTGAACATTTACCTTACTATTTATATTTCTCCTACCATAAAGACTTCTCGTGATGTTATATCAGCCAGACTGTAGCCATATTTGGCTGATTTAACATGTTTTTGGCCAAAGAATCCTCAAAATGTTTTTTACTCTTAGAAACTCATAGACTCCTTCTGATGTTAAATCAGCCATACAGAAGTCCATATTTGACCCAAGGAATATATTTATGGCCATAGAGTTCTCGATCTTGACCTTTCTATACATACTCATAGACTCCTTCTAATGTTACATAAGCCATATAGATATCCATATCTGACCTTTTGAACTTATTTCTGGTCATCAAAAGTTTTTAAACTATATAAAGTTATATAACTCTTTCTGATGATAAATCCGCTATTCAGAGGTCCCCTTTTGACCTACTGAACATATTTCTGACCAAAGAGTCCTAAATGATTAACACTATACATTCAGATTGATATCTTCGGATGTTATATCATCCTGACAAAAGTCCATATTTGACCTACCGAATTTTTTTCTGGCCAAAGGAGTACTCGAAAGTTGACCTTTCCATATATACTTGTTGACTCTTTCTGATGTTACGTCAGACATACAGAATTCCATATTTGACCCAAGGAACATATTTCTTGCCAAAGAGTCCTCGATCTTGGGCTTTCTATACATACTCATCGACTCCTTCTGATGCTTCATAAGCCATATAGATGTCCATATCTATCCTTTTTAACTTATTTCTGGTCAAAGTGTCCTCAAAATTTTTCAAACTATATAAAGTTATAGACTCCTTCTGATAAAAAAAGAGTCCTCATCTTGAACTTTGCATTCTCACTCCTAGACTCCTTCTGATGGTTCATAAGCCACATATAGAATTCCATATCTGACATTTTGAACTTATTTGTGGTCAAATGGTCCTCAAAGGGTTTCTTATTATGTTAATTCAGCCATACAGAGGTTCCTATTTGAACTACTGAACACATTTTTGGCCAAAGAGTCTTTGAACATTAACTTTCTCTGCTTATTGACTTCTCTTGACTTCATTAGCCATACAAAAGTCCATATTTGACCTACTAATATATTTCTGGTCAAAGAGTCAGAAAATAGAAAATAGAAACTTGAACTTTCTAAACATACTTGTATATAGAAAATCTTGACCTTTCTGTACATGCTCATTGACAGCTTCCGATGTTTCATCAGCCTGAAAGATGTCCATACTTGACCCATTGAATATATTTCTGACCATAGAGTCCTCGATCTTGAACTTTCTAAACATACTTGTAGACTTGTTAATTAATTATCTGCTATCCAATGTATTTGAACAGTAGTTCAAATTTTATATTTTGAACATATTTCTAGACATGAGACCTTGAACTTTAAATTTCTAGACTAATTGCTCTTACAATCCTTCTGGTGTTTCATCAGCCATACAGCATAGTTCAAATTTGACCTATTGAACATTTCTATAACCAAAGTGTCCTCGATCTTGATCGTTCTATACATAATCATAGGCTTGTTCTGATGTTTCATCATTGAGACAGAAGTCAATTATTGACCTACTGAACATATTTCTGGCAAAAGAATCATCAAAGTTTAACTTACTGTTCCTTCTCCTAGACTATTTTTGATTTTACATCCACCATACAGTAGTCCATATTTGACCAAGAGAACATATTTCTGGCCAAAAGAGTCGTCAAAAGGTATGTTTATATGCATTCTCATCGACTACTTTTGATGTTAAATCAACCATATTGTTAGTCCAAATTTGACCCATTGAACATATATCTGGCCAAAGAGACCTAGAACTTTAATTATCTATACATAATTACTATCTCCTTCTGATTTTTCATCACCCAGGCTATTATCCATATTTGACAATTGAATTTCTGGCTGGAAGAGTCCTTGATCTTTCTATACATACTCATAGACGCTTTCAGATAGTACTTCAGCCAAAAAATGATCCATAATTGACTACTAAACTCATTTCCGAGCGATGGGTTTATAATCTTGATTTCTCTATACATTGACTCCTTCTGATGTTACAATAGCAAAACATTATTGTATTGTAATTGTATCAATATGACCTATTAAACCTATTTCTGACCAATGAGTCTATGAACATTTTTCAATACATACTCAATGACTCCTGATTTTACAACAGCAATATAGTATTTCAAAATTTGATCAATTGAACTTATTTCTGGCCAAAGAGACCTTGATCTTATTCTTTCTATACATACTCCTTCTGTTGTTTCATCAGCCAGATAATTGTCCACAATTGACCTACTGAACATTTTTCTGCCCGAAGAGTCTATGAACTGAAACTTTCTATACATAATCATTTACTTCTGATGTTTCTTCAGCCATACAGAAGTCCAGATTTGACATGTTGAACATATTTCTGACCAAAGAGTCTTTGATCTTGAACTTTCTATTCATAATTATAGACTCTTTCAGAAAGTACATCGGACAGACAATTGTCCATATTAATTATTAAACATATTTCTGGCCAACAAGTCCATGAACTTGAACATTCTGTACATGCTAATTGACTCCTTTTAGTGTTTCATCAGCCAGACAATAGTCCATAATTGACCCTCTGAACATATTTATAGTAAAAGAGTCCTCTGTCTTGAACTTTCTATAGATTCGCAGTGACTCCATATAGATAATTGACCGTCTTTGAACTTGAACTTTCTATTCATAATCTTCTTCCTCAATCTTCATTGACTTCTGATTCATCAGCCAGACAGCAGTCCATATTTGACCCACTAAACATATTTCTGGCAAAAGAGTCCTCGATCTTGAACCTTTTAAACATACTCATAGACTCTTTCTGATGTTTCATCAGCCATGCAGTAGTTCTGATTTGACATAATGAACATATTTCTGACCGAAGAGTCCTCGATCTTGAACTTTCTATTCATACTTATAGACTCTTTCAGAAAGTACATCGGACAGACAATTGTCCATATTAATTATTAAACATATTTCTGGCCAACAAGTCCATGAACTTGAACATTCTGTACATGCTAATTGACTCCTTTTAGTGTTTCATCAGCCAGACAATAGTCCATAATTGACCCTCTGAACATATTTATAGTAAAAGAGTCCTCTGTCTTGAACTTTCTATAGATTCGCAGTGACTCCATATAGATAATTGACCGTCTTTGAACTTGAACTTTCTATTCATAATCTTCTTCCTCAATCTTCATTGACTTCTGATTCATCAGCCAGACAGCAGTCCATATTTGACCCACTAAACATATTTCTGGCAAAAGAGTCCTCGATCTTGAACCTTTTAAACATACTCATAGACTCTTTCTGATGTTTCATCAGCCATGCAGTAGTTCTGATTTGACATAATGAACATATTTCTGACCGAAGAGTCCTCGATCTTGAACTTTCTATTCATACTTATAGACTCTTTCAGATAGTACATCGGCCAGACAATTGTAGATATTGACTATTGAAGTAAAAGAGTTTTCGATCTTGAACTTTCTATACATTCTCAAGTGATGCCTTATTTTGTTTCTTTAGCCATACAGAAGTCCAGATTTGACATGTTGAACATATTTCTGACTTGAAAATTTTGTACATGCTAATTGACTCCTTTTAGTGTTTCATCAGCCAGACAGTAGTCAATAATGGACCTACTGAAAATATTTCTGGTAAAAGAGTCCTCGATTTTGAACTTTCTATACATTCTCAGTGACGCCTTATTTTGTTTCTTTAGCCATAAAGTAGTTCAGATTTAAAGGAACACTCCACCATTTTTTGAAATAGGGCTTATTCACCTTCTTTCCTACATTTAGATAGGTGGGCAAATGCATTTTTGTCTCAGTGCATGCATTGTTTTAGTTTGACAGGGTCGGTGCTAGCTTAGCTTAGCACAATGAATGGAATCCTTTGTTGCCAGCTAGCATGTCCTGAGTAAAAGTGATTAAAAAAACAACAACAAAAAAAACACCTAATTACTTCTTGTGGCCTGCGTATTCACAACGAGTACAAATAGCGGTGCAGATTAACACTAGGCGATTTCCTAGGCAGATATTGTCTTGGGACTATATTAGGGGGAAGCACAGGCGAAGCACTGCTACTTGGGCGCAGAGATATCACACAACACATGAAATAACACAACTTCCGTCAACATACCGGCGTGAATAGTAGCTTGGTTGTTCATGCTAAACAGGTTGAATTCAACATGAGGTTATACTAGAGGAGGCTATTTGAACCGTAGTCTATATACAGCTTCTCAGCATCTATCTTACAATCGAATAAAGACACAGATTAAGGAAGAGTAATAAAAGACAACTTACATGTGCACTTTGTTCTGTCTGTGCTTTGAAAATGGATGGGACGGCCGTATCTTTCAGACGTAGTACCGTCTTTCTGGGCCCATATTCCATTTTTTCAAAGTAGTCCTCCGGTGCAAAATGCTCTTCGCAAACACGATACTGTTTAATTTTGTAGAGAGGCGTTGAAGTACAGATATCCAGAGCAGCTAGCCATTTATTTCTCACCGGTATGTTGACGTAAGTCGTGGGATTTCATGTGTTGCGTGATATCTCTGCGCCCAAGTAGCAGTGCTTCGCCTGTGCTTCCCCCTAATATAGTCCCAAGTCAATATCTGCCTAGGAAATCGCCTAGTGTTAATCTGCATCGCTAGCATCGTTTTATTTTTTTTATCACTTTTACTCAGGACATGCTAGCTGGCAACAAAGGATTCCATTCATTGTGCTAAGCTAAGCTAGCGCCGACCCTGTCAAACTAAAACAATGCATGCACTGAGACAAAAATGCATTTGCCCACCTATCTAAATGTAGGAAAGAAGGTGAATAAGCCCTATTTCAAAAAATGGTGGAGTGTTCCTTTAACATGTTGAACATATTTCTGACTGAAGAGTCCTTGATCTTGAACTTTCTATTCACACTTATAGACTCCTTCAGATAGTACATCGGCCAGACAACTGTCCATAATGACTTTTTTTTTCTTTTTTCTGGCCAACGAGTCTATGTACTTGAACTTTCTATACATCCTCATTGACTCCTTTTAGTGCTTCATCAGCCAGAGAGTACTCCATAATTTACCTAGTGAAAATATTTCTGGTAAAAGAGTCCTCGATTTTGAACTTTCTTTACAAGCTCATTGACTCCTTCTGATGTTTCATCAGCCAGACAATTGTTCATAACTGACCTACTGAACATATTTCTAGTAAAAGAGTCCTCGATCTTGAACATTCTATACATGCTCATTGACTCCTTATGCTGTTTCTTTCTATACATACTCGTTTACTCCATCTGATGTTACATCAGCCATAAAGAAGTCCATAATTGACCCAAGGGACATATTTGTGGCCAATCTTGAACTTTCTATACATACTCATAGTCTCCTTCTGATTCTTCATAAGCCATATTTATGTCCATATTTATGACCTATTATTATTTCTGGTCAAAGGTTCCTAAAAAGTTTTTAAACTATGTAAAATTATAGACTCCATCTGATGAGAAATCAGACCAAAAGAGGTCAAATTTTGACTCGAGTCAATATGTATAGAGAGTTAATGTTCAATGATTCTTTGGCCAAAAATATATTCAGAGGGTCACATACTTGTTAAAGTGATGTATCATCAGAAGAAGTCTATGAGTATTTAGTAAGTTAACTTGTGAGGACCTTTTGCCAAAAATATTTTCAATTCGCCAGATATGGACATCTATATAGCTAATGAAGAATCAGAAAGAGTCAATGAGTATATATAGAATGGTCAAGTTTAGACTCTTTGACCAGAAAAAATTTCAGTATGTCAAATATGGACTTTTGTCATGATGATATAACATCCGAAGATATCAATCTGAATGTATAGTGTTAATCTTTAAGGACTCTTTGGCCAGTAATATTTTCGGTAGGTCAAATATGGACTTCTGTATGACTGATTTAACATCAGAAGGAGTCTACAGATCATGGGTCAAAAGGTGACCTTTGTATAGCTGATTTATTATCAGAAGGAGACTATAACTTTATATAGTTTGAAAAATTTTGAGGACACTTTGACCAGAAATAAGTTCAGAAGGTCAGATATGGACATCTATATGGCTTATGAAGCATCAGAAGGAGTCTATGAGTATGTATAGAAAGCCCAAGATCGAGGACTCTTTGGCAAGAAATATGTTCCTTTGGTCAAATATGGAATTCTGTATGTCTGACGTAACATCAGAAAGAGTCAACAAGTATATATGGAAAGGTCAAGTTTTGAGTACTCACTCTTTGGCCAGAAACATGTTCAGAAGGACAAAAGAGGACCTTTTTATAGCTGATTTATCATCAAAAGGAGTCTATAACTTTATATAGTTTGAATTTTTTGTAGGACACTTTGACCACAAATAAGTTCAAAAGGTCAGATATGGACATCTATATGGCTTATGAAGCATCAGAAGGAGTCTATGAGTATGTATAGAAAGCCCAAGATTGAGGACTCTTTGGCCAGAAACATGTTCAGGAGGTCAAAAGGGGACCTCTGTATAGCTGATTTATCATCAAAAGGAGTCTATAACTTTCTATAGTTTGAAAAATTTTGAGGACACTTTGACAACAAATAAGTTCAAAAGGTCAGATATGGAAATATATATGGCTTATGAAGCATCAGAAGGAGTCTATGAGTATGTATAAAAAGCCCAAGATCGAGGACTCTTTGGCCAGAAATATGATCTGGAGGTCAAAAGGGGACCTCTGTATAGCTGATTTATCATCAAAAGGAGTCTATAACTTTATATAGTTTGAAAAAATGTTAGGACACTTTGACCACAATTAAGTTCAAAAGGTCAGATATGGACATCTATATGGCTTATGAAGCATCAGAAGGAGTCTATGAGTATGTATAGAAAGCCCAAGAACGAGGACTCTTTGGCCAGAATAATGTTCATGAGGTCAAAAGGGGCCCTCTGTATAGCTGATTTATCATCAAAAGGAGTCTATAACTTTCTATAGTTTGAAACATTTTGAGGACACTTTGACCACAAATAAGTTCAAAAGGTCAGATATGGACATCTATATGGCTTATGAAGCATCAGAAGAAATCTATGAGTATGTATAGAAAGCCCAAGATTGAGGACTCTTTGTCCAGAAACATGTTCAGGAGGTCAAAAGGGGACCTCTGTATAGCTGATTTATCATCAAAAGGAGTCTATAACTTTCTATAGTTTGAAAAATTTTGAGGACACATTGACCACAAAAAAGTTCAAAAGGTCAGATATGGAAATATATATGGCTTATGAAGCATCAGAAGGAGTCTATGAGTATGTATAGAAAGCCCAAGATCGAGGACTCTTTGGCCAGAAATATGATCTGGAGGTCAAAAGTGGCCCTCTGTATAGCTGATTTATCATCAAAAGGAGTCTATAACTTTCTATAGTTTGAAAAAATGTTAGGACACTTTGACCACAAATAAGTTCAAAAGGTCAGATATGGACATCTATATGGCTTATGAAGCATCAGAAGGAGTCTATGAGTATGTATAGAAAGCACAAGATCGAGGACTCTTTGGCCAGAATTATGTTCATGAGGTCAAAAGGCAAGGACTCTTTGGCCAGAAACATGTTCAGGAGGTCAAAAGGGGACCTCTGTATAGCTGACTTATCATCAAAAGGAATCTATAACTTTACATAGTTAGAATTTTTTTTAGGACACTTTGACCACAAATAAGTTCAAAAGGTCAGATATGGACATCTATATGGCTTATGAAGCATCAGAAGCAATCTATGAGTATGTATAGAAAGCCCAAGATTGAGGACTCTTTGGCCAGAAACATGTTCAGAAGGAAAAAAGAGGACCTTTTTATAGCTGATTTATCATCAAAAGGAGTCTATAACTTTATTTGGTTTGAAATTTTTTTAGGACACTTTGACCACAAATAAGTTCAAAAGGTCAGATATGGACATCTATATGGCTTATGAAGCATCAGAAGCAATCTATGAGTATGTATAGAAAGCCCAAGATTGAGGGCTCTTTGGCCAGAAACATGTTCAGAAGGACAAAAGAGGACCTTTTTATAGCTGATTTATCATCAAAAGGAGTCTATAACTTTATTTGGTTTGAAATTTTTTTAGGACACTTTGACAACAAATAAGTTCAAAAGGTCAGATATGGAAATATATATGGCTTATGAAGCATCAGAAGGAGTCTATGAGTATGTATAGAAAGCCCAAGATCGAGGACTCTTTGGCCAGAAATATGATCTGGAGGTCAAAAGGGGACCTCTGTATAGCTGATTTATCATCAAAAGGAGTCTATAACTTTATATAGTTTGACAAAATGTTAGGACACTTTGACCACAAATAAGTTCAAAAGGTCAGATATGGACATCTATATGGCTTATGAAGCATCAGAAGGAGTCTATGAGTATGTATAGAAAGCCCAAGATCGAGGACTCTTTGGCCAGAATTATGTTCATGAGGTCAAAAGGGGCCCTCTGTATAGCTGATTTATCATCAAAAGGAGTCTATAACTTTCTATAGTTTGAAACATTTTGAGGACACTTTGACCACAAATAAGTTCAAAAGGTCAGATATGGACATCTATATGGCTTATGAAGCATCAGAAGAAATCTATGAGTATGTATAGAAAGCCCAAGATTGAGGACTCTTTGGCCAGAAATATGATCTGGAGGTCAAAAGGGGACCTCTGTATTGCTGATTTATCATCAAAAGGAGTCTATAACTTTCTATAGTTGGAAAAAATGTTAGGACACTTTGACCACAAATAAGTTCAAAAGGTCATATATGGACATCTATATGGCTTATGAAGCATCAGAAGGAGTCTATGAGTATGTATAGAAAGCCCAAGATCGAGGACTCTTTGGCCAGAATTATGTTCATGAGGTCAAAAGCGGACCTCTGTATAGCTGATATATCATCAAAAGGAGTATATAACTTTATTTGGTTTGAAAAAATGTTAGGACACTTTGACCACAAATAAGTTCAAAAGGTCAGAGATGGAAATCTATATGGCTTATGAAGCATCAGAAGGAGTCTATGAGTATGTATAGAAAACGCAAGATCGAGGTCTCTTTGGCCAGAAATATGTTCAGTAGGTCAAAAGGGGCCCTCTGTATAGCTGATTTATCTTTAAAAGGAGTCTATAACTTTATATAGTTTGAAAAATTTTAGGACACTTTGACCACAAATAAGTTCAAAATGTCAGATATGGACATCTATATGGCTTATGAAGCATCAGAAGGAGTCTATGAGTATGTATAGAAAGCCCAAGATCGAGGACTCTTTGGCCAGAAATATGATCTGGAGGTCAAAAGGGGACCTCTGTATAGCTGATTTATCATCAAAAGGAGTCTATAACTTTCTATAGTTTTAAAAAATGTTAGGACACTTTGACCACAAATAAGTTCAAAAGGTCAGATATGGACATCTATATGGCTTATGAAGCATCAGAAGGAGTCTATGAGTATGTATAGAAAGCCCAATATTGAGGACTCTTTGGCCAGAAACATGTTCAGAAGGTCAAAAGGGGACCTCTGTATAGCTGACATCATCAAAAGTAGTCTATAACTTTATATAGTTTGAATTTTTTTAGGACACTTTGACCACAAATAAGTTCAAAAGGTCAGATATGGACATCTATATGGCTTATGAAGCATCAGAAGTAGTCTATGAGTATGTATAGAAAACGCAAGATCGAGGACTCTTTGGCCAGAAATATGTTCAGTAGGTCAGAAGGGAACCTCTGTATAGCTGATTTATCATAAAAAGGAGTCTATAACTTTATATAGTTTGAATTTTTTTAGGACACTTTGACCACAAATAAGTTCAAAAGGTCAGATATGGACATCTATATGGCTTATGAAGCATCAGAAGTAGTCTATGAGTATGTATAGAAAACGCAAGATCGAGATCTCTTTGGCCAGAAATATGTTCAGTAGGTCAAAAGCGTACGTATGTATAGCTCATTGTTATAACATTATGTGCTTTGCACAAACGATCTAACGTTGAGCATCATTAAAGAAACATAGGTTATGCACTTCGTGCATTGCATTGCATTGCACACCAAAACTAACTCAATGCCATGTTCATTAGAGAGATAACATCTGTGATGTTGTTTTGCACAAACTATCTAACTTTGTGCATTGAAGAATAACATATAGTCTGTGCACTACTTGCATTGCATTGCACAACAGAAATTATTTCCCATGTTCATTAAAGAGATAGCACTGCACAAACGATCTAACGTTGTGCACTGAAGAAAAACATATAGGTTATGCACTTTTTGCATTGCATTGCATTGCACACCAGAACTAAATCATTCCCATGTTCCCATGATATGTGTGTTGATGCATTGCATTTCATTGAATTGCATTTGCACTAACGATCTAACGTTGTGCACTGAAGAATAACATATAGGTTATGCACTTTTTGCATTGCATTGTACAACTGAACTACCTCATTCCCATGTTGATTAAAGACATAACGTGTGGTTGCATTACATTGCATTGCATTGCAATAACGATCTAACTTTGTGCACTGAAGAATAACATATGTTATACACTTTTCGCATTGCATTGCATTGCACACCAGAACTAACTCATTCCCATGGTCATTAAAGAGATAACATATGTGTTGTTGCAATTGCATTGCACAAACGATCTAACGTTGTGCACTGAAGAATAACTTATAGGTTATGCATATTTCGCATTGCATTGCATTGCACACCAGAACTAAATCATTCCCATGTTCACGAAAGACATAACGTGTGTTGTTGTATAGCACTGTATTGCATTGCATTGATTTGCATTGATTTGCATTGCTTTGCACTGCATTGCATTGCATTACATTGCACTAACAATCTAACGTTGTGCACTAAAGAATAACATATAGGTTATGCACTTTTAGCATTGCATTGCACACCAGAACTACCTCATTCCCATGTTGATTAAAGACATAACGAGTGTTTTTGCATTGCTTTGTATTGCATTATATTGATTTTGCATTGCATTGCACTAACGTTCTAACGTTCTGCACTGAAGAATAACATATTGGTTATGTACTTTTCGGATTGCATTGCATTGCACACCAGAACTAAATCATTCCCATGTTCATTAAAGACATAACGTGTGTTGTTGCATTGCATTGCATTACATTAATTTGCATTGCTTTGCACTGCATTGCATTGCATTGCACTAACGATCTAACGTTGTGCACTGAAGAATAACATTTAGGTTATGCACTTTTCGCATTGCATTGTATTGCATTCCAGAACTAAATCATTCCCATGTTCATTAAAGAGATAACGTTTGTTGGTGCATTTTGCATTGCATTGCACAAACGATCTAACGTTGTGCACTGAAGAATAACATATAGGTTATGCTCTTTTCGCATTGCATTGCACACCAGAACAAAATCATTCCCAAGTTCATTATAGAGATGATATATGTGTTGTTGCATTGCATTGCATTGCCTTGGCACAAACGATCTAACGTTGTGCACTGAAGAAAAACATATAGGTTATGCACTTTTTGCATTGCATTTGCATTGCACACCAGAACTAAATCATTCCCATGTTCATTAAAGAGATAATGTGTGTTGTTGCATTGCATTTTATTGCATTGATTTGCATTGATTTGCATTGCTTTGCACTGCATTGCATTGCATTGCATTGCATTGCATTGCATTGCATTGCTTTGCACTGCATTGCATTGCATTGCTTTGCATTGATTTGCATTGATTTGCATTGCTTTGCATTGCATGCATTGCATTGCATTGCATTGAACTGCACTAACGATCTAACGTTGTGCACTGAAGAATAACATATAGGATATGCACTTTTTGCATTGCATTGCATTGCACACCAGAACAAAATCATTCCCATGTTCATTAAAGAGATAATGTGTGTTGTTGCATTGCATTGTATTGCATTGCATTGCACTAACGATCTAACGTTGTGCACTGAAGAATAACATATAGGTTATGCACTTTTTGCATTGCATTGCATTGCACACCAGAACTACCTCATTCCCATGTTGATTAAAGACATAACGTGTGTTGTTGCATTGTATTGCATTGCATTGCATTGATTTGCATTGCACTGCATTGCACTGCATTGCATTGCATTGCACTAACGATCTAACGTTGTGCACTGTAGAATAAACATATAGGTTATGCATTTTTTGCATTGCATTGCATTGCACACCAGAACTAAATCATTCTCATGTTCATTAAAGAGATAACGTGTGTTGTTGCATTGCATTGAACTGCACTAACGATCTAACGTTGTGCACTGAAGAATAACATATAGGATATGCACTTTTTGCATTGCATTGCATTGCACACCAGAACTAAATCATTCCCATGTTCATTAAAGAGATAATGTGTGTTGTTGCATTGCATTGTATTACATTGCATTGATTTGCATTGCTTTGCACTGCATTGCATTGCATTGCTTTGCATTGCTTTGCTTTGCTCTGCATTGCATTGCATTGCACTGCACTAACGATCTAACGTTGTGCACTGAAGAATAACATATAGGTTATGCACTATTCGCATTGCATTGCACACCAGAACTACCTCATTCCCAAGTTCATTAAAGACATAACGTGTTGTTGCATTGCATTGCATACTAGAACTAAATCATTCCCATGTTCATTAAGGAGATAACGTTTGTTGGTGCATTGCATTGCACAAACGATCTAACATTGTGCACTGAAGAATAACATATAGGTTATGCACTTTTTGCATTGCATTGCATTGCACACCAGAACTAAATCATTACCATGTTCATTAAGGAGACAATGTGTGTTGTTGCATTGCATTGCATTGCTTTGCACTGCATTGCTTTGCACTAATTTGCACTGCTTTACACTGCTTTGCACTGCTTTGCACTGCTTCTCACTGCTTTGCACTGCTGTGCATTGCATTGCACTAACGATCTAACGTTGTGCACTGAAGAATAACATATAGGTATGCACTTTTTGCACTGCATTGCATTACACCAGAACTACCTCATTCCCATGTTGATTAAAGACATAACGTGTGTTGTTGCATTGCATTGCATTGATTTGCAATGCATTGCATTGCATTGCATTACATTAACAATGTGTGCACAATGTGTGCACTGATCTAACGTTGTGCACTGAAGAATAACATATAGGTTATGCACTTTTTGCATTGCATTGCATTGCACACCAGAACTACCTCATTCCCATGTCGATTAAAGACATAACGTGTGTTGTTGCATTGCATTGCATTGCATTGCACTAACAATCTAACGTTGTGCACTGAAGAATAACATATAGGTTATGCACTTTTTGCATTTCATTGCATTGCACACCAGAACTAAATCATTCCCATGTTCATTAAAGAGATAACGTTTGTTGGTGCATTTGCATTGCACAAACGATCTAACGTTGTACACTGAAGAATAACATATAGGTTATGCTTTTTTCGCATTGCATTGCACACCAGAACAAAATCATTCTCAAGTTCATTATAGAGATGATATGTGTGTTGTTGCATTGCATTGCATTGCATTGCACTAACGATCTAACGTTGTGCACTGAAGAATAACATATAGGTTATGCACTTTTTGCATTGCATTGCACACCAGAACTACCTCATTCCCATGTTGATTAAAGACATAACGTGTGTTGTTGCATTGCATTGCATTGCATTGCATTGTATTGCATTGCATTGCATTGATTTGCATTGCTTTGCACTGCATTGCATTGCATTGCATTGCATTGCATTGCACTAACGATCTAACGTTGTACACTGAAGAATAACATATAGGTTATGCTTTTTTCGCATTGCATTGCACACCAGAACAAAATCATTCCCAAGTTCATTATAGAGATGATATGTGTGTTGTTGCATTGCATTGCATTGCATTGCATTGCACTAACGATCTAACGTTGTGCACTGAAGAATAACATATAGGTTATGCACTTTTTGCATTGCATTGCATTGCACACCAGAAGTACCTCATTCCCATGTTGATTAAAGACATAACGTGTGTTGTTGCATTGCATTGCATTGTATTGCATTGTATTGCATTGCATTGCATTGCATTGCATTGCATTGCATTGCATTGATTTGCATTGCATTGCACTAACGATCTAACGTTGCGCACTGTAGAATAACATATAGGTTATGCACTTTTTGCATTGCATTGCATTGCACACCAGAACTAAATCATTCTCATGTTCATTAAAGAGATAACGTGTGTTGTTGCATTGCATTGCACAAACGATCTAACGTTGTGCACTGAAGAAAAACATATAGGTTATGCACTTTTTGCATTGCATTGCATTGCACACCAGAACTAAATCATTCCCATGTTCATTAAAGAGATAATGTGTGTTGTTGCATTGCATTGCATTGCATTGATTTGCATTGCATTGCATTGCATTGCATTGCATTGCATTGCATTGCACTGCACTAACGATCTAACGTTGTGCACTGAAGAATAACATATAGGTTATGCACTTTTCGCATTGCATTGCACACCAGAACTACCTCATTCCCAAGTTCATTAAAGACATAACTTGTTGTTGCATTGCATTGTATTGCATTGCAGTGCATTGCATTACATTGATTTGCATTGCTTTGCACTGCATTGCATTGCATTGCACTAACGATCTAACGTTGTGCACTGAAGAATAACATATAGGTTATGCACTTTTTGCATTGCATTGCATTGCACACCAGAACTAAATCATTACCATGTTCATTAAAGAGATAATGTGTGTTGTTGCATTGCATTGCATTGCTTTGCACTGCTTTGCACTGCTTTGCACTGCTTTGCACTGCTTTGCACTGCTTTGCACTGCTTTGCATTGCATTGCATTGCACTAACGATCTAACGTTGTGCACTGAAGAATAACATATAGGTATGCACTTTTTGCACTGCATTGCATTGCACACCAGAACTACCTCATTCCCATGTTGATTAAAGACATAACGTGTGTTGTTGCATTGCATTGCATTGCATTGATTTGCAATGCATTGCATTGCATTGCATTGCACTAACGATCTAACTTTGTGCACTGAAGAATAACATAAAGGTTATGCACTTTTTGCATTTCACTGCATTGCACACCAGAACAAAATCATTCCCAAGTACATTATAGAGATGATATGTGTGTTGTTGCATTGCATTGCATTGAATTGCATTGAACTAACGATCTAACGTTGTGCACTGAAGAATAACATATAGGTATGCACTTTTTGCACTGCATTGCATTGCACAACAGAACTACCTGATTCCCATGTTGATTAAAGACATAACGTGTGTTGTTGCATTGCATTGCATTGCATTGTATTGCATTGCTTTGCACTGCATTGCACTGCATTGCACTGCATTGCATTGCATTGCATTGCATTGCACTGCATTGAACTAACGATCTAACGTTGAGCACTGAAGAATAACATATAGGTTATGCACTTTTTGCATTGCATTGCATTGCACACCAGAACTAAATCATTACCATGTTCATTAAGGAGACAATGTGTGTTGTTGCATTGCATTGCATTGCATTGCTTTGCACTGCATTGCTTTGCACTAATTTGCACTGCTTTACACTGCTTTGCACTGCTTTGCACTGCTTTGCACAGCTTTGCACTGCTTTGCACTGCTTTGCAATGCATTGCATTGCACTAACGATCTAACGTTGTGCACTGAAGAATAATATATTGGTATGCACTTTTTGCACTGCATTGCATTGCACACCAGAACTACCTCATTCCCATGTTGATTAAAGACATAACGTGTGTTGTTGCATTGCATTGCATTGCTTTGCACTGCATTGCATTGCATTGCATTGCACTAACGATCTAACGTTGTGCACTGAAGAAAAACATATAGGTTATGCACTTTTTGCATTGCATTGCATTGCACACCAGAACTAAATCATTACCATGTTCATTAAAGAGACAATGTGTGTTGTTGCATTGCATTGCATTGCTTTGCACTGCATTGCTTTGCACTAATTTGCACTGCTTTGCACTGCTTTGCACTGCTTTGCACTGCTTTTTGCACTGCTTTGCACTGCTTTGCACTGCTTTGCATTGCATTGCATTGCACTAACGATCTAACGTTGTGCACTGAAGAATAACATATAGGTATGCACTTTTTGCACTGCATTGCATTGCACACCAGAACTACCTCATTCCCATGTTGATTAAAGACATAACGTGTGTTGTTGCATTGCATTGCATTGCTTTGCACTGCATTGCTTTGCACTAACGATCTAACGTTGTGCACTGAAGAATAACATATAGGTTATGCACTTTTTGCATTGCATTGCATTGCACACCAGAACTAAATCATTACCATGTTCATTAAAGAGATAATGTGTGTTGTTGCATTGCATTGCATTGCTTTGCACTGCATTGCTTTGCACTAATTTGCACTGCTTTGCACTGCTTTGCACTGCTTTTTGCACTGCTTTGCACTGCTTTGCACTGCTTTGCATTGCATTGCATTGCACTAACGATCTAACGTTGTGCACTGAAGAATAACATATAGGTATGCACTTTTTGCACTGCATTGCATTGCACACCAGAACTAAATCATTCCCAACTACATTATAGAGATGATATGTGTGTTGTTGCATTGCATTGCATTGCACTGCATTGAACTAACGATCTAACGTTGTGCACTGAAGATTAACATATAGGTTATGCACTTTTCGCATTGCATTGCATACCAGAACAAAATCATTCCCATGTTCATTAAAGAGATAACGTGTGTTGTTGCATTGCATTGCATTGCATTGCACAAACGATCTAACGTTGTGCACTGAAGAAAAACATATAGGTTATGCACTTTTTGCATTGCATTGCATTGCACACCAGAACTAAATCATTCCCATGTTCATTAAAGAGATAATGTGTGTTGTTGCATTGCATTGTATTACATTGCATTGATTTGCATTGCTTTGCACTGCATTGCATTGCATTGCTTTGCATTGCTTTGCTTTGCTCTGCATTGCATTGCATTGCACTGCACTAACGATCTAACGTTGTGCACTGAAGAATAACATATAGGTTATGCACTATTCGCATTGCATTGCACACCAGAACTACCTCATTCCCAAGTTCATTAAAGACATAACGTGTTGTTGCATTGCATTGCATACTAGAACTAAATCATTCCCATGTTCATTAAGGAGATAACGTTTGTTGGTGCATTGCATTGCACAAACGATCTAACATTGTGCACTGAAGAATAACATATAGGTTATGCACTTTTTGCATTGCATTGCATTGCACACCAGAACTAAATCATTACCATGTTCATTAAGGAGACAATGTGTGTTGTTGCATTGCATTGCATTGCTTTGCACTGCATTGCTTTGCACTAATTTGCACTGCTTTACACTGCTTTGCACTGCTTTGCACTGCTTTGCACTGCTTTGCACTGCTGTGCATTGCATTGCACTAACGATCTAACGTTGTGCACTGAAGAATAACATATAGGTATGCACTTTTTGCACTGCATTGCATTACACCAGAACTACCTCATTCCCATGTTGATTAAAGACATAACGTGTGTTGTTGCATTGCATTGCATTGATTTGCAATGCATTGCATTGCATTGCATTACATTAACAATGTGTGCACAATGTGTGCACTGATCTAACGTTGTGCACTGAAGAATAACATATAGGTTATGCACTTTTTGCATTGCATTGCATTGCACACCAGAACTACCTCATTCCCATGTCGATTAAAGACATAACGTGTGTTGTTGCATTGCATTGCATTGCATTGCACTAACAATCTAACGTTGTGCACTGAAGAATAACATATAGGTTATGCACTTTTTGCATTTCATTGCATTGCACACCAGAACTAAATCATTCCCATGTTCATTAAAGAGATAACGTTTGTTGGTGCATTTGCATTGCACAAACGATCTAACGTTGTACACTGAAGAATAACATATAGGTTATGCTTTTTTCGCATTGCATTGCACACCAGAACAAAATCATTCTCAAGTTCATTATAGAGATGATATGTGTGTTGTTGCATTGCATTGCATTGCATTGCACTAACGATCTAACGTTGTGCACTGAAGAATAACATATAGGTTATGCACTTTTTGCATTGCATTGCACACCAGAACTACCTCATTCCCATGTTGATTAAAGACATAACGTGTGTTGTTGCATTGCATTGCATTGCATTGCATTGTATTGCATTGCATTGCATTGATTTGCATTGCTTTGCACTGCATTGCATTGCATTGCATTGCATTGCATTGCACTAACGATCTAACGTTGTACACTGAAGAATAACATATAGGTTATGCTTTTTTCGCATTGCATTGCACACCAGAACAAAATCATTCCCAAGTTCATTATAGAGATGATATGTGTGTTGTTGCATTGCATTGCATTGCATTGCATTGCACTAACGATCTAACGTTGTGCACTGAAGAATAACATATAGGTTATGCACTTTTTGCATTGCATTGCATTGCACACCAGAAGTACCTCATTCCCATGTTGATTAAAGACATAACGTGTGTTGTTGCATTGCATTGCATTGTATTGCATTGTATTGCATTGCATTGCATTGCATTGCATTGCATTGCATTGCATTGCATTGATTTGCATTGCATTGCACTAACGATCTAACGTTGCGCACTGTAGAATAACATATAGGTTATGCACTTTTTGCATTGCATTGCATTGCACACCAGAACTAAATCATTCTCATGTTCATTAAAGAGATAACGTGTGTTGTTGCATTGCATTGCACAAACGATCTAACGTTGTGCACTGAAGAAAAACATATAGGTTATGCACTTTTTGCATTGCATTGCATTGCACACCAGAACTAAATCATTCCCATGTTCATTAAAGAGATAATGTGTGTTGTTGCATTGCATTGCATTGCATTGATTTGCATTGCTTTGCACTGCATTGCATTGCATTGCATTGCATTGCATTGCATTGCACTGCACTAACGATCTAACGTTGTGCACTGAAGAATAACATATAGGTTATGCACTTTTCGCATTGCATTGCACACCAGAACTACCTCATTCCCAAGTTCATTAAAGACATAACTTGTTGTTGCATTGCATTGTATTGCATTGCAGTGCATTGCATTACATTGATTTGCATTGCTTTGCACTGCATTGCATTGCATTGCACTAACGATCTAACGTTGTGCACTGAAGAATAACATATAGGTTATGCACTTTTTGCATTGCATTGCATTGCACACCAGAACTAAATCATTACCATGTTCATTAAAGAGATAATGTGTGTTGTTGCATTGCATTGCATTGCTTTGCACTGCTTTGCACTGCTTTGCACTGCTTTGCACTGCTTTGCACTGCTTTGCACTGCTTTGCACTGCTTTGCATTGCATTGCATTGCACTAACGATCTAACGTTGTGCACTGAAGAATAACATATAGGTATGCACTTTTTGCACTGCATTGCATTGCACACCAGAACTACCTCATTCCCATGTTGATTAAAGACATAACGTGTGTTGTTGCATTGCATTGCATTGCATTGATTTGCAATGCATTGCATTGCATTGCATTGCACTAACGATCTAACTTTGTGCACTGAAGAATAACATAAAGGTTATGCACTTTTTGCATTTCACTGCATTGCACACCAGAACAAAATCATTCCCAAGTACATTATAGAGATGATATGTGTGTTGTTGCATTGCATTGCATTGAATTGCATTGAACTAACGATCTAACGTTGTGCACTGAAGAATAACATATAGGTATGCACTTTTTGCACTGCATTGCATTGCACAACAGAACTACCTGATTCCCATGTTGATTAAAGACATAACGTGTGTTGTTGCATTGCATTGCATTGCATTGTATTGCATTGCTTTGCACTGCATTGCACTGCATTGCATTGCATTGCATTGCATTGCACTGCATTGAACTAACGATCTAACGTTGAGCACTGAAGAATAACATATAGGTTATGCACTTTTTGCATTGCATTGCATTGCACACCAGAACTAAATCATTACCATGTTCATTAAGGAGACAATGTGTGTTGTTGCATTGCATTGCATTGCATTGCTTTGCACTGCATTGCTTTGCACTAATTTGCACTGCTTTACACTGCTTTGCACTGCTTTGCACTGCTTTGCACAGCTTTGCACTGCTTTGCACTGCTTTGCAATGCATTGCATTGCACTAACGATCTAACGTTGTGCACTGAAGAATAATATATTGGTATGCACTTTTTGCACTGCATTGCATTGCACACCAGAACTACCTCATTCCCATGTTGATTAAAGACATAACGTGTGTTGTTGCATTGCATTGCATTGCTTTGCACTGCATTGCATTGCATTGCATTGCACTAACGATCTAACGTTGTGCACTGAAGAATAACATATAGGTTATGCACTTTTTGCATTGCATTGCATTGCACACCAGAACTAAATCATTACCATGTTCATTAAAGAGACAATGTGTGTTGTTGCATTGCATTGCATTGCTTTGCACTGCATTGCTTTGCACTAATTTGCACTGCTTTGCACTGCTTTGCACTGCTTTGCACTGCTTTTTGCACTGCTTTGCACTGCTTTGCACTGCTTTGCATTGCATTGCATTGCACTAACGATCTAACGTTGTGCACTGAAGAATAACATATAGGTATGCACTTTTTGCACTGCATTGCATTGCACACCAGAACTACCTCATTCCCATGTTGATTAAAGACATAACGTGTGTTGTTGCATTGCATTGCATTGCTTTGCACTGCATTGCATTGCACTAACGATCTAACGTTGTGCACTGAAGAATAACATATAGGTTATGCACTTTTTGCATTGCATTGCATTGCACACCAGAACTAAATCATTACCATGTTCATTAAAGAGATAATGTGTGTTGTTGCATTGCATTGCATTGCTTTGCACTGCATTGCTTTGCACTAATTTGCACTGCTTTGCACTGCTTTGCACTGCTTTTTGCACTGCTTTGCACTGCTTTGCACTGCTTTGCATTGCATTGCATTGCACTAACGATCTAACGTTGTGCACTGAAGAATAACATATAGGTATGCACTTTTTGCACTGCATTGCATTGCACACCAGAACTAAATCATTCCCAACTACATTATAGAGATGATATGTGTGTTGTTGCATTGCATTGCATTGCACTGCATTGAACTAACGATCTAACGTTGTGCACTGAAGATTAACATATAGGTTATGCACTTTTCGCATTGCATTGCATACCAGAACAAAATCATTCCCATGTTCATTAAAGAGATAACGTGTGTTGTTGCATTGCATTGCATTGCATTGCACAAACGATCTAACGTTGTGCACTGAAGAAAAACATATAGGTTTTGCACTTTTTGCATTGCATTGCATTGCACACCAGAACTACCTCATTCCCATGTTGATTAAAGACAACGTGTGTTGTTGCATTGCATTGTATTGCATTGCATTGCATTGCATTGCATTGCATTGCATTGATTTGCATTGCTTTGCACTGCATTGCATTGCATTGCATTGCACTGCATTGAACTAACGATCTAACGTTGTGTACTGAAGAAAAACATATAGGTTATGCACTTTTTGCATTGCATTGCACACCAGAACTAAATCATTCCCATGTTCATTAAAGAGATAATGTGTGTTGTTGCATTGCATTGCACTAACGATCTAACGTTGTGCACTGAAGAATAACATATAGGTTTTGCACTTTTTGCATTGCATTGCATTGCACACCAGAACTACCTCATTCCCATGTTGATTAAAGACAACGTGTGTTGTTGCATTGCATTGTATTGCATTGCATTGCATTGCATTGCATTGCATTGATTTGCATTGCTTTGCACTGCATTGCATTGCATTGCATTGCACTGCATTGAACTAACGATCTAACGTTGTGTACTGAAGAAAAACATATAGGTTATGCACTTTTTGCATTGCATTGCATTGCACACTAGAACTTAACCATTCCCATGTTCATTAAAGAGATGATATGTGTGTTGTTGCATTGCATTGCACTAACGATCTAACGTTGTGCACTGAAGAATAACATATAGGTATGCACTTTTTGCACTGCATTGCATTGCACACCAGAACTACCTCATTCCCATGTTGATTAAAGATATAACGTGTGTTGTTGCATTGCATTGATTTGCAATGCATTGCACTAACGATCTAACTTTGTGCACTGAAGCATAACATAAAGGTTATGCACTTTTTGCATTTCACTGCATTGCACACCAGAACTAAATCATTCCCATGTTCATTAAAGAGATAACTTTTGTTGGTGCATTGCTTTGCATTGCATTGCACAAACGATCTAATGTTGTGCACTGAAGAATAACATATAGGTTATGCTCTTTTCGCACTGCATTGCACACCAGAACAAAATCATTCCCAAGTTCATTATAGAGATGATATGTGTGTTGTTGCATTGCATTGCATTGCATTGCATTGCATTGAATTGAATTGCATTGCACTAACGATCTAACGTTGTGCAACTGAAGAATAACATATAGGTTATGCACTTTTTGCATTGCATTGCATTGCACACCAGAACTACCTCATTCCCATGTTGATTAAAGACATAACGTGTGTTATTGCATTGTATTGCATTGCATTGCATTGATTTGCATTGCTTTGCACTGCATTGCATTGCATTGCATTGCACTAACGATCTAACGTTGTGCATTGAAGAATAACATATAGGCTATTCACTTCTTGCATTGCATTACACACCAGAAGTAACTCATTCCCAAACTCCATTGCATTTTGCTTTGAGGAAATACAATATGTGCTATTGCATTGCATTTCACACAAGATCAAACTTTGTGCATTGAAGAATAACATATAAGCTATGAGTGCATCACAAACATACAATAACTATCTCATTCCGATGTGCATTGAAGAGATACCATTCTTGGAGTTACATTCCACTGCATAAAAGATCTAACTGATATAGTTAGATATAATAATAATACATTATTATTCATCGCTAATTCTTAGATCGTTTGTGCAATGCAACACTCATGTTATGTTTTCATTGCACATGAGGTATGAAGTAGTTTATTCTATGCATTGTAACGCAAGAGGTAAATGCAATAATTTCCCTTAAAAGAAAAAATGAATAAGTTAGTTATTGTGCAATGCCAATGCACATATGTCATGTGTCAAATCAGGCCTACAGAGGTCCCTCTTTGACCTACAGAACATATTTTCTGTCCAAAGAGTTCTCACTGACTTCTTACTTACTGACTTCTTGTGATGTTGTATTAGCAAGACAGTAGTCCATGTTTGGGCAAACATATTTCACATATTGCACATATTTCTGACCCAAGAGTAATCGATCTTAAACTTTCTATACATTCTCGTAGAATCTTTCTGATGTTTGAGAGTCCTCTTTTGTCCTTCTGAACATGTTTCTGGCCAAAGAGTTCTCGATCTTGACCTTTCTATACATACTCATAGACTCCTTCTAATGTTACATAAGCAATATAGATATCCATATCTGACCTTTTGAACTTATTTCTGGTCATCAAAAGTTTTTAAACTATATAAAGTTATAGACTCTTTCTGATGATAAATCCGCTATTCAGAGGTCCCCTTTTGACCTACTGAACATATTTCTGACCAAAGAGTCCTAAATGATTAACACTATACATTCAGATTGATATCTTCGGATGTTATATCATCCTGACAAAAGTCCATATTTGACATACTGAATTTTTTTCTGGCCAAGGAGTACTCGAAACTTGACCTTTCCATATATACTCGTTGACTTTTTCTGATGTTACGTCAGCCATACAGAAGTCCATATTTGACCCAAGGAACATATTTTTGGCCAAAGAGTCCTCGATCTTGGGCTTTCTATAAATACTCATAGTCCAACTCCTTCTGATGCTTCATAAGCCATATAGATGTCCATATCTGACCTTTTGAACTTATTTGTGGTCAAAGTGTCCTCAAAATTTTTCAAACTATATAAAGTTATAGTCTCCTTCTGATGATAAATCAGCTATACAGAGGGCCCCTTTTGACCTCCTGAACATATTTCTGGCCAAAGAGTCCTAAAAGATTAACACTATACATTCAGACTGATATCTTCGGATGTTATATCATCCTGACAAAAGTCCATATTTGACCTACCGAATTTTTTTCTGGCCAAGGAGTGAGTACTCGAAACTTGACCTTTCCATATATACTTGTTGACTCTTTCTGATGTTACGTCAGACATACAGAATTCCATATTTGACCCAAGGAACATATTTCTTGCCGAAGAGTCCTCGATCTTGGGCTATCTATACATACTCATCGACTCCTTCTGATGCTTCATAAGCCATATAGATGTCCATATCTGACCTTTTGAACTTATTTCTGGTCAGTGTCCTCAACATTTTTCAAACTATATAAAGTTATAGTTTCCTTCTGATAATAAATCAGCTATACAAAGGTCACCTTTTGACCTTCTGAACATATTTCTGACCAAAGAGTTCTTGAACATTGTCTTGCTATACTACAGATTGACTTCTTGTGATGTTATATTAACCAGCCAGTAGTCTATTTTTGACCTACTGAACATATTTCTGGCCAGAGTCCGTGAACATCAACTCACTATACATATAGACTGACTTCTCGTAATGTAAAATAAGGCAGACAGTAGTCCATATTTGACTGATTGAAAAAAAAAATTGACCAAAGAGTTCTCAAAAGGATTTTGTCTATCATAAATGTATAGACTCCTTCTGATGTTAAATCAGCGATACAGAAGTCCATATTTGACCTTCTGAACATATTTCTGGCCAGAGACCTTGAACATTTACCTTACTATTTATATTTCTCCTACCATAAAGACTTCTCGTGATGTTATGTCAGCCAGACTGTACCCATATTTGACTGATTTAACATGTTTTTGGCCAAAGAATCCTCAAAATGTTTTTTACTCTTAGAAACTGATAGACTCCTTCTGAGGTCAAATCAGCCATACAGAAGTCCATATTTGACCCAAGGAATACATTTATGGCCACAGAGTTCTCGATCTTGACCTTTCTATACATACTCATAGACTCCTTCTAATGTTACATAAGCAATATAGATATCCATATCTGACCTTTTGAACTTATTTCTGGTCATCAAAAGTTTGTAAACTATATAAAGTTATAGACTCTTTCTGATGATAAATCAGCTATTCAGAGGTCCCCTTTTGACCTACTGAACATATTTCTGACCAAAGAGTCCTAAATGATTAACACTATACATTCAGATTGATATCTTCGGATGTTATTTCATCCTGACAAAAGTCCATATTTGACATACTGAATTTTTTTCTGGCCAAGGAGTACTCGAAACTTGACCTTTCCATATATACTCGTTGACTTTTTCTGATGTTACGTCAGCCATACATAAGTCCATATTTGACCTAAAGAACATATTTTTGGCCAAAGAGTCCTCGATCTTGGGCTTTCTATACATACTCATAGTCCAACTCCTTCTGATGCATTCCCATGCATTCCCATGCATATAGTCTCCTTCTGATGATAAATCAGCTATACCGAGGTCCCCTTTTGACCTCCTGAACATATTTCTGGCCAAAGAGTCCTTGATCTTGGGCTTTCTATACATACTCATAGACTCCTTCTGGTGCTTCATAAACCATATAGATTTCCATATCTGACATTTTGAACTTATTTGTGGTCAAAGTGTCCTAAAACAAATTCAAACTATATAAAGTTATAGACTCCTTTTGATGATAAGTCAGCTATACAGAGGTCCCCTTTTGACCTCCTGAACATGTTTCTGGCCAAAGAGTCCTCGATCTTGGGCTTTCTATACATACTCATAGACTCCTTCTGGTGCTTCATAAACCATATAGATTTCCATATCTGACATTTTGAACTTATTTGTGGTCAAAGTGTCCTAAAAAAAATTCAAACTATATAAAGTTATAGACTCCTTTTGATGATAAGTCAGCTATACAGAGGGCCCCTTTTGACCTGCTGAACATATTTCTGGCCAAAGAGTCCTCGATCTTGGGCTTTCTATACATACTCATAGACTCCTTCTGATGCTTCATAAGCCATATAGATGTCCATATCTGACCTGTTGAACTTATTTGTGGTCAAAGTGTCCTAACATTTTTTCAAACTATATAAAGTTATAGACTCCATTTGATGATAAATCAGCAATACATAGGTCCCCTTTTGACCTCCTGAACATATTTCTGGCCAAAGAGTCCTCGATCTTGGGCTTTCTATACATACTCATATGCTGCGTTCCAAACCGCATACTTCCCTACTATTTAGTATGGGAAAAAGAGTAGGCGAGCGAAAAAGTATGTATGAATCCAAAAGAGTAGGCGAGAATTACCTGGGTGACGTACTAATTATCGCGAGATTCGGACTTAAGTGCGTTCGAATATGCCTACTTTCCTACTATATAGTAGGCGAAAACAGTACGTGAAGGAAGCAGTACGTTCGAAACATCAGTATTCATAAAAGAGAAGGCGAGAAGTTCCCGGATGGCTTACTGCTTCCGGCCAGATTTTCGAGTGCTCGACCGATGGATACTCTTCTATCCCAGGAGGCCACGCGAGAGGATACGTCATTATCAAACATCGCAGAGATCAGCGACGCGGGTGCTTTCAAATGTGAGTAAACACGGTTCCTTTTGTTAAAATTGCATGTGTTGAACTACTGTAGAGTAAACTGTTGAATTGCTGAAGGTGTAAAGACGTTACACAGTATAGTATAGTTGTGATTTTGCTGTAAAAACACGTTTTATTATGTATAACGTTAGCTAACAGGGGAGCTCCAGTAAAGACACGTAAGTTACGTCTCTAAAGTAGATTTACATAAGCCATATACATCTTAAAGACGCTTATTTTAAATGTCTATTTACATCTGACAGGAAAATCTTGAAATATCACAACATGAAATAGACATCTGAGTGATGAATGTGTGCTATTATGTAGAACAAATCTATAAAGTAACTAACGTTAAACATAAGTTATCTATTTTATTTGTCCATTAGTAGTTGATAAATTGAGGAACATTTATATTGGATAAAAAGTTAAAACAACCTCAACATGTAAATGTAGTGTTGAGTTCATAAATCACAGAGGTAACGTGGATCTTGTCTGGATGTTACAGGGTCAGATGAACAGATGTGTGTTTATCTGGTGGAGAGTGGCTCATGAAGGCTTTGAGTGAGTATACTACAGAAATGAATAACAACTATTTAAATCTTAAGTTGTAGTTTATTTTAATTATTGTAATTTCAAACAGAGCTATTACAGCACCTTTCTGATTCTTGATTTCTGTGCATTTGCTGCAGATCTTTTGTGGTGGAGTAGAACCTGCAAGGAAAGATGATGGCGGCATTTGTGGAAAAAAAAACGTTTTTGTCTTTTAAATAATACTGAAATCAAATGACATTGTGCGGTTAAAATGACTGCTTTTGTGTTATGTTTGTGCATTTTGTAGGATCTGAAATGTCAGCAGGCTGGTGTGAGCACTGAGGATGAGGAGCCCAGAGCTGAATCCTGGAAACGGTGCCATGGATGAGACCCTCCATCACTCCACCTGCCCTTATGAGACCCTCCATCACTCCACCTGCCCTTACGAGACCCTCCATCACTCCACCTGCTCTTATTGCCTCAGATTGTGAAGCACAACACATCACGCAACAACCTCCGACACGAGGGAACGGCTCACCTCGGGCGGTCAGCTGAGTCATCAGAATAAAGCCGCAGAATGGGAGCCGCTGTGTTGAGATGGCAGAAGGATGTGGGGTTCAGCGCCTGTAGCCTACATACATGATTGTAGTTTGAATAAAGCTTTGTTTCATGTGTTGACTTATGCATTTGTTTATTGTGTGATGGTGACTTTCATTCATTCTTTTACTAATTTATTAATATTTCTCGTTGTCAGTAAATAAAATATAATTATTTAATTAATGTTTTATTTAATTGTTTGAAAGAAAATGTAGATATGTTCATTATATACACATCTAGAGTGTATTAAATCATGCATAGCTATGTCATATGATATACATTACATTTTGTTTGTTTTATTGAAATTAAGTATTGGTCAGCATTTATCTTTGTTATTATTTTATGTTTTGGGGTGGGATAGCAATGCAATTCATTCTGGGGTAATATTAATTTTTAATATTAATGATACTTACATTTTTCGAGTACAAAATCAACAGTTTTCTCCAAAGGCGAATCTTCGCACAGCTGCCCTTTGTGCAGACATTACAAACGCTGAGGAAAACCATTCTAGGTAGGGCTGTCGAGTTACTGATGTTATGAGGTATATATATATATATATATATATATATATATATATATATATATATATATATATATATTATGGGTTTGCATACATATATGAGATTTTTTACACAGGATAAAGAACCTACAAGGTTGCATATCTTAATATATATTCTTAAATAATTCATTATAATACATTTAAAAAAAAAGCTTTTTTTGTTTTGTTATTTATAGGCCTGAGGGATGAAACGAGAGTTAAATTCAACAAGAAAAAGAGGAATACATAAAGCAGTGAGCCACTTTGGCTTGTGGATGAAAATGTTTGGATATTAAATAAAATAAAATTAACAACATATTCAAGAGATGACAATTTTGGGATTTCGTAATAAAAATAAATAATATCGTTAAGGATAAGACGGTGGGTCACATTAGTAGGGTTAAATATAAGAACTTAAATCAACCCTAAATGTATTCACAAAATAAATGGGCAGCAGTTTCTTCAAAAAACCCACAAAATGAGCAAGTTTAATCAATATCAAGATATTTACAGATAGATGAATTAAACGTGTCCGTTCGAATCTTTTAAGTTGTTGCGCGTGTGATAACGTAGGTCACATGATAACGTAAACATGGCAGATGTCCGGTTCGCATTCATACTCAACGAGATCTGGCTATAAAGTACCTACTATTTTAGCGCTCGTTAAGTAAGTACTTATTGAAATTAAGTACCTACTCATTGAGTATGCGGTTTGGAACGCAGCCATAGACTCCTTCTGATGCTTCATAAACCATATAGATTTCCATATCTGACATTTTGAACTTATTTGTGGTCAAAGTGTCCTAAAAAAAATTCAAACTATATAAAGTTATAGACTCCTTTTGATGATAAGTCAGCTATACAGAGGTACCCTTTTCACCTCGTGAACATATTTCTGGCCAAAGAGTCCTCAATATTGGGCTTTCTATACATACTCATAGATTCCTTCTGATGCTTCATAAGCCATATAGATGTCCATATCTGACGTTTTGAACTTATTTGTGGTCAAAGTGTCCTAACATTTTTTCAAACTATATAAAGTTATAGACTCCTTTTGATGATAAATCAGCTATACAGAGGGCCCCTTTGACCTACTGAACATATTTCTGGCCAAAGAGTCCTCGATCTTGGGCTTTCTATACATACTCATAGATTCCTTCTGATGCTTCATAAGCCATATAGATGTCCATATCTGACCTTTTGAACTTATTTGTGGTCAAAGTGTCCTAAAAAAAATTCAAACTATATAAAGTTATACACTCCTTTTGATGATAAATCAGCTATACAGAGGTCCCCTTTTGACCTCCTGAACATGTTTCTGGCCAAAGAGTCCTTGATCTTGGGCTTTCTATACATACTCATAGACTCCTTCGGATGCTTCATAAGCCATATAGATGTCCATATCTGACCTTTTGAACTTATTTGTGGTCAAAGTGTCCTAACATTTTTTCAAACTATAGAAAGTTATAGACTCCTTTTGATGATAAATCAGCTATACAGAGGGCCTCTTCTGACCTACTGAACATAATTCTGGCCAAAGAGTCCTCGATCTTGCGTTTTCTATACATACTCATAGACTCCTTCTGATGCTTCATAAGCCATATAGATGTCCATATCTGACCTTTTGAACTTATTTGTGGTCAAAGTGTCCTCAAAATTTTTCAAACTATAGAAAGTTATAGACTCCTTTTGATGATAAATCAGCTATACAGAGGTCCCCTTTTGACCCTCTGAACATATTTCTGGCCAAAGAGTCCTCGATCTTGGGCTTTCTATACATACTCATAGACTCCTTCTGATGCTTCATATGCCATATAGATTTCCATATCTGCCCTTTTGAACTTATTTGTGGTCAAAGTGTCCTAAAAAAAATTCAAACTATATAAAGTTATAGACTCCTTTTGATGATAAATCAGCTATACCGAGGTCCCCTTTTGACCTCCTGAACATATTTCTGGCCAAAGAGTCCTCGATCGTGGGCTTTCTATACATACTCATAGACTCCTTCTGATGCTTCATAAGCCATATAGATGTCCATATCTGAGCTTTTGAACTTATTTGTGGTCAAAGTGTCCTAACATTTTTTCAAACTATAGAAAGTTATAGACTCCTTTTGATGATAAATCAGCTATACAGAGGTCCCCTTTTGACCTCCTGAACATATTTCTGGCCAAAGAGTCCTCGATCTTGGGCTTTCTATACATACTCATAGACTCCTTCTGATGCTTCATATGCCATATAGATTTCCATATCTGCCCTTTTGAACTTATTTGTGGTCAAAGTGTCCTAAAAAAAATTCAAACTATATAAAGTTATAGACTCCTTTTGATGATAAATCAGCTATACCGAGGTCCCCTTTTGACCTCCTGAACATATTTCTGGCCAAAGAGTCCTCGATCGTGGGCTTTCTATACATACTCATAGACTCCTTCTGATGCTTCATAAGCCATATAGATGTCCATATCTGAGCTTTTGAACTTATTTGTGGTCAAAGTGTCCTAACATTTTTTCAAACTATAGAAAGTTATAGACTCCTTTTGATGATAAATCAGCTATACAGAGGTCCCCTTTTGACCTCCTGAACATATTTCTGGCCAAAGAGTCCTCGATCTTGGGCTTTCTATACATACTCATAGACTCCTTCTGATGCTTCTTAAGCCATATAGATGTCCATATCTGACCTTTTGAACTTATTTGTGGTCAAAGTGTCCTCAAAATTTTTCAAACTATAGAAAGTTATAGACTCCTTTTGATGATAAATCAGCTATACAGAGGTCCCCTTTTGACCTCCTGAACATATTTCTGGCCAAAGAGTCCTCGATCTTGGGCTTTCTATACATACTCATAGACTCCTTCTGGTGCTTCATAAACCATATAGATTTCCATATCTGACATTTTGAACTTATTTGTGGTTAAAGTGTCCTAAAAAAAATTCAAACTATATAAAGTTATAGACTCCTTTTGATGATAAGTCAGCTATACAGAGGTCCCCTTTTGACCTCCTGAACATATTTCTGGCCAAAGAGTCCTCGATCATGGGCTTTCTATACATACTCATAGACTCCTTCTGATGCTTCATAAGCCATATAGATGTCCATATCTGACCTTTTGAACTTATTTGTGGTGAAAGTGTCCTAAAAAAAATTCAAACTATATAAAGTTATAGACTCCTTTTGATGATAAGTCAGCTATACAGACGTCCCCTTTTGACCTCCTGAACATATTTCTGGCCAAAGAGTCCTCGATCTTGGGCTTTCTATACATACTCATAGACTCCTTCTGATGCTTCATAAGCCATATAGATGTCCATATCTGACCTTTTGAACTTATTTGTGGTCAAAGTGTCCTAACATTTTTTCAAACTATATAAAGTTATAGACTCCTTTTGATGATAAATCAGCTATACAGAGGGCCCCTTTTGACCTACTGAACATATTTCTGGCCAAAGAGTCCTCGATCTTGGGCTTTCTATACATACTCATAGACTCCTTCTGATGCTTCATAAGCCATGTAGATGTCCATATCTGACCCTTTGAACTTATTTGTGGTCAAAGTGTCCTAACATTTTTTCAAACCAAATAAAGTTATAGACTCCTTTTGATGATAAATCAGCTATAAAGAGGTCCCCTTTTGACCTCCTGAACATGTTTCTGGCCAAAGAGTCCTCGATCTTGGGCTTTCTATACATACTCATAGATTCCTTCTGATGCTTCATAAGCCATATAGATGTCCATATCTGACCTTTTGAACTTATTTGTGGTCAAAGTGTCCTCAAAAGTTTTCAAACTATAGAAAGTTATAGACTCCTTTTGATGATAAATCAGCTATACAGAGGGCCCCCTTTGACCTCCTGAACATATTTCTGGCCAAAGAGTCCTCGATCTTGGGCTTTCTATACATACTCATAGACTCCTTCTGATGCTTCATAAGCCATATAGATGTCCATATCTGACCTTTTGAACTTATTTGTGGTCAAAGTGTCTTAAAAATTTTTCAAACCAAATAAAGTTATAGACTCCTTTTGATGATAAATCAGCTATAAAGAGGTCCCCTTTTGACCTCCTGAACATGTTTCTGGCCAAAGAGTCCTCGATCTTGGGCTTTCTATACATACTCATAGATTCCTTCTGATGCTTCATAAGCCATATAGATGTCCATATCTGACCTTTTGAACTTATTTGTGGTCAAAGTGTCCTAACATTTTTTCAAACTATATAAAGTTATAGACTCCTTTTGATGATAAGTCAGCTATACAGAGGGCCCCTTTTGACCTACTGAACATATTTTTGGCCAAAGAGTCCTCAATCTTGGGCTTTCTATACATACTCATAGATTCCTTCTGATGCTTCATAAGCCATATAGATGTCCATATCTGACCTTTTGAACTTATTTCTGGTCAAAGTGTCCTAACATTTTTTCAAACTATATAAAGTTATAGACTCCTTCTGATAATAAATCAGCTATACAAAGGTCACCTTTTGACCTTCTGAACATATTTCTGGCCAAAGAGTTCTTGAACATTATCTTGCTATACTACAGATTGACTTCTTGTGATGTTATATTAACCAGCCAGTAGTCTATTTTTGACCTACTGAAAATATTTCTGGCCAGAGTCCGTGAACATTAAATCACTATACAATATAGACTGACTTCTTGCAATGCCAAACCAGGCAGGCAGTAGTCCATATTTGACCGATTGAAAAAAAATTTGACCAAAGAGTTCTCAAAAGGATTTTGTCTATCATAATCTATAGACTCCTTCTGATGTTAAATCAATCATACAGAAGTCCATATTTGACCTACCAAAAATATTGAATTACTGAATACTATACATTCAGATTGATATCTTCGGATGTTATATCATCATGACAAAAGTCCATATTTGACATACTGAAATTTTTTCTGGTCAAAGAGTCTAAACTTGACCATTCTATATACAAGTTAACTTACTAAATACTCATAGACTTCTTCTGATGATACATCACTTTAACAGGTATGTGACCCTCTGAATATATTTTTGGCCAAAGAATCATTGAACATTAACTCTTTATACATATTGACTCAAGAGTCAAAATTTGACCTCTTTTGGTCTGATTTATCATCAGATGGAGTCTATAATTTTACATAGTTTAAAAACTTTTAAGGAACCTTTGACCATAAATAATAATAGGTCATAAATATGGACATAAATATCACTTATGAAGAATCAGAAGGAGACTATGAGTATGTATAGAAAGTTCAAGATTGGCCACAAATATGTCCCTTGGGTCAATTATGGACTTCTTTATGGCTGATGTAACATCAGATGGAGTAAACAAGTATGTATAGAAAGAAACAGCATAAGGAGTCAATGAGCATGTATAGAATGTTCAAGATCGAGGACTCTTTTACTAGAAATATGTTCAGTAGGTCAGTTATGAACAATTGTCTGGCTGATGAAACATCAGAAGGAGTCAATGAGCTTGTAAAGAAAGTTCAAAATCGAGGACTCTTTTACCAGAAATATTTTCACTAGGTAAATTATGGAGTACTCTCTGGCTGATGAAGCACTAAAAGGAGTCAATGAGCATGTATAGAAAGTTCAAGTACATAGACTCGTTGGCCAGAAAAAAAAAAAAAAACGTCATTATGGACAGTTGTCTGGCCGATGTACTATCTGAAGGAGTCTATAAGTGTGAATAGAAAGTTCAAGATCAAGGACTCTTCAGTCAGAAATATGTTCAACATGTTAAATCTGAACTACGTTATGGCTAAAGAAACAAAATAAGGCGTCACTGAGAATGTATAGAAAGTTCAAGATCGAGGACTCTTTTACCAGAAATATTTTCAGTAGGTCCATTATTGACTACTGTCTGGCTGATGAAACACTAAAAGGAGTCAATTAGCATGTACAAAATTTTCAAGTCAGAAATATGTTCAACATGTCAAATCTGGACTTCTGTATGGCTAAAGAAACAAAATAAGGCATCACTGAGAATGTATAGAAAGTTCAAGATCGAGAACTCTTTTACTTCAATAGTCAATATCTACAATTGTCTGGCCGATGTACTATCTGAAAGAGTCTATAAGCAAGAATAGAAAGTTCAAGATCGAGGACTCTTCGGTCAGAAATATGTTCATTATGTCAAATCAGAACTACTGCATGGCTGATGAAACACCAGAAAGAGTCCATGAGTATGTTTAAAAGGTTCAAGATCGAGGACTCTTTTGCCAGAAATATGTTTAGTGGGTCAAATATGGACTGCTGTCTGGCTGATGAATCAGAAGTCAATGAAGATTGAGGAAGAAGATTATGAATAGAAAGTTCAAGTTCAAAGATGGTCAATTATCTATATGGAGTCACTGAGAATCTATAGAAAGTTCAAGACAGAGGACTCTTTTACTATAAATATGTTCAGAGGGTCAATTATGGACTATTGTCTGCTTGTGAAACATCAGAAGGAGTCAATGAGCCTATATAGAAAGTTCAAGTTCAAGACTCTTCGGGCAGCAATATGTTCAGTAGGTCAATTATGGACTAATGTCTGGCTGATGAAACACTAAAAGGAGTCAATTAGCATGTACAGAATGTTCAAGTTCATGGACTTGTTGGCCAGAAATATGTTTAATAATTAATATGGACAATTGTCTGTCCGATGTACTTTCTGAAAGAGTCTATAATTATGAATAGAAAGTTCAAGATCAAAGACTCTTTGGTCAGAAATATGTTCAACATGTCAAATCTGGACTTCTGTATGGCTGAAGAAACATCAGAAGTAAATGATTATGTATAGAAAGTTTAAGTTCATAGACTCTTCGGGCAGAAAAATGTTCAGTAGGTCAATTGTGGACAATTATCTGGCTGATGAAACAACAGAAGGAGTATGTATAGAAAGAATAAGATCAAGGTCTCTTTGGCCAGAAATATGTTCAATTGATCAAATTTTGAAATACTATATTGCTGTTGTAAAATCAGGAGTCATTGAGTATGTATTGAAAAATGTTCATAGACTCATTGGTCAGAAATAGGTTTAATAGGTCATATTGATACAATACAATACAATAATGTTTTGCTATTGTAACATCAGAAGGAGTCAATGTATAGAGAAATCAAGATTATAAACCCATCGCTCAGAAATGAGTTTAGTAGTCAATTATGGATCATTTTTTGGCTGAAGTACTATCTGAAAGCGTCTATGAGTATGTATAGAAAGATCAAGGACTCTTCCAGCCAGAAATATGTTCAATTGTCAAATATGGATAATAGCCTGGGTGATGAAAAATCAGAAGGCGATAGTAATTATGTATAGATAATTAAAGTTCTAGGTCTCTTTGGCCAGATATATGTTCAATGGGTCAAATTTGGACTAACAATATGGTTGATTTAACATCAAAAGTAGTCGATGAGAATGCATATAAACATACCTTTTGACGACTCTTTTGGCCAGAAATATGTTCTCTTGGTCAAATATGGACTACTGTATGGTGGATGTAAAATCAAAAATAGTCTAGGAGAAGGAACAGTAAGTTAAACTTTGATGATTCTTTTGCCAGAAATATGTTCAGTAGGTCAATAATTAACTTCTGTCTCAATGATGAAACATCAGAACAAGCCTATGATTATGTATAGAACGATCAAGATCGAGGACACTTTGGTTATAGAAATGTTCAATAGGTCAAATTTGAACTATACTGTATGGCTGATGAAACACCAGAAGGATTGTAAGAGCAATTAGTCTAGAAATTTAAAGTTCAAGGTCTCATGTTTAGAAATATGTTCAAAATATAAAATTTGAACTATTGTTCAAATACATTGGATAGCAGATCGGATAGAAAATACATAAATTAACAAGTCTACAAGTATGTTTAGAAAGTTCAAGATCGAGGACTCTATGGTCAGAAATATATTTAATGGGTCAAGTATGGACATCTTTCAGGCTGATGAAACATCGGAAGCTGTCAATGAGCATGTACAGAAAGGTCAAGATCAGGGACTCTTTGACCATAAATATGTTAGTAGGTTAAATATGGACTTTTGTATGGCTAATGTATTATTAAGAGAAGTCAATAAGCAGAGAAAGTTCATGTTCAAAGACTCTTTGGCCAAAAATGTGTTCAGTAGTTCAAATAGGAACCTCTGTATGGCTGAATTAACATAATAAGAAACCCTTTGAGGACCATTTGACCAGAAATAAGTTCAATAGGTCAAATATGGAATTCTATATGTGGCTTATGAACCATCAGAAGGAGTCTAGGAGTGAGAATGCAAAGTTCAAGATTGAGGACTCTTTTTTATCAGAAGGAGTCTATAACTTTATATAGTTTGAAAAATTTTGAGGACACTTTGACCAGAAATAAGTTCAAAAGGTCAGATATGGACATCTATATGGCTTATGAAGCATCAGAAGGAGTCTATGAGTATGTATAGAAAGCCCAAGATCGAGGACTCTTTGGCAAGAAATATGTTCCTTGGGTCAAATATGGAATTCTGTATGTATGACGTAACATCAGAAAGAGTCAACAAGTATATATGGAAAGGTCAAGTTTCGAGTACTCACTCCTTGGCCAGAAAAAAATTCTGTAGGTCAAATATGGACTTTTGTCAGGATGATATAACATCCGAAGATATCAGTCTGATTGTATAGTGTTAATCTTTTAGGACTCTTTGGCCAGAAATATGTTCAGTAGGTCAAAAGGGGACCTCTGTATAGCTGATTTATCATCAGAAGGAGACTATAACTTTATATAGTTTGAAAAATTTTGAGGACACTTTGACCAGAAATAAGTTCAAAAGGACAGATATGGACATCTATATGGCTTATGAAGCATCAGAAGGAGTCTATGAGTATGTATAGAAAGCATAAGATCGAGGACTCTTTGGCCAGAAATATGTTCTGGAGGTCAAAAGGGGCCTTCTGTATAGCTGATTTATCATCAAAAGGAGTCTATAACTTTCTATAGTTCGAAAAAATGTTAGGACACTTTGACCACAAATAAGTTCAAAAGGTCAGATATGGACATCTATATGGCTTATGAAGCATCAGAAGGAGTCTATGAGTATGTATAGAAAGCCCAAGATCGAGGACTCTTTGGCCAGAAATATGTTCATGAGGTCAAAAGGGGACCTCTGTATAGCTGATTATCCATCAAAAGGAGTCTATAACTTTCTATAGTTTGAAAAAATGTTAGGACACTTTGACCACAAATAAGTTCAAAATGTCAGATATTGAAATCTATATAGCTTATGAAGCATCAGAAGGAGTCTATGAGTATGTATAGAAAGCCCAAGATCGAGGACTCTTTGGCCAGAAACATGTTCAGGAGGTCAAAAGGGGACCTCTTTATAGCTGATTTATCATTAAAAGGAGTCTATAACTTTATTTGGTTTGAATTTTTTTTAGGAGACTTTGACCACAAATAAGTTCAAAAGGTCAGATATGGACATCTATATGGCTTATGGAGCATCAGAAGGAGTCTATGAGTATGTATAGAAAGCATAAGATCAAGGACTCTTTGGCCAGAAACATGTTTAGGAGGTCAAAAGGGGACCTCTGTATAGCTGATTTATCATCAAAAGGAGTCTATAACTATCTATAGTTTGAAAACTTTTGAGGACACTTTGACCACAAATAAGTTCAAAAGATCAGATATGGAGATCTATATGTCTTATGAAGCATCCGAAGGAATCTATGAGTATGTATAGAAAGCCCAAGATTGAGGACTCTTTGGCCAGAAACATGTTCAGGAGGTCAAAACGGGACCTATTTATAGCTGATTTATCATCAAAAGGAGTCTATAACTTTATTTGGTTTGAAATTTTTTTAGGACACTTTGACCACAAATAAGTTCAAAAGGTCAGATATGGACATCTATATGGCTTATGAAGCATCAGAAGGAGTCTATGAGTATGTATAGAAAGCCCAAGATCGAGGACTCTTTGGCCAGAAATATGTTCAGTAGGTCAAAGGGGACCTCTGTATAGCTGATTTATCATCAGAAGGAGTCTATAACTTTATATAGTTTGAAAAATTTTGAGGACACTTTGACCACAAATAAGTTCAAAAGATGGACATCTATATGGCTTATGAAGCATCAGAAGGAGTTGGACTATGAGTATGTATAGAAAGCCCAAGATCGAGGACTCTTTGGCCAAAAATATGTTCCTTGGGTCAAATATGGACTTCTGTATGGCTGACGTAACATAAGAAAGAGTCAACTAGTATATATAGAACGGTCAAGTTTCGAGTATTCCTTGGCCAGAAAAAAATTTCAGTATGACATAAATGGACTTTTGTCAGGATGATATAACATCTTTAAGGACTCTTTGGCCAGAAATATGTTCAGTAGGTCAAAAGCGTACCTATGTATAGCATTGTTATAACATTATGTGCTTTGCACAAACGATCTAACGTTGAGCATCATTAAAGAAACATAGGCTATGCACTTCATGCATTGCATTGCACACCAGAACTAACTCAATCCCATGTTCATTAGAGAGATAACATGTGTTGTTGCTTTGCACAAACTGTCTAACGTTGTGCATTGAAGAATAACATATAGTCTGTGCACTACTTGCATTGGATTGCACAACAGAACTAACTCGATCCCATGTTCATTAAAGAGATAACGTGTGTTGTTGCATTGCATTGCATTGCACACACAATCAGTTGTGCATTGAAGAATAACATAGGCTATGCACTTCTTGCATTGCATTGCACACCATAACTAAATAATTCCAATGTTCATTAAAGAAATAACGTGTGTTGTTGCATTGCATTGCACTAACGATCTAACTTTGTGCACTGAAGAATAACATATAAGTTTTGTACTTTTCGCATTGCATTGCATTGCACACCAGAAACTAACTCATTCCCATGTTCAATAAAGAGATAACATATGTGTTGTTGCAATTGCATTGCACAAACAATCTAACGTTTTGCACTGAATAATAACATATGCACTTTTCGCATTGCATTGCACACCAGAACTAAATCATTCCCATGCTCATTAAAGAGATAACGTGTGTTGGTGCATTGCATTGCATTGCACACCAGAACAACATTATTCCCATGTTCATTATAGAGATGATATGTGTGTTGTTGCATTGCATTGCATTGCATTGCATTGCATTACATTGCATTGCATTGCATTACATTGCATTGCATTGCATTGCATTGCATTGAATTGCACAAACGATCTAACGTTGTGCACTGAAGAATAACATATAGGTATGCACTTTTTGCACTGCATTGCATTGCACACCAGAACTACCTCATTCCCATGTTGATTAAAGACATAACGTGTGTTGTTGCATTGCATTGCATTGCATTGCACTGCATTGCTTTGCACTGCTTTGCATTGCATTGCACTAACGATCTAACGTTGTGCACTGAAGAATAACATATGCACTTTTCGCACTGCATTGCATTGCACACCAGAACTAACTCAATCCCATGTTCATTAAAGACATGACATATGTGTTGTCACAATGCATTGCATTGCATTGCACTAATGATCTAACGTTGTGCACTGAAGAATAACATATAGGTTATGCACTTTTCGCATTGCATTGCACACCAGAACTACCTCATTCCCATGTTCATTAAAGAGATAACGTTTGTTGGTGCATTGCATTGCACAAACGATCTAACGTTGTGCTCTGAAGAATAACATATAGGTTATGCACTTTTTGCATTGCATTGCACACCAGAAATACCTCATTCCCATGTTAATTAACGACATAACGTGTGTTGTTACATTGCATTGTATTGCTTTGCATTGCATTGCATTGCATTGGTTTGCATTGCATTGCACTAACGATCTAACGTTGTGCACTAAAGAATAACATATAGGTTATGCACTTTTCGCATTGCATTGCATTGCACACCAGAACAAAATCATTCCAATGTTCATTATAGAGATGTTGTTGCATTGCATTGCACAAACGATCTAACGTTGTGCACTGAAGAAAAACATATAGGTTATGCACATTTTGCATTGCATTGCATTGCACACCAGAACTAAATATTTCCCATTTTCATTAAAGAGATAACGTGTGTTGTTGCATTGCATTGCATTGCACAAACGATCTAAAGTTGTGCACTGAAGAATAACATATAGGTTATGCTCTTTTCGCATTGCATTGCATTGCATTGCATTGCAAACCAGAACAAAATCATTCCCAAGTTCATTATAGAGATGATATATGTGTTGTTGCATTGCATTGCATTGCATTGAATTGCATTGCACTAACGATCTAACGTTGTGCACTGAAGAATAACAAAGAGGTTATGCATTTTTTGCATTGCATTGCATTGCACACCATAACTAAATCATTCCCATGTTCATTAAAGAGATAACGTTTGTTGGTGTATTGCATTGCATTGCACAAACGATCTAACGTTGCGCACTGAAGAATAACATAGGTTATGCACTTTTCGCATTGCATTGCATTGCACACCAGAACAAAATCATTCCAATGTTCATTATAGAGATGATATGTGTGTTGCATTGCATTGCATTGCATTGCATTGAATTGCATTGCACTAACGATCTAACGTTGTGCACTGAAGAATAACATATGCACTGTTCGCATTGCATTGCATTGCACACCAGAACAAAATCATTCCAATGTTCATTATAGAAGATAACGTGTGTTGTTGCATTGCATTGCACAAACGATCTAACGTTGTGCACTGAAGAAAAACATATAGGTTATGCACATTTTGCATTGCATTGCATTCCCAATTCCCATTTTCATTAAAGAAATAACGTGTGTTGTTGCATTGCATTGCATTACATTGCATTGCATTGCATTGCATTGAATTGCATTGCATTGCACTAACGATCTAATGTTGTGCACTGAAGAATAACATAGAGGTTATGCACTTTTTGCATTGCATTGATTTGCATTGCATTGCACTAACGATCTAACGTTGTGCACTGAAGAATAACATAGAGGTTATGCACTTTTTGCATTGCATTGCATTGCACACCAGAACTAAATCATTCCCATGTTCATTAAAGAGATAACGTTTGTTGGTGCATTGCATTGCATTGCATTGCACTAACGATCTAACGTTGTGCACTGAACAATAACATATATGTTATGCACTTTTTGCATTGCATTGCACACCAGAACTACTTCATTCCCATGTTGATTAAAGACATAACGTGTGTTGTTGCATTGCATTGATTTGCATTGCTTTGCACGGCATTGCATTGCATTGCATTGCATTGCATTGCACTAGCGATCTAACGTTGTGCACTGAAGAATAACATATAGGTTATGCACTTTTCGCATTGCATTGCACACCAGAACTAAATCATTCCCATGTTCACTAAAGAGATAACGTGTGCTGGTGCATTGCATTGCATTGCACTAACGATCTAACGTTGTGCATCTAACATATTGGTTATTATTGGTTATTTTCGCATTGCATTGCACACCAGAATTAAATCATTCCCATGTTCATTAAAGAGATAACGTGTGTTGTTGCATTGCATTGCATTGTATTGCATTGATTTGCTTTGCTTTGCACGGCATTGCATTGCATTGCATTGCACTAGCGATCTAACGTTGTGCACTGAAGAATAACATATTGGTTATGCACTTTTCGCATTGCATTGCATTGCTCACCAGAATTAAATCATTCCCATGTTCATTAAAGAGATCACGTGTGTTGGTGCATTGCATTGCATTGCATTGCATTGCATTGCATTGCATTGCATTGCATTACATTGCATTGCATTGCATTGCACTAACGTTGTGCACTGAAGAATAACATATAGGTTATGCACTTTTTGCATTGCATTGCACACCAGAACTAACTCAATCCCATGTTAGAGAGAGAGATAATATATGTGTTGTTGCTTTGCACAAACTATCTAATTGTGAATTGTGTGAACTAATTGTGCATTGAAGAATAACATATAGTCTGTGCACTACTTGCATTGCATTGCACAACAGAACTAACCCATGTTCATTAAAGAGATAACGTGTGTTGTTGCATTGCATTGGATTACATTGCATTGCACACACGATCTAACGTTGTGTATTGAAGAATAACATAGGTTATGCACTAAGAAGATCGTGAAGACACACGTTAGATCGTGTGTGCAATGCAATGTAATCCAATGCAATGCAACAACACACGTTATCTCTTTAATGAACATGGGTTAGTTCTGTTGTGCAATGCAATGCAAGTAGTGCACAGACTATATGTATTGCATTGCACTAACGATCTAACTTTGTGCACTGAAGAATAACATATAAGTTATGCACTTTTCGCATTGCATTGCATTGCACACCAGAACTAACTCAATCCCATGTTCATTCAAGACATATGTGTGTTGTTGCATTGCATTGCATTGTTAGATCGTTAGTGCAATGCAATGCAATGGAATGGAATGCAACAACACACATATCATCTCTTTAATGAACATGGGCATGATTTATTTCTGGTGTGCAATGCAATGCAAATTTTCCTAGTAAAAACAGAGTTTGTGTTGTTGAATCATATTTTTTTCTAGTACCTCTTAAATATAGAGCTCATGACAAATAAAAGTTCCAGATGGACAAACATTAACTGCAAAACCCAGTGTGAATAACAATATCTTAAAATAAACCAGAGAGTGGATACACAGATATGGCATATTTATGAATGAAATTCATGCATTTATTTGTCATTTAAACTGATGCAAACAGGGAAAGAGAGTAGAAAACACTTATTATCCTGTCGCCCCCTCTAGTGGACAGCATTGAGTATTACGGCCTTCATTGCTCAGAGAACGCAAGTCAATGGATTTTTTGGGGAAAGTAAGTCTTTTTTTTATTTTTTTATTTTTTATTAATGTTTATTACAAACTCTCGTGGAGACAACAGCAAAGAAAAAGGCAAGGTATCAACAAAATGCAGGTTTGACAATGAAAAAGATAAAAAAAATAATAATAATAATAAAATAAAATAAGGCATTGTTCTCAAATAAATAATATGTGTTACAGGACCAAAAACATTTCAGCAGCATAACAAATAGCTTCTACAGTTTGTTTAGAATTTTTTTTACAAGGTTCAAGGAGGATAATAACATACGAAATTCATTTTTAAAACAGTTTACATTTGGCAATTGTTTTTTCCATTTATTTTTGTGAATGTTCAAACCCATAATGATGATAAGGTTAATCAAAAGTGAAATGTCCCTCGTCAGTTTAGAATTATAAATAAGAATATCTTCTACTGTAAATTGTTCAAGTTCACAAATTTTATTATTTAACCAGCTATGGACATCTTGCCAGAACTTCCTACTAACTGAGCAAAGGAAGAATAAATGTTCTGTTCGTTCTGGGTTTTCATGACAAAAGTCGCAAGGGTCAACTTCAAAACCAAATCTACCCCTCAGTGTCTCCGCAGATGGATAGTAGTTGTTAAGAATTTTAAATTGCATTTCTTTTACTTTTTTTGTCCGTAATGTTTAATTCTCCTAGCGTTAAGTTTGGAAGTTTGATTTGGACTTTAAAAACTAATTGTGTTTTTTAATCAGCTGTATCGATAGATTTACAGATTTTCTTATATTCTTTAAGAGAACATTGAATATTATTAAATTTGTTTTTTAAATCTTGTAACTGTAAGATTTCACCGTTTATATCTAAAATGTCATGTACAAAGATAATGCCTTGGTCAAACCAACCCAGCAAACATTTGGACGTTTAATGACCGTTGAAAAGACGTCCGACAGAGACGTCCCGTCATGGTTGAAAAATAGTTCCAAAATGGAAGTTGAACCGACGTCTTTGACGTCGTCTGGCCGTGAATTCCACGTCTTTTCTGCGCATCCCTGGACGTCTAAATGCGTCATCATCTGTGTGTTTAAATGTGTTGCTGCATAATTTAAGTGTATATATAAGCCTGCATATAAAATAATCACACACCTATTGTGTAACATCGTGAAAGGCAATCAAGTCTTGAGGTTTACACATCTTGAAAAAGGTCCAAAATTGGTCCAGTCAGACCTGAACGTCAATAAAACGTGTTAATCACGTGTACATCACAAACAAGAACACATTATTTGTGGACATAAGCAAAAAAGAAGCATGTTCTGATTTAGCACAACATTTTATTGATCTTGAACAGACAAAATTTCTCTTTTATTTTTTTCAATGTTTAACATTTCGTGAGCTTAGAATTATAAGGTTCTATCTCCACTTTTGGTCGAAATTGAGTTTTTGACAATCTGATCCATTAGGTGTTTATTAATGCCTGTGTGGTGTTATTTTTGTAAAAAAAAAATATTTTGTTAGCAGTTATTAATAAAATAAAAAGGTTCCATCTCAAAAAAAATAAACTGAGTTTAAAAACTTTGATGCTCAATAAACTACCCCAAACGGAGATAGAACCTTATAATTCCAAGCTCTCGATTTGTTAACCAAAGTAAAATACCAATTACCAACAAAATACTGAATTATTATATAAAGGGATAGTTCACCCAAAAATGACAATTATGTAATTTACTCACCCTCATGTTCCAAACCTGTATGAGTTTCTTTCTTCTGCTGAACACAAAAGAAGATATTTTGAAGAATGTTTGTAACCAAGCAAATAGAGCAACCACTGACTACCATTATTGGAGAAAAAATTATTATGGTAGTTAATGGGAAGCGACATCTGCTTGGTTACAAACATTCTTCCAAACATCTTAGTGTTTAGCATAACATAGAATGGTATACAGGTTTGAAACATGAGGTTGAGTAAATGATGACAATTTTCATTTTTGGGTGAACTATCCCTTAAACACATTGGGTCTCATTCATGAAACACGAGCAGAACGAATTTTTGTGTAAATCGTGTGTAAAGTGGTTCTGGCGTAAATTTTCGGATTCATTAAAATGTTCGTATTTCCCAAATGTTAGTTGGTACGAAAGAAATCTACACCTGCTCCCAGCCACGCGTAAATAGTACGTTTAACATCCGAACGTTTTGCTCATTAATAAACTGCATTTTAATTCAACGTAATCGGGTACATATTTACACAGAATTTTGAAAAAGTATTATATATAGTAATTACATACGGTTTTTCTTTTTACTTGTATTACGAGAGCCAGTAATAGCATCTGCAAACGGAACACAAGTCCACAAGTTTTTTTTATTTTTTTATATTCAAGCTGTTTTTTTTTTGTGTTTTTTTTTACAAGTCCGCAAGTTACAAGTGTTGCAGTCAAGCTTCATGTCGAACCATTTTCTTTTCACTTCTGGGACTGTTCGATTAAAAGATGAAACTCCATTAACTGCATCTGTAATATGCTGCCAAGCATTTTTACCTAAAGCATGTAGCCTATTACCTAAAAAAATCCTTTTTTTTAGGACCTGATACGCCACTATGTACGCTTGAAAATAAAATGTGGCGTTTTGAATGAACTTCTGATAATAAAACTTCAATTTCTGCATCTGAGAAATTTCTCTTCATTCGCTTTTTTTTTTTTTTTTTTTTCAAAATTATACATGTAATAATACAATAGCATTCGCTTTTGAGAAGACATGTTGAAATCCTTCGTTTCGTGTCATAATATGATGCCCATATATAGCTGTCAGTCGGTTTTAATTGGCGGGATTTATGGTAATTGAGAATGAGCGTGCACGCGCGTCCCATTTACGAGTGATTGGAATTCATTAACCCACACACACATTTCACTATCAAATCTGACGTTTACGAAGTATTTGTGAATCAGGAGAAGAATTTTCGGGAATGTCTCTTTACGCGCAAATCACTCACATATTTACTCGTATATTTACGAATGTTTCATGAATGAGACCCATTGTTTGGCTCATTTTTTGTATCCACCACCCCCAGCTCTTCCTGGAGTGCGTTTCAGGTGTTCTGCCATTGCTGCATCAATTTCAGAGTCTGTAGCATTTGGGCTCCACCTCTTCACAGCATCTAAGGGAAGAGAATATATTTCTTTAAAAAAAAAATTTAGATAAAAAATTTAGGTAAATGACATGCAAAACCATGGAACAAGATGAATGAATCATGAGTTAAACATTAGAAAAAGGTAATCAACATGCATTACATTTTATTGTATAAAAGATGTTCTGCTTTAAATTGGTGTTGGGGGGTGGGGGTAACAGCATTTGTCCCCTGCCTCTTCAATACCACTGTGGTGCCCTTGAGAAAAACCCTTAACTAGGTGTGTAACTGTGAGAAAGTGAACAGGCCATTTCTGATAAAGACAGGTGGGCTGTGATGTCCCCTGAATAGACATGTTTAGCAATTCTAAAATTACAAAATATTTTTAAAGCAGTTACTGAAAACATGTTCAAATCCAGCTAAACATTTCATTCTATTTCAGATAATTTACTTTCTGAAAGAAACTCTCACAAGGCTACATTAATAATTTACAGTAATAACTTTGACTATCATTAAACATACTTTATGGTATACCGTTGTATAAGTTCAAAGTCTACTAGCTAATTTTAGCCAAACTCAGTTATCCAATTTCAGTTGACAATGTGGGCATCATTTCTTTCGGTTCATTCATGTCAAACAAATAAAACTCTAGCACGTTAATCTAATAATACAAAATGTACGTACCCAACAGTAGATTTCTAATAATATTCCTCCTCTCCTCGTGATTGTTCAAACTTCAATGTTCCCAAGTGTGAGTCTATGGGGAGAACGCGTTAACATCTCGCGAGATAATCTAACCTATCGCAGGATTTTGTAATGTCGCAAGATCTTTTGTTACATCTTGGCAGCACAGTTTTGGCAATTACATCCAACTCAGACATAAATGGTGACCGGATATATTTCTGTTTTACATGTATGCATACATTCCATAAATAAATATCAACGAATACATCAGGTACAACAGGTTGAAATAATGACTAAAATGCAGTGGCTTGCATTCACTTAACCACACTGAGCACTTTGTGATTATAATTTATTTAAACAAGATAAAGTAAATATATTTACTTTGTATACAAATCGTGTATTTCATAAAGATAATTCCTGTTTTTTTTTTTGTTTGTTTTTTTCTGTCTTGCTTGACTAGACGTGTAAAGGACGTCAGTGGACGTCTTCACAACCTCTTAAAAACTACTATGGGCAATTAAATTAATTATTGCAGTATTAACCATGCAAGGATTAAGCACAGCTTTTGCATATTTCACAAGGATTTCATAGAGGGTCATGATGGACTATAAATGCACGTGTAAAAGACGTCGCCAGGTGACGTCCTCTCACCCAATACACTATATATTGAACTACACGTAGCTAAAAGTCAAAATAACAATTATACATGCAATCCCTGAGAACTGTAGACATGTACAAATGTATCTGAATGCATTTTTAGGAAATGTTCTGTGTTACATATTTTTACCGATTTATGCCGTCCTACCGCGACTATTTTTGGCCAGGGACACGACGTTGCCGTCGGACCAATGTTTGCTGGGAAAGCTGGTTGAACAAAGACTTTTTGTTTGATACAATTACTCTATTATTCCACAAGGTGGCACAATGAGGGGTAAAGTTATGGGTAAATACCATCTTCCAATGACGCAAAACTTGTTTATGAAACTCAGATAATTTAAAAGGTATTTTAGAAATTTCAAAGTCACATTTCAAAAGAAAGTTTAACCCACCGAACCTTTTGAAAATACTTTTTGGAATGTGAAACCATATTGAATCCGGCTTCAATAGAAACTCTTTCAACCACTTTATTTTAAATGTTCCTAACATTGCCTCAAAATCCAATGTTTTGATCCCCCCCTTTAACCAACATAGTAGGTCTTATTTCTCCATATAAATTTATATATAATGGAGTTAATTTTCCTCGCGTTTTTTGGAGCAATGTAAAGAGATTGGCATGGATAAATCAGTTTGGATATACCCTCAGCCTTGGACAATAAGTAACGCCCAAAAATGGAAAGATCTCTACTAAGCCAGTGGTTTAAGGATAATTGATATTTGAATAAGGAAAATTTGAATAAGGAAAATTGATATTTGATCAATTTTTTCTTTCATATTAATTTCCTCTCTTTGTTTTTCATCTTTAACCATCTTAACTCCAAGATATTTAACTTCTTTTTTTAACAGGGATTGACATTATTTCTGTATCTATACAGTCATATAACGCAAGTAGTTCACGCTTTCATATTTAAACGAAGACCTGAAGCTTTGGAAAAAATTTAAATTATTTGCAATGAATTGCTAACCATAGATTTATCCCATTAAAGATTCGCGCAAAACTTTTGCGATTTTTTCTAAATATCGATAAAAAACTATTGCGAAATGACGGCGTTTCCATTAACCGATGTTATGCGACTGAAACGTCATTTTTTCCTCTCGCGATAAGTCATTCCAACGGACGATCATGGCAACGGACGTTGGTAAGTTTATATATATAACAGCCACGTACCGCACTAGACATTATTATTATTATTAATGGAAGGAAACGTAGGTGTGTTATCCAAGCATTAATGGCAAGGAAAGACTCTTATACTGTGAGCGGCACATATGAGGTGTTTCTGGGTTTTTCTCCCTCATTTCTGCTTCGAGGTCTTGATTGTGGCATTTCTTTGAGGTTTAGAATCCAGTATTTCTATCATTATTTTGTCTTTTATGAATTTAATAAAGAACTCTGTCTCGTATTCTGTCCAAACACACCGCGTCATCTAGGTCAGGTGACCTGTAAATGCGCAAAAACTGTTTCCATTGCAGTTTTGCGAAATATTTCTTTTTCGAATTGCTTGAAAAACCAGCGGAAAAACTTTTTTGCGTTAAATGGGAGTTTTGGCGAAATTGACGTGTTTCCATTGGGCGTATTTTCAATTCGCAATTTCAATTTGCGCAATTTGAAGGGTAATGGAAACGCGGCTAGTGTCGTCTGCAAACTGACTGAGGCGAAATTCGTAATAAAAAAAATGTATAGGCTACCCTGAAAATTTGGATGATTTAATATCAGATATGCTGTGAACATAAAATGAACAACTTGGGACTAATTGGACATCCTTGTCTTATTCCGCAAGTTATATTTATTCTTGGTGTTAGTCCTGGGTTTAAGGAGACATAACTGCAAATATCAGTATAGAACATTTTGATCACTGAACAAATTGTTTTGTCGAATCCAAAATGTTGTAAAGTAGAACATAAAAAATCGTGTTCTATAGAATCGAAAGCTTTTAAATAGTCTATAAATAAAATCAGGCTTTCCGATTCCAGAATAGACCGATAGTCCACATGTCCAATATTAATCTCACATTATTACATACTTCTACCTTTTATAAACGCAGACTGAGTTTCATCTACTATTTTACCAATTACTGTTTTCAATCTCTCTGCATATATTAACGCTAATAACTTATATAATATAACTTAATAATTAATAATAATTTTTTGTTTTGGGGAGTAGGGTTATTATACCAGTTTTCATTGTAAGAGTAAGACATTCGATAAATGCATTCAATAACAATTCTTTGATATCTTCCCAAAAAAAACCGTCAAAAATTCCGAGGTCAACCCATCAATTCCAGGTGACTTCCCATGTTTCATTTTTTTTCAGGGCATTTTCTATTTCTTGCAGATTTATTTTGCCGTCTAACCTTTTTTTTGTCATTCTCCCCAATCCTTTTAATATTGCTCTTAATCAGAGTAAAAGGGATTCACAGTCCTCTTTGTGGAAATTTGAGCTATAAGTCAGAGTAAAAGATTTGAACTTCCTCCTGTATTTGGCTATAGGCTCTTCTATGACTGTGTCATTTTCTGTTAATTTGCAGATTCTTTTTTTAGACTACCTAGACTTTTCTAAGCCATAGAAATATGTTGTGTTCTTCTCACCTTCTTCGATCCATCTAGCCCTGGATCGTACAAAGGCTCCACTTGCTTTTTCTAAATAAATTTCATCAAGCTGTTTTTGGAGGGAGTTCAACTCCGTTAGTTCTTCCTCCGAAGCATTAGTTTTACCACAGAGTATGTTAAAGGAGAAGTTCACTTTAAAATTAAAATTCTGTCATCATTTACAACCAGACAGTTTTTGGGTCCCATTGACTTCCATAGTATATTTTTTTCCTACTATGGAAGTCAATGGGACCCAAAAACTGTCTGGTTACTGATATTCTTCTAAATATCTTCCTTTCTGTTCAGCAGAAGAAAGAAATTCATACAGGTTTGAAACAACATGAGGGTGAGTAAATGATGACAGAATTTTCATTTTAAAGTGAACTTCTCCTTTAATCCTTTTCAGTATATCTTTCTGTTTAAGTTTACTTGTTTTTGACATGCTTTTTCCCGTTTCAATTGCCAACCTCTTTGTTTCAAATTTAAACCATTCCCACTTCCCTTTATTTGACATATTCATTCATTTTACTTTTAGACAGAGGGATTTTATTTGTTTGCAAAAACCATCATTTGATAAAAGTATATTATTTAGTTTCCATATATTACCCGATGAGCGGGAAAGTAAGTCTGACCAGTTAGAAAAGATATAAGCGAGTCAGACCAGTCTAAAGGTCTGAGCTGAGTTTGGTGAAGCATTAAAGTTCTAGGCGGAGGCAATTTCTCATAATAATAATAATAATAATAATAATAATAATGTTGAAATATATGCTGGCTTTCTAAAGTGTTCTTACATATAACACCGATTTTATCATCACTACATTGGTTACCTATAAAGTCCCGTATTAACTACAAGGTATTGCTACTGACTTATAAAGCCCTAAACGGCTTAGCTCCAGTCTATTTAACGGATCTTCTATCGCCCTATAATCCATCGCGCTCTTTAAGATCAATAAATTCGAGGCTTTTGGTCATACCTAGGATATCCAGATCAACCAAAGGAGGGAGAGCATTTTCACATTTGGCTCCGAAACTCTGGAATAGTCTTCCTGATACTGTTCGTTGCTCGGACTCGCTCTCCCAGTTTAAAACTAGATTAAAGACGCATCTTTTCGGCCAGGCATTCATATAATATTTTTAATCTTAGTTAAATCCGGTCTCTAGTTCATAAACGCCAGAGGAGAACTGGCCCCCGACTGAGCCTGGGTTCTCCCAAGGTTTTTTTTCTACATTAGGTCACCTGATGGAGTTTTTCGGTTCCTTGCCACTGTTGCCTTTGGCTTGCTCAGTTGGGGATATTTTGGGGATATTTAATTTTAATTTTATCAATCAATAAATTCCATTAGAAACAAACCTTGTTGTATTATTTTAATTTAATACTGTGAAGCTGCTTTGATACAATCTGTGTTGTGAAAAGCGCTATACAAATACACTTGACTTGACTTGACTTGACAATTTACTAATTTAGGCTCACAATAAGCAGATTACATAATTATACCATGAAAAAAATAAATAAAAAAAATAAAATAAATATATATATATATATATATATATATATATATACACACATATAAAGGCAGAATCACTTACTGGTGGAACCCAAATGAAAGTTCAGTCCTGGCTGTATAATCAAACAATAAAAACGAGAAACAATGCATGCCATCAAGAACATTCATTGAATCCACAGGAACTTGATCCAGTTTCCCCCATTTTTACTAATAACTACTTTGTGTTAATTCAGAGAACAGTAAGCCAAACTATTAAGCATGAACTCAAACAGGATCAATTAAAATTTTCAAAGCATTTTGGAACTCTTCTTGGTGGAAATTGACAGCACGTTTTCAGCTCATTCTGCAGGACAATTGTCTATTACAGTATACAGTATATAACACAGATAGAAGGGTGTCAATAAATCTGTGGTGATATACAAGACGCTTTAAGAAAAGTTTATTTCCATCACACTGTAAAGTGTTTTTAGATATTACATATAGATTACATATACCAAAGATTTTACATATAAACTGGGTCAGCATACTGTTAATTACCATGGGAAGTATAGGGGTGCTGAGCGTGACCCCTGGCGTGGAGCCCATGAAGAAATATGGTTGGGGATAAAAGTTCACACAAACAAAACCAAAAAACTGTGGTGTTTAGCCTATAGGCATACATATTACGTGTGCTTGTTTTTATTTTTGCTGTATTATAAAATACCCATATTATAACAAATAAATAAAATATATTTGGAAATTGCCCTTTAAAACGAAGGCTCAGTTTGTGGTTCACAATTATTTGACTAAAAACAACAAAAACAATAAAACAAAGACAAAGTCACTTAAATTAAACAGTTTTTTATTTATGTTTTTGTTAACAGAAGTTATCTTGCGCCTTTAATTGCCTCCGCTATCGTCCTGTCAATCATCTGTCTCATTCTCACGGCACGGGTCGCGGATATGATTACAGTTTCAGTAAAAATGTATTTCACCATCATCGGTACCCACCCTCAGCCGATTGGCATTACAGTATTTGCAATCACCATCCCGTGGCAAAACGGAGCGTCTAAAAGAAAAGTTCTGACTGCTGACTGAACATTGGTCAGTGAGTTTCTCCCACTCGGCGCTGTCAAGCGCAGCTTCACCACACACAGCTAAATAAAACAGGCTGGTGGCAGACTAATAATTAATATTTCTGATGTAAAGATTTCTGTGAAACGCGTAAAGTTGCACAGAAGAAAGCCCGGACCTGCCCTGTACAGTTTAAGAATATGTAGCCATAGTAAAGGACTATTATTTTGTTGAACAGACCCTAGTCTCGCGTAGCCAGACCTTCAGACTGACGGCTGAAGGTCTGGAATTCATAGCAGCTTTCTTTGGCCAAGGCCCGCCCATAAGGCCGTTTGACCGACATGTCAAACAACCAATTACAGTTCGTTTCGTTCAGTGTCACGTTTCGTTGCGTGGAAATGTCCCCACAACAACAGATCGGCGTGCAACCATAGACTGCAACAAGTCAGTCAGCATAGAAAATCAAAGAAGGAGAAGAAAACAAGCAGTAAGTCATTGATCTGTTTGTGCACGTATAACAACAATTGCGTCTGCATTACCACATCTGATCAAAACACCGAGTAAATCAGTAGGAAACGCAATTACACGTCTGCGCTTTGTTTCCAGGCGGACCGAAAATAAACGCGACACTCGCGCCCCCCGGAAATCCGATAAAATTCAACCAATCAGATGACGACTTCGACATTCCTGAAGTGTTTCCAGTTAAGTGTACCATATGCATCAGACGTTTAGCCAACGTTCCGTGGGCGTGACGTCTGAGGCTGAGACTAAACAGACCCTGACCTGGGGTGCGTTTCCCGAAAGCATCGTTAGCCAACTATGGTCGCAAGTTCCCTCGTTACCAATAGAGTTCAATGGACATTGCGATGAACTTGCGACCATAGTTGGCCAACGATGCTTTCGGGAAACGCACCCCTGAGCGACAACTGATGACGTCACATGCTCAGATTTGCTTGACCAATCGGCGGAAGGGGGCGTGTCAGGCCGCCCACATGTGGAAAACGAATTTTGAAGTCATTGCCTGCGTCCCAATGTGCATACTATCCATCCTAAATAAATAGTATGTGACATTAGTAATTGTCAATACTATTTAGGGCAGATAGGGTGGATAGTATGTACATTGGGACGCAGGGCTTGATTCGTTTTTTGCCTGTGAACTAAAAAACGAAAAATCAAGCCGAAATCTCGTTTTTTCGTTTTTTTGAAAAAAACGAAAAAACGAATAAAGGGGCCGTTTTCTCGTTTCTGCTTATTTCATTTCAAATTGGAAAACAAACTATCAAAACGTACACGGACCTAAATGGATAATGACAAAAGAACATTACATATATTTGAAGGAAAAAAAAAAAGAACAAGAAGGGGTCCGTGTAACGCTTCACAATTCAGTTTTCAGACCATACAATGCAAATGCAAAAATGCAAAATTGAAACCAGACATTAATTTTTCTTGTTTTTCCAGTACATTATCAATGGATATTTGCCTTTTTCTCCCCTTTTTCAATTTTACTTTTGCTAAATTGTGACTTCAGAAACAAACATTCGAATAAATGAAATCTAACCGATTTTCTATTTTTCCATTTTTCGTCTTGTAATTTGCGCCGCGGGCGGTACCATTAGCATGGGGGTGTGGCCGTGGACTAACTTTACTATCATTTCATTGATGTAACTGCTTTATTTACACTGCATGCACGTTTGAGGAGAAGTTTAAAAGACGGAACACAGGACGACATTTTTCACCCGAAGTGCCATCATTATTATTATTCTGTGCTAAATTATAAGGCAGTCTCGGACCGACCATCGGGAGCAGCCGGGAAAAGTGAAATCCCGGTGGCCTGGGTATGATTTGGCACATTGCCCTTGTTTGTATTTACCTATTCATTCTTACTTTATTTTATTAATATATAATATAATATAATATAATATAATATACATTTTACATGGTACAGTAGCCTAGGCAGCCACAACCACGAGATCCCAGGCAGTTCATTTTCAGTGCAGCAGAACGGGGGTGGCAGCGCTTTTCAAGATCCTTCACGGGAATCTAGAATAACGATAAAAATTATAGCTAGCCTACTAAGCAAAAATATAGAAAAAATAAGCATATCCCCCCCCCCCCCCCCCCCCCGCGATTTTTTTAAAGGTTTTTAGCTCTCGTTTGTAGGCTAATACAATATTTAATGTCTATAGTGCTGATTCATTATCGAATGGCGAATTTAATGTGCTCGAATAAATAAATAAAAAACAAGCTGGGCAATGTGCCAAACGTAGCAAGGTATTTCTGTTTATTTATTGAAAATAAATAAATATTATTGCTCTTGATTTGCAGCACCATAGTTAACTATAGCCTAGTATCGCCTCATGCTCATATCCTGGCGAACTGCTTCTATTGTAATGAACAGACTAGAGTTCTACAACTGTGCTAGATTTAATGGCATTTTACGGGAACGAGAAGCGGTGTAGAGCTAAAGCACACAGAAGCTCAAGCGGATGCCGTGGTAACGAACAATGCCCGCTATAGTGAAAACATCTGCATCTTTATTGTATTGTAGGCTATTACAAACGAGAGCTAAAAACCTAACAAAAAAAAAGCTTTTTTTCTATATTTTCGCTTGGTAGTATTTTTATTAATAAGGTCAATACAAACAGGGCAATGTGCCAAATCATACCCAGGCCACCGGGATTTCACTTTTACCGGCTGCTCCCGATGGCCGGTCCGAGACTGCCTTATAATTTAGTAGGCTACACGTAGACTATTAGCCTAATAATAAAAGTTATGGCACTTCGGGTGAAAAATGTTGTCCTGTGTTCCGTCTTTTAAACTTCTCCTCAAACGTGCATGCAGTGTAAATAAAGCAGTTACATCAATGAAATGATAGTAAAGTTAGTCCACGGCCACACCCCCATGCTAATGGTACCGCCCACGGCGCAAATTACAAGACGAAAAATGGAAAAATAGAAAATCGGTTAGATTTCATTTATTCGAATGTTTGTTTCTGAAGTCACAATTTAGCAAAAGTAAAATTGAAAAAGGGGAGAAAAAGGCAAATATCCATTGATAATGTACTGGAAAAACAACAAAAAAAGAATGTCTGGTTTCAATTTTGCATTTTTGCATTTGCATTGTATGGTCTGAAAACTGAATTGTGAAGCGTTACACGGACCAGAAGGGGTCTCTTCATTCCTCTTCTAAGAGATCAAGGTCTCTTATTATTCTAGCCAATTTCTGGGCCTTTTTACTTTTCATACATTGCAACGATGGAAAGAAATTACAAATAAAGTCTCTTTTAAATACAGAAAAATAAGGTTTCGTCTTCATACATTTGCATTTATGAATAAAGAATTTGCCCAGAATCAACATTACATTAATAAAAAATTCATTTTTTTTCTCATCCAACAACATTCCAAACATAATATGCTTCCTAGCAAAAGTTGGCAGTGAATGAATCTTTGTCTCCAACCAGTAAGACATATTTTCCCAAAAGGTATTTGAAAAAACACAAGAAAAAAAAGGTGATCGTGTCAACTTGACAAAAAGTACAGGCATTTTCTTCAAAATTAAACCGTTGTCTTAAAAATTCACTTGACCATTGAATATTTTAAAATGGGTTTCCTTAGCTTTAGGAGCCACTGGAAAGCTATACTGTGTTCGCAATTCTTTAACAAATGTCATAAGCTTGCAAAACACAGTTATTATACAGAAATGTCGGATATAATATAGAATTGAAACGAGTGAATAAGTTTGTTGGGAAGCATTGCCCTGAGGTCATTGAAGAGAAGGGAGTTCACAAGATCCATCTGGCATGTTGACAGAAGCGTTTTGTACAAAATTTATAAAACTTTTTGGAATGGCATTTAAGACACGCTCAAATTGTTTGCGTTCACATTGTAAATTGTATTTAGTACAAAAGTCTCTAAAAGTTAACAAGCTCCCATCTTCATCCATTACAGTAAATGAAGAACTGATCAAATACCCTTTTCAAGCCAATCAAGAACACATAGAGACTTGTATCTAGATACAATAAATCTATTGTTCCATATAGGGATTCTGTGTGGAGAAAAGTTGTGGTTTTATAACAAAACCTGCTGGTGAAAGGAAGATAATTTGATTGGCAGTCTGGAAACAGTAAAATCAAATCTCAGTAGAAAATCAATTCCACCCAATTTTCTAAATATACCTCTGGGAATGCAAAACCAGAAATTAGTTTCATTTGTTATAAATTTTTTAAGCCATTTGACCTTCAACATACCATTTATACAATAGAAGTCAAAGGCACCATTTTCATAATCTTGTATAAGATTTGCCCTCTTTATAGCACACGTTTACTCCATATATAATTGAAATGAATTTGATTAATGGTCTTAATAGCTCTATTAGAAATGGAGAGACAAGATGCAGGATAGATACACACTTTCCATTTTAGTTAAATAAATTCTACCAAAGATAGACAAATCCCTTTGCATCCATGCATCAAGCCTGCCTTTGCATTCATTCCACCTATTCCAGACATTTTGCTTTTCCATCATGACCTCATTCTTAGAAATGTTTATGCCTAAATATCTGACATTCGACTTGACTGGAATATTATATGAAATTTTAAGAGGGCATTCATGTATGGTAATAATTTCTGAGAATTTAGAAAAATAGTTAACTATCTCAATTACTTTAGGAACCTGGTCAAGACCTTTTAAAAATAATGTTGTATCGTCAGCCAATTGACTAAGTATAATTTCCTGTCCAAACACATTTAATTTTTCAGTATTTGAGTTTTTAATTAGGAGAGCCAACATCTCTGTAGCCAGAATAAACAATGAGCGTGAGACGGGGCATCCTTGTTTAACTCCTCTCTTAATATCAAATCTGGGTGAAGTACCTGTTGGTAGGGCCACTGAACTATTGGTATTTGTGTAGAATAACTGAATAACATTACAAAAATGTTCACCAAACCCATACATTTTCAAACATTTAAAAATAAATTAATGTTCTAACATATCAAAGGCTTTATAGAAATCTAAAAATAAAATAACCCCATCATCCTCTGTTTCTTGATTATACTCCACCAGGTCCAAAACCAGTCGAATATTGTTATGTATAGAACGGCCTCTAATGAATCCAGTTTGTGTCTCCCCAATCATTTTTGATAAACCAAGTTTTAAGCGATTATTATATATGTGGGTTAGTTATTTATAGTCATTGTTTAGTAAAGGTATAGGTCGTAAATTGTCCAACAATCTAGAGTCTTTTCCTGGTTTGTGAATAAGCGTGATTAGGCCTTGTCTCATTGAATTAGGCAAAACCACGGTTTTAGTGATTTCCTGAAAAGCTGCAAAAATAAATTCCCTTAATAAGTCCCAAAAATGGCGATAAAAATTAGACGTAATACCATCTGGGCCAGGTGATTTATCCAATGACAAACACATAGCAGAATCAAGCTCTTCGATTGTTAATTCTGCATCACATATCATTTTGAACTGTTCATCTATATGAGGAACAAATTCAAATTTTTAATGATTAAAATTGCCATTATTTTATATGAAAAAGTTAATAATTTTATTTTATTGACAAAATATTTTATTTTGTCTTTTGTATATTTTTTTGATTAGATCAGATAACATTTTAATCTGTCATATGATCATGTGATAATGTACTCCACCTATGGGGCATGTTGTCTCATTTCACTTCATTCATTCAGGGTAAATCAAGAGAAAAGTATATGCTGTATTAATGACACAAAACCACTACTAGACGTGTGAAATTAAGGGGAAAATAAATACTCTGAACCTTAAGTAGATTTACACAAACTGAGAAAGTCTAAAAGCGTAAGGTTGTGCCCCGCTCTCCCCTATTTGTAAACACTTTTTTTTTTTTTTTTTTTTTTAAATTTATGTCTCAATTATGTACAATTTAACATTTGCTTCTTTAATTAAAAAAGACAAGGACAAGCGTTAATGTCGAGCCCTTATATGTTTTCCTTGACTGGTTTTCCCTGCAGAATTACGTTGTTGAAAACGAAAAGCGAGTGTTTCTGCATTAAACAACTATCTCAACTGTTAAATAACAGATGTAAGATTAAAATAATATCAGATCTGTCTTATTTTAAATAAACACAAAAAACAGAGATGAAAAATTAACATGAGTAAGAAATGTTCATTTGCGCCATCTAGTGGCAATCGTCATGAAATGCCATGTTATACTATTTTTGTCCACAAGAGGTCGGCAGAGACACCCAAAGCAATGCAATGAGTTATTTTGTATTTAAATTAAAGAATGTGGAAAATGTGCTTTTTTTTTGTTGTTAAAATGTAATATTGTTTTATCTTGTTTGTGAACAATGACTCAAGGACTTGTCATTCTGATGGCAGAGTTCACTGACATAAATACTGACTTTTGAGAGGTGAACTAAGGGTTTTTTAGGCTTTTGCAGATAATGCATTGTGTTCTGCTGTTTGTATGAATTGTTTGGAGAATTGCACTTACTGGTTTGCAAATGTTTTTTTTTTCCTCACTTTATTTAAATTTTCTATTTAAACAAAATATAACATACACTTACAAAACATATACTTATATAACCTTCATATATATATATATATATATATTGTTAATAAAAGGATCCACACAACAAATAACAAAATAATAAAATTTATACTAGAAAAAAAAGAACAATAATAATATTATATTATATTATAATATTATAATATAAATAAATGAATAAAATAATAATAATAAAAAAAAAGAATAATTCTTTACAAAATAAAATCACAGGTACAAAAAGGTGCTAAACATACTGAGCACAGCCGACATATCCCTAAAGCAGGGTACCAATCTATATACCGGGGGAGTATATATATATATACAATATATATACTGTATATATTGTTAATAAAAGGATCCACACAACAAATAACAAAAGAATAAAATTAATACTAGAAAAAAATAACAATAATAATATTAATAATAATAATAACAACAAGATAGTAAGACAAGCAAATAGTAAAAAAAAAAAAAAAACATAAAGCTTGGTCATCCAAAACTATAAATAAATGAATAAAATAATAATAATTAAAAAAAAGAATAATTTCACAGGTACAAAAAGGTGCTAAACATCCTGAGCACAGCCGACATATGCCTAAAACAGGGTACCAATCTATATACTGGGGGAGGGAAATAATTACTACCAGAGGAGATGTGTAGTCAGGTGAATGAAGGCCTTTCATTTCCCTACATATCCTAGGAAAGATCCCCAAATTCTATTGAAATTATCCGAGGATCTCTTCATTGTCTGTCTGATTTTTTCTAGCTTAATAAAATGGAAAATATCTTGAATCCATAAAGAATGAGTCGATTTCCAGTTTAATAAAATTAAACGCCTTGCCAGCAGTGTGACAAAGGCTACGAAGTCAGACTTGTATTTGGGCATATCAAGAGAAGTGGGAAGAGTAACGAATAAAGCAGTGAAAGCCAGAGGTTCAATATGATTTGTTAGAACTTCAGATAATTTTAAAAAAATTAATTTTGTAGGGAGGGACAGGACCAAAAGATGTGTGCAGTAGTTGCGTGGGCCTGGTGACAACGGTCACATGTGGGATCCACTTCAGGATATATTTTTGACAGTCTAACTTTGGTCCAGTGGGTACGGTGGAGAATTTGAAACTGAATCAGAGCATGTCTGGCACAAAAAGATGAAGAGTGCACACTTTCCACTGTTCTTCTGACATGTTTTCTCCAATGTCCTCCTCCCACTGAGATTTAATAGTTGCAAGTGCTGGGCAAAGTGCAAATGGCATTATAAAGATATGAGATCATACCCTTCATAATATGGGTGGGCTCCTATTGACTTATTGAAAAAAAGTCAATAGGAGTAGCGCTAGGGAGATTGAGGGTGCATGTCTCGAACGAAGCTACGAACCTGCAAATACCTAAAAAAGTGGTGCATAGGCAGTGTACATTTTTCTGCTAGTTGCTGGAAAGATGCAAAGACATTATCTATATATAGATCGTTAAATGTTATAATGCCCAGTGCTGACCACTGTGAAAAAGTGCTATCATCAATGATGGTGGGAAAGCAACATTTGCTGCTACAGGTGCGAAGTTAGAATAGGTTTGTTATCCAAAGTGGTGTCTGAATTGCCTCCAGATTCTCAGCGTAGTTTTAACAATGACATTTTTAGTATAGGGAGACGAAGAGCATTTAATGGGGGCATGTCAGTGAAGTGGGCATGCATGAAGTAGCCTCCATATTAAACCATCCAGATCCTGATCCTGATTTAACCAATATTGCATGACTCTGAGATTTGAAGCCCAATAATAAAATTGTAAAGTAGGTAGAGCCATTCCCCCAAGTATTTTGGGTCTATGAAGGAATGTCTTAAGAATTGTGGGTATCTTTTTATTCCAGATAAATCCTAGGATCAGGGAATCAATTTTACGAAAAAAAGTGTTCAGGCAGGAAAATGGGTATAGACTGAAAATAATAGGAGAATTTGGGAAGAATATTCATTTTAACTGAATTAATTCTTCCAGCCAAGGATAGGGGAAGCAAAGACCAGCGCTCAAAATCTTTCTCCATCTGGAGTAACAAATTAGCAAAGTTAAATTTAAAAAGATCTTTGAATTTATCTGTGATGATGCAGACTCCAAGATAAAGTAAATCTATGGTGTGCAATCATAAATGGAAAATTGTAGTCCCTAGCTGTAGAATTCAGTGGAAAAATTTCACTCTTGCTCAGAAATAAATTTATCACCAAAACCAAATTTCTCTAGTGTGTAAAAGAGGTATTTCCACTCCACCCAGTCAAAAGCCTTCTCTACATCTTCTCTGCATTCTCTGTGACAGTAAATAAAGTCAGTCTGGTTAGCAATAAAAAGTGAAGCTGGTAATGCTGTTTGTGGAGTTGTTTAGTCAGATCTTCAGAGAGTTCATGTCTTTTATCTTCAGTTCAAGCAGAGGCGGACAGAGTACACAGCTACATTACTTGCAACAATCTCTCTCTCTCTCTCTCTCTCTCTCTCTCTCTAACGATTGTCAAACTAACGATTGTTCGCCACTTATCCCGCGATTGTAATACAGTAGTAAAAAACTGATTTGTCCCGCATTTTTGTGCACAGAACTGTTGATTTCTCCCTAGCTTACCACATGGTTTCCTTCAGAGGAGCATTGGCGCTTTACACCAGAGCCTCTCACAAGTAAGATAGAAAAAACAAAGCCAATCAGTTTAGCGATGTGTGTTAGCAGGCGGGACTCAGATATATTAAAGGAGAACTCCGGTCAATTTTAACATTGAGCTCATTTTTTGGTAAATTTGGAGTGCTGTCAGTACAGAGAACAACGACAAAAATCAATGTTGCCTACACCGTGTTATCCTCTTTTTAAAATTTTCACCCTGTTGACTTAAATGGGGCAAGTTTTAAACCTGCTTTTAGCCTCTTAACATCCTTGATGTGTCATTACAAGTGCACAGCCAATGTGAGTGATTCACTCATACCTGTATTTATTTCCTGTTTTCGGTCGAAGTCCCCAGTAGTCGATTGTCGAGTTCATGCGCGTGATCATAGGTAACTAAGCAACAGTGGAGAACTCGACAATCGACTACTGTGGACTTCGACCGAAAACAGGAAATAAATACAGGTATCAGCGCTGGCTGAATTATTATCATTTTTATTCATATCTTTCACATCTACTGCAGTCAGATTCACCGTGTTCACTCTGAAGGAATCACTCACATTGGCTGTGCACTTGTAATGACACATCAATGATGTTAAGAGGCTAAAAGCAGGTTTAAAACTTGCCCCATTTAAGTCAACAGGGTGCAAATTTTAAAAAGAGGATAACACGGTGTAGGCAACACCGAATTTTGTCGTTGTTTTCTGTACTGACAGCACTCCAAATTTATAAAAAAATTAGCTCAATGTTAAAATTGACCGGAGTTCTCCTTTAACCGTTTGTGTACCATGAATTGCGCATTTTTCTCAGAACGCTCTTGTAAGAGATTTTAATCTAAATAAGATGTTTCCTGATTAAATAAAATAAGCCTAATGCATAAAAAACACAAGACACAACCGGACAACAGTTGTTATATATAAATATATTTTAAGTTTTGATCAAAATTATTGATAGGGACATATCAGTGTCACTGGATATTGGTAGGGACACGTCCCTAGTGTCCCTACTAAATTCTACGCCCCTACCAAGAATTCAGCCCCATCCAGAAAGATGTCCATAAGACTTCATCTTCATGTATTTGCAAAGGGACTTGTATACTTTTGCGAAATTTAGTGATACCTCCTCCAACTCCATCTGTTGTAGGTAGGTTCAGATCTGTTATTGAAATTGCTGCTCCTGTGTCGACTAAAATGTCACATAGGGTGCCCCCTATTAATGCATTGATGAAAAGACAATTGTCTCTTTTCTTACTAATACAGGGGGCCGCTGATTCCTATTGCGGACACATAATTCCCTCAATTCCCCCATCGCATAATTTGGTCAAATGTCTCACCTGGATTGACTCCAAGTGATAAAGCTTGTTGGTATTTCGTGCTAAATCCATCCACAGTGAACTGTACATCATCTCTGTCAGGTTGTTCATCATTATTTTGCTTAATTAATGTACTGATGTGAATGGAATTTTACAACTGCCCAAGATTTCTTGGATTTCTTTTTGGAACTAAATGCTAAATGATCTAATGCTTGCCAAAGACCCAGGGGTCTTCCCTGGCCGTCAACCCACAAGTCTACCCATTGGGCTGTTGTTATCGACGCTGGCAAGTGTTCCCATCGGTCTTTTGGGATTTTAGTTTTCACAATGGTGTGTATATCTCTTAATGTCATTTGATGTGCTTCAACCAGAGAGTCTAATTCTCGCCAAAACTCTGTGTTTGGATCTTGTCTCTTCAGAGGAGACAAGGCTGTGAGAATGGCTTGATGTTCTCCTGATGTGAATGGTCTCTCTTCTGTCATCATTTCAGATTGTAAGTCTTCCCTTTTAACAGCAGGTGAAGAAAATTCAGGACCGATCTTATCAACTGTGATCATGTCATCATCTCTTGTCTCATCACCCCAGTCAGATCCATAATTATGAGCTGGTGTACATCGCAGCATGTCTCTGTTTGGCTGGGCTGATTTTGGTTGGGCTGATTTAGATCTTGTTATTATTGGAGCTGCTTGTGCAGATGCAATATACATTTTGTCAACTGGACCTCCATTTGATCTTGAAGCTTGAGACTATGTCAAAGGTTTAGATGAACTTGTATATTGTTCAGGGAAAGTTGGATAAATCGGGTTGTAAGGAGGAGGCGTTACAGTTGTCGCGGATTTAACTGGTGTTTGTGAATATCTTCTTTCAGCTTCAGTTATTATATTTGTCCAATCTGGATCAAATGAATCATCACTGGTTGTATTTTCTTCATCTGAACATTTAATAGACATAATTTTGTTCAACTTGTTATATGCTTCAATTTGAGGCTTCATTGCTTCAACAAGTGGAACTGGACAACCATTAATACCGCAACAGATTCCACCTTGTTTCACAATACAATGAGCTGCCAGTATTGGGAATGCTTTTGATTTGATCTTGTCTTTTTTGGGACTCGAACCAGCTTAACTGCACATCCATAGATGCATTAATATCCAGTCCTTTTTTCAAAAGCTTAGCTTGCTTCTCGTTTTTCCTTTCCAGGTACCAAGCAGATATTGTTCTGCTGTTACAGCTACTTTCTTGCAAATTATTTGTCAATTATTTGTTATTTGTGTGCTCAGAAGAGCAGAGCTATGTATGTATGTGTGTGTGTATGGAGGTATAGCAAATTCCGTAGGGAGGGGCTGCTTCACTCTCTTTCCCTTCTCCAACTGTATGTGTGTGTGTGTATAAAGCAAATTCCGAAGGGACGGGCTACTTCACTCTCTGATCAGTATTTATCCATTTATTTATTTTTTCTCTTTTTTTGATCTCAGATCAGTCTCCTCTTCAAATATTGAACAGCTTCATTTTTCAAAGTCAGAATGCACGCGATTCTAGCTCCAAATTCTAATGATTCCCTTCTTCTAAGGGTTCAATCCTAAGTGTGTTTAAGCGTTTTAGGGTTATTATACTGCACTATCTCAGAGCACAGTTCCACCACTAAACCGCTATAAATCACCGCTTGTCACACTATCCTCGTTTCCTTCTGAAACGATTCTTCGGTGTGTTGGAAATATTTTAGAGCTTTTTTTAGTCTCGCCATATTCCAACCACCTCCCAGTCATGATCAAGCTAATTGCTAAATCGCCTTACAGCTATTTCTCCCAAAATTATACTAAATGGTCTTCTTTCTAAAAAAAAAAGAAAAAGATCCACTTTTTAAAGTCTTTAAAAAAATAAAATAATAAATAATAATAAAAAACTTCCCCAGCATCATTCAAATATTTTAGAGGTTTACTGATCAGATCAACTTAAATAAGCCACATCAAATTCAACATTTTTTTATTATTTTCCTATTTCTGACACATATATTCATTGGCAACACAACTGGTTCTATTAAGCAGGTTCAGTCAATGTCTAATCATCAGGCAGACTTAGAATTATTTTACAATGAAATAAGGTCTTACCTAAAATAATTGAGACAAATGCCTGAACTTTTTTTATGAACTTTTTGTAAATGATTCATCATTAACTAACCACTTATAAATTACTTACAACTGAACATTATTATAAAGTGTTACCGAAAAATCTTTATTCTTATATATCAGGAGAGAAACTCTGAGAAGTTGTTATATTCATGCCAGGTCTATGCGTTTCTGTGTTTCTCTGTCATCTTCATTTATATAGCGCTTTTAACACTGCTGTAGTACAATAAGGATTGATCTTAAATACACAACTGAACGACTTACAACTTCTTTGTAAGGTAGAAAAACATGTTGCTTATGTTTAAAAATGGAATGTATACCTAATGCTTACATATGGTACAATCCACTATCCCTCTGTGTTATATTAGTGGTATACAAATGGTACATTTGCATCAGATGAAAAATTCCTTTCCTTGCAAAGAGCATACCAACTGTACACATTTAAAGTATCATCATCATTGGAACATCTCTGCTCAATGAACGTGGCATTGCACACATACCTTTAAGCAGAATATATAATCCTCCCAGCTACCCTCCTTGTGCCTAAAATATGTTCATAACACATGCGTCCATGCAATCTATAGTCTAACGCATGCATTTTAAACTTCATTAGATAATACAACTGATTATGAATATTAATAAAGAATAATAATACAGATACATATTAAATAATGAAATTATATTAAAAGATGAAAATTTTGTCTTCAAAAACACACTACAAAAAGAGCACTAGAGTATTTGGAAGTGTGGTCTCCTTTTATGTTTTTTGGAGTAGAGGAGTGAGTATTCTAATATCTGTGAAAACCCGATTTAGATAATTTATTTTATACAATAATATTTTTTAACTGCAGTAGATATATCATTTTTCTTAATTGCAGTAGATATATCATTTTTCTATGTATTTGAAATTTAGATATACCTACTACTATAATTCATTTAAGGCATGACTTTATATTTTAGATATTAATTTCTGTATTTTTGAATGTGTACACTGAGTACATTGAGTATTTGGCAGCATGTAATTTGTTTACTTTTTTTCCCTTTTATTTGTATTTTTGTAAAAAAAAAAAAAAAAAAAAACTCAGAAAAAAATTCCCACATAAAAAATAAATAAATAAATAATAAAACAATAGAATAAGACACGTTTGAACGCCATTTGCATGTCTATTAAGCCAGGACCATTTTATTGCACACAGAAATTTCAAAAAATATTTTTTTAGCCTTTCTTGTCATTTTCTTTTTTTTCTTCTTTTTTTTTTTTTTTTTAAACAAAATCAGAACAAACTTAACATTGTGGAGAGAAAAAGGACATTTGCAGTGTGCAAACCATGGATTAAATAACATGAATCTGAAGTGCTGTTTTCGATGGTTTTCCTTTCCCCCATTCTCTGTAACAACATTCACAGACCTTCAGTTGCATGCCTGCAAAAATTCAATAAAAATGGTCAACATTTGTGTGACACTCATATGTGCTACTAATTGGAATTGCACATGAGTAAGGCCAAATATTAAGCTAGAAAACTAAACAGATTACCTGCCTTACAGAGCTTCCTCACTTAGTCAACAGTTCCTTGGCTTGATGAGCCTGAAGTACTGCTACTGCCTCCTCAACCTAAAGAATAATAATAAAAAAAGTCACAATGATCAAACAAAAACTGATCTCTGAGACTGCATCTTTACTGGCCTTGAGTATTAGTTTTGACTGGTGGAACCTTAGAGTCCAGGGACTCTGGAGACTCAAGCATATGCAGTAGTTCAGAGTTGTCAATCTCCAGAAGCATGCCTGTGATCTTTCCCGCAAGTGCAGGATGCAAAGCCTGGATAAGAGGATACAGCCGCTCACCTGTATGGGATGCAAACAATTTAGTCATTTTAATTACAATATGATGTAGTACGTAGAATTTATGTGCTTTGTTCAAAGTCTTTTGAAGTCATTCAATAACTGCCGCTTTCCACTAAATAGTCATACACTGTAAAGTGTCGGCACTCATTTTTCCGGCAGTATTGTTCTAAAGGGGATGAATGTATTTGTTTTCATGTATAAATATTACAGTACTACAGAATAAAGTAGTTTATTCAATTTATTCACTTTATTCACTGTACTACACAGGTGTGCAATCCTGGTCCTAGAGGGCAAAATCCCTGCAGAGTTTAGCTTCAATTTGTCACAAAATATCCTGAATCCTGAAAGACTTGATTACTTTGGTGCAGGTGTTTAATTGGGAATAGACAAACTCTGCAGGACAGTGGCCCTTGGACAGCCCTGCTGTACTATTTCTAGTAATACCCTCTGTACTGAAGAGTATTGTTATTTCAAGTCACCATCACTTTGTTGAGATAAAATTATTCAAAGTGCACACATCTTCAAACCTAATGTTTAATTGACCATGTGTGTAAAATACCCAGGAGTTGTTTCTGCTCTTTTAATGGTGCAGCTGCCAGCATTGAGGCAGTAAGGGGCTCCTGGCCTCTCACATGAACTGCCGGCTCTGTATTCTGCACCACCTAAAGAAAAAGAAAGCCTGTGTTATTTGTTATTTGCTAGATATTTGCAATATTTACACAAATATTTCCCCATTTAACTGCTCCTAAGTGTCAAATCCTAACATTGCTGAGGACTAAAACTAAACTTTTACTTTATGAAAAAAGGTATTTGTTTCTTTTCTGTAGATATTTAAATTTTTCAGTGTTTTACACTTTAAACTGCACATATTCGATGAGGTAAGAGCAAACATCTGTTTGCATCTTTTTTGTATGTTTTGCTATTGTTTTGAGCCATATGGCAGACTGGTATGCAAGTGCCGTATGCGGCAAGCAGGGTGTGGCTGGGAGCCATGAGAGAACGGCATGAGGCAAGTGATTAATGAGCGCCACCTGTGCGCCAGGCCTGCTGCCGTCTGCCATGATGGGAAGGAGCAGGCAGACAGAGGGAACGGGGAGATTACTGCCGGACCGGCGATGAAGAGGCAGAGGAGTTTCAAGCTTGTCTCTTTTGCTCCTCATGCTTCCATCTCCTTTTCTTTCGCCTCGTCTGTCCTTACCCCCATTGTTAGCGGCTATCTTTAACACGAACCCATCCTAAACAGCACGCCGCTGTGTGCATCGGTCCATGTTGTGCATGTCAAATATCAGTCATAATCAATAAACGTAATTTCTTATGTTTTTTGTATCAATATTTATTTATTGATCATTCATTTCATTTCAAATTCAGTTTCTGAATGTTATTTACATATAAAAACACTTATGCTATTCATGATCAAGTATCGTATTTAATGGAAACTTATTTTTACCGTTAGTAACGTGAGGCAAAAGAATGAAGGATAAACTGAAATTCACAACATCTGCTCACGTATTTGAAGGCTGCTATTGGATCATCGAGGCTAAATGTCATATTATGCGATTACGCATTATTTTACGGAGAGCTTACGACCTACTAGCTATGTTCTGCCTTACGAACAAATGGTGCAACGGAATAAAGTTCAGAGTTAGTTACAAACTAGCTAGTAGTTACTAAGCCTCTAGTGTGGACTTTACGTTCCAATTTACGAAAGAACTTACTTTGCAACTTGCACTTGCTGGTGCAACCCTACCCAGGTCAGTAATTAGTTGGCATGTCTGTTCTTCCTATGTGGAGTAGCATATCAAATTAATGAAAGTATACACCCTTTAGTTTAAACATGCTCATGTTAATAGCTTTTATATACAGTAGTTCTGTTCTGAGAATAGACATGACATTTTTTTTTTCCTCAATTCCTAACTTACAACATTCTAAAACAACATTCGGACACAATAAATACATTAAGGCAATTCTAAGATGACATTCTATTTGTTTGTCGTGCGTACTAAAGTATGTCAATCATCATTAGAGCACCACCCTTAGGCTGAATAGCGCAAGGGCATTAGAATTCTGCCAAAAGTGTGTCTGATGTGTCAGTGATTAGAATATAAAGCTTACAAAAATGTATATCATAAACTAGCGCTAAGACCCAGAATATGCCCTACCTAATTTTTTAAATGAACCTAAACCTAAAGAGCCAGTACTGCGTAAGTGATAAATCACGTTTGACATTTGTGCTGGCTACTATGCAGGCCACCAGGGCACCATACAGACTTTATCAAAGAATTTGCTGATTTTCTATCGGAGTTAGTACTGGCAGCAGATAAAGTCCTAATTATTCGTGATTTTAATATCCATATAGATAATGAAAAAGACTCATTGGCATTTACAGACATTCTAAACTCTACTGGAGACAACAGGTGTCAGGACCCACTCATTGTCTCATCATACTTTAGATATGTTATTGTCACAATGAAATTCTGCAGCAGAGCGACAACATCATCATTATCTAGTCTCATGTATTCGCAGCATTTAGCCAAGGCTGCAAAACCAACTCCCCGTTACAAATAAATGAATAACTATAACTTCTGCCATTAAATATTGCTTTATAAATAATCTTCCTGATCAGTTTCATCTCCTTAGCATAATAATAATAATAATAATAATAATAATAATAATAATAATAATTAAAGCTGCAAGCAGCATTTATCGGGGTTCAAGCATTTAAGGCCTTTAAGCACATAAGCATTTAAGACATTAAGATTTGTTTAGAAAGCTTTTAACCACTGAAATAATAGATGGAAAAGTCCATTTACAGCCAATACAGGCAAGCTTTTTAACAGTTATAGCGCCACCTATAGTCCGATCTCCATGATATTTTGCATGCTTGTTAATGATGTTGTGGCACATATGCTCACCAATTTTCGTGAAGTTCTGAGTTTTCGTTTAGGATTTATAGGCTTTTGAGTGCATTTTGCCACGCCCATTTTCTTTATGACCCAATTATACCCATGCGAAAAATGCAAAAGTTCAACTTTTTTTCGATAATTATTGATCTAGAGAGTCCAGAGAATTGTCCTAGACTGGTCTGGTTCTGATCGGGCGAAAAACCAGGGACTAGTTCGCAAAAGTAGGTTTTTAACATATTCATGAATATTTAATGAACAGTTTGATTGACAGTGATGGTTCTTGAGGCAAAGTTGTTCAGCATGAGCAGATCTATCAAATGATATGCATTTTGTGATGATAAGTGTAACACCACGTGATTACAGAGCCTTAAAACTCGTTAGCGCCAACTAGTGGCCGATTTCTTTCAAAATTCTTACAGACCTCTAGGGGCTTGAGCCGAACATGCCCATCGAGTTTCGCTCCGATCGGACTTCGTTAACGATGCTCAAACCTCATTGGCCAATGGCAGCCATGTTTTTCGAGATACGCCAATATCCTTTTAGACATACATGGCCCCTTGGGCCAAGACACTGCATACCAAATTTCAAGTCATTCGGAAAAACGGTCAGTTGTCTATATGTTTTTATTTGTTTTATAGCGCCACCATGTGGCCAATCGACGCCATTTTTTTACTGTGACCTCAGATTGACCTCTTACACATGTGTTCCAAGTTTGGTGAAGTTTACTTAATTACTTCTTGAGTTATAGCCATTTTAGTAAAATAGGCTCCTCCCACAACGTTAATTTTGCACCCCCTAGCGACCATTAATCGAAATTTCAACTTTTTTTCGATAATTATTGATCTTCAGACTCCAGAGAACAATTCCGCACTGGTTTGGTTCCGATCGGGCGAAAAACCAGGGACTAGTTCGCAAAAGTAGGTTTTTGACAAAATTCAAAATGGCGAAAAATCTATCATGGCGGAAATGAAATCGGAGATATACGTTTTTTTCTTCAGGAGCTCTGGATTTCAATGATATAAGACACTTGAAGCTACGCCTTACGGTCTGGGAGTTCTGAGCAGTTTTGCGCTTTTGATTGCTATAGCGCCACCTATGGGCCGATTGGGCTGAGTCCGTGTATCTGAGTAGCGAGCAATAGTACTACCATCTGGCAAAGTTTCAAGTCTCTAGGTCTTACGGTTTGGGCTGCACGATGCGTTTTATGGCGGAAAAATAATAATAATAAAAATCAGGACGATTACAATAGGGTTTCAGCACTTCGTGCTTGAACCCCTAATAATAATAGCTGCAAGCAGCAATTAATGGGGTTCAAGCATTTAAGACCTTCATGCCAACTATGCTGTTGGGGTCTAGGCCGAACCGAAATGTAGGCCTGAAACCATAAAATATCCATGATGGAGAATACGCAAATGATATAAATCTATATAATACCAGTGCAACCTAATTCTTTGAAAAAAAATATATGGTTTTAAACATGTTTATCAGCTAATGCTGGATAATGATAAAGATTAGATTAAAAAGATGTATTGTCCCTCTTGTGGACAACAGTAGTATTAAAGGCTTCATCTTCAGTTTAAATGTTTGATAGAATGTACTGTGAGCCCTCTGAGCATTAGAAATGCTTCACTGGCTAATGGCAGCCATGTTTTTCGAGATACGCCAATGTCTTCATAGAAAGGCATGGCACCCTGGACAAAGACACTGCATGCCCATTTTCAAGTCAATCAGACAAACGGTAGCGTAGTTATAACGATAAACTACGATAAATGGTATAGGAGTTATGAGAGGTTTCGCGTTGTTGATCGCTGTAGCGCCACCTATTGGCCAATCGGGGTCATATTTTGTGAGGTTCTCCCCAAATTGAGAGGTAGCGCAGGGCTCGAATAATACTTGCAAGCACCAGACAAGCTCTGCTTCACGACAGCGTTCTGCTCGAATAGGGAATGACAAAAAAATACAGGTGTGCATTTTCATTTTACCTGGTGAACAACAGGAGCTGGAGCATTGATGACCTGCTGCACATTTCGGACTCCTGCTGAGTACTTGTATTGACCGACTCCTCTGACTACAGCTCCAGTTCTCCCACCAGCAGTCTGTGTCCCAATATTGGCTAAGCCAAGAGAGAAACGGGCACATTCAACAAGAAAAGACACATCACATTCCTGCCAACAGGACACACATAATTACACTAACATTCGCCAATTCTAGCTCATTAGATTAAATGTATAGATGTACCAAAGGTGATAGAGATACAAGGCTCACAAGCATCCATACCCAATGCATAAGTCCAATTTTTTTTAGAACTTATGGTTTCACTTTATTTTGATGGTCCAAAGGATAACCCATTCTGTTGACTATAAGTAACTTTGCACCTACATGTCTACTAACTCTCAGTATTGTGTTAGTAGAGTAGAAGGGTTAAAATGAGTTGACATGTAGTTGCTAAGTTACTCATAGTAACTTTGTGGGGGATCATCAAAATAAAGGGTTACCAGATATTAAGCAGTCTACTAATCCTCTGAGAGTTAGTTGACATGTAGTTGCAGAGTTACTTAGTCAACAATGTTCAAAAGGGATCATCAAAATAAAGTGTCACCAAACTTATAAAAACACGCGTGCACACCCATACACATGCTTGTTTTAGTATTTTCATTTTTCGTGGGGATTTTACATTGACTTATTGTTTATATACACTGATCTAATGATTTTTTTAAAAACAAAACATTATGCCATATCCGTTTTACACAAGGAGACCGTTGGCTGTTCCCCACTGTGTAGCTTTTGAGGACATTTGGATGCCACAATGTAGGTTAAACACACACACGCATACAGCCTTACCCATTCGCTGGGTGTTGTTAACAATGTGAGGAACCTGGGTGGAGGCCTGGCGGACTGTGCTGATGGTAGTGCAGGGCCTGCGTGGCACTGCTTGCCTCACAAACTGAGCTGTAAATGGAGCTAAAGCAGCCAATAATAGAAATTAACTCATCCAAATAAAAGAACACAGAACATATAAGCAGACTAAATAGTTTAAAAAAGTATTTGAATGATTGTTGTGACAATTTATAATTGTAATTTATAGTAATATTTTCAGTATTACTCAAAGGTCTAGTTTCAATTATAATTCTTTTGAAGTGATGGTGCTTTATGTAACATTATCCAGTGTAAGTGATAAATCCTGTTTGACATTTGTACTGGCTACTGTATACAGGCCACCAGGGCACCATACAGACCAGCAAATTATTTGATTTTCTGCATCGGAATTAGAACTGGCTGCAGACAAATTCTTAAAAGTTGGGGATTTTAATATAGATGTAGATAATGAAAAAGACACATTGGGATTGGCATTTACAGACATTCTAAACTGTACTGGAGTTAGAAAACACGTGTCAGGACCCACTCATTGTTGTAATTATACTTTTAGCCAACTTTTAGGTCTTTTAGCCAAGGCTGCAAAACAAACCTCCTGTTACAAATATGGTAGAACAATCCCTACCACTAAAGATTGCTTTATAAATAATCTTTCTGATTAGTTTCAACTCTTCTGCATACGCGATAGCTTAGAAGGAACTATGTTGCAACAGAAACTACTGACTCTCTTTTCCAGCATTTTAGATACGGTTACTCCTTTACGCTTAAAGATGATGAAGGAAAATAGTGGGGAGTTGAACAGACGACAGAATGCATTTCCCAAAAGCATTGTATGCCCAAGTAGATTTTAGAGACCATTGCCACCAATGGTCTCTACAATCAACTTAGCTCACAATGCTTTTGGGAAACGCAGCCCTCGTTGTGTTCCCATTTAGAAAGAAATTATATTGCCGAGGATTTCCCGTCAGGATTTAGACCGTATCATAGTACTGAGACTGCTCTCAGAGTTATACATTATTTGCTCTTATCATCCGATCATGGTTATATCTCTCTATTAGTGTTACAGGATCTTAGTGCTGCATTGGATATTAAGCACAACATTCTTTTGAATGGACTCAAATTACGTTGGCATTAGTGAAATTGCATTGGCATGGTTCAAATCATACTTATCTGACCGTTACCAATTTGTAGCAGTAAGTGAAGGTGTCATATCGATCACAAGTTCAGTATGAAGTAGCACAAGACTAAGTACTTGGACTGTTGCTTTTTGTCCTGTACATGCTATCCTTGGGAGATTTCATTAGGAAGCATGGTGTTAGTTTTCACTGTTTCGCTGATAATACTCAGGTCTATATTTCTTTACGTCCTGACGAAACATACCAATTCACAAAATTAACAAAATGCATAGTTGATACAAAAAAAATTGAATGACTTAATTTCCCACTAAAATCTGAAATTCTAATTATTGTACCAAAAACCTCCACTCGTAATAATCTAGAATACTGTCTAACACTTGATGGCTGCTAAAAATCTAAATTACACCATATGCGATCAATGACAAATGCAGAAAAGTTAGTTCATGAGTTCATGACCTCAAGGTTAGATTATTTTAATATCTAATGGGTGGTTGCCCTGCATGTTTCATAAACTTCATCTGGTCAAAAATGCAGCAGCTAGAGTTCTTAATAGAATCAGGAAGTATGACCATACTAGCCCGGTTCTGTCAACACTGTATGTAACGTTTAATTGAAAGCCAATGCATTTTAAAATCTTGTTAATTACCTACAAAGCACTAAATGGTTTAGCTCCTCAGTACTTGATGCTCTTAACGCAGGGATAATTCGTTACATTTATATAGTGCTTTTTCTGAGACCTCAAAGCGCTTTACATAGAAGGGGGAATCTCCTCAACCACCACCAATGTGCAGCATCCACTTGGATGATGCGACGGCAGCCATATTGCGCCAGAATGCCCACCACACACCAGCTTACTGGTGGAGAGGAGACAGTGATGAAGCCAATCAGTATATGGGGATGATTAGGAGGCCATGATGGACAGAGGCCAAGGGGCAAATTTGGCCAGGATGCCGGGGTTACACCCCTACTCTTTTTCGAAAGACATCCTGGGATTTTAAATGACCACAGAGAGTCAGGACCTCAGTTTAACGTCTCATCCGAAGGACGGTGCTCTTTGACAGTATAGTGTCCCCGTCACTACACTGGGGCATTAGGACCCACACAGACAACAGGGTGAGCGCCCCCTGCTGGCCTCACTAACACCTCTTCCAGCAGCAACCTGATTTTCTCAGGTGGTCTCCCATCCAGGTACTAACCAGGCTCAGCCCTGCTTAGCTTCAGTGGGCAACCAGTCTTGGGCTACAGGGTGATATGGCTGCTGGCAGGGATGTCCAATCCTGTCCAATTAAGTCATTCAATTTTTTTTGTCCAATCCTGCTCCTGGAGGGCCACTGTCCTGCAGAGTTTAGCTCCAACCCCAATTAAACACACCTGAACCAGATAATCAAAGTCTTAGGCATTCTAGAAACTTCCAGGAAGGTGTGTTGAGGCAGGCTAGAGCTAAACTCTGCAGGACAGTGGCCCTCCAGGACTGAGTTTGGACACCCCTGCCTTAATGCATTTAATGCATTTATGTCTATTGTGATCTAAAAATTCTGGCCAGTTGATAATACCTAGAATATCAAAATCAACTGCAGGCAGTAAATACTTTTCCCATTTAGCACCCAAACTCAGGAATAGTCTTCCTAGCTTTGTTCAGGAAGAGGACACACTCTTTCAGTTTAAATCTAGACTAAGGGTTATGGTATGATTGAAAAAAAAATAATAATAATATTTTGTTTGTATAGGCTACAAGAGTAGGCAGGAACAATGCATACAATTGGTTCTGCACTACCCATCAAGTCAATACCTGAATATTTTTATAATTTAGAATGTTATAATTTAGAATATAGACTAAGCATATTGTAAGAGCCAATTTAATATGCTGTCAATTTGTATTATTATTCTCAGCTTATTTCTTCAGCTTATATGTGGATATTGATCATTTGAGCATTACTGTTTATCTGAAGCTGGAGTAATTTTCTCATCTGTGGCGTATCGCAAAATGGGAATTTACATCTATAAACCGTGCTATAAATTGAGCTACAAATGGATCCAGAGGAAACAGGTGGTCCCTCCAAATGGGTGGCAAGGATGACTGCTAAAGCTCAAGAGGACAAGCTTAACCCATTGATAGGATCGAGGAGAGCCAAGTTGGGAAATTTAACCAGAAAAAGATTGAGAAATTGAAGACTTGGAGGACTATGGTAATGTAGCTATGGTGAATGAATACATAACTGGTGACTTTACACAAGCTCATGCTTCCTTTAAAGAAGTCAATGATGCAGCCAAAGAATTAATGTCTGATGAGGCTTATTTAGATCAGGTAAACGGGTATGAACCCAAGTCGCAAGCAGTGAAGCATTTTTTAGACAAGGTGGAAGACTGGATTGAAAGGGTAAAAATTCAGACCAAAGAGGCAGAACAATGTGATAGAGGTTGGGTTTTCTGACAGTGCTTCTATGGTTGTGTCTTCCTCACAAATTGGTCTCTTAAAGAAAAGGTCGGGCAGTCAGGTATCATCAAATGTTTCTTCCACTACTTCTAGACTGGAAATTGAAACAGAGGGGGCAGAACTGCTGGCACGTGCTAGTGCTTTACAGCAAAATAAAGAGCTTGAGAAAGAGGAAGCCATAGTGAAAGAAACCCAGCACATTTATGCATGAGCATGTTAAACTCACATCAGACCAAGTTGTTAGACCAAAAGTGGTAATGCAGGCAGATGTTGGGGTACCTAGCACTGACACCACAGCAGGTCTAGAAATGTTAAGCCAGGTTAAGCTAGAGAGCAACCGGTACAGGGTATGGGCACATTTCACTAGGTTGATGCTGGAAGCTTGGTTAGAATCATGCAGTGCCAGACTGACATTACTTAGTTTTTGATGAAGCAACAGTCTCTATAATCTCTTCCACCCATGGATATTCTAGTGCAGGGATAGGCAACTCCGGTCCTGGAGGGCCACTGTGCAGAGTTTAGCTCCAACCCCAATTAAACACACCTGAACAAGGCAATCAGTGTTTTCAGGATTACTAGATAGATACAGGCAGGTGAGTTTTTATCAGGGCTGAAGCTAAACTCTGCAGGACAGTGGCCCTCCAGGACCGGAATTGCCTATCCCTGTTCTAGTGTTTAGTGGGGACCCACTTCAGTACACATTCTTTGTCAGAGCATTTGGACATGCGGTAGAGAATAAGACACAGAGCAACAAGGATAGGTTGAATTTCCTATAGCAGTTCACCTCAGGGCAAGCTAAAGCGCTTGTGCGTAGCTGTCAGCACATGCCTTCTGACAAAGGCTACAGTGAGGCTAGAAGACTTCTGCACCAACATTTTGGTAAATGAATACACATTTGCCACAGCATACACAGAAAAAGCACGGAACTGGCCTGCCATCAAGTCTGAGGATAATAAAGCCTTAACTGATTTTGCTATTTTCCTCACTGGTTGTTGCAATACTGTAGGCAGTGTAGAGTACGTAGATGAGATGGACAGTCCAAGTAACATGCGTGTCATTGTGTCCAAGCTCCCATTCAAATTGAGAGAGAGGTGGAGAGGTGTTGCTTGTGAGCATCAAGAAAGGACAGGTGTGAGAGCACATTTCGCTGACCTGGTCAATTTCGTGGACAGACAGGCAAGGATAGCTTCACATCCACTCTTTTTGTAATATTCAGGACAGCACTTCAGCAAAAGTTGGTACAAAAACTAGGACAAACAAATATGTCAACTTAAGAATCAAGGAAAGGAAAAATACCTTTGCAACAAGTATGGCACCTGTTCTAGTGTCCATACCAAAAATCAATGGAAAAGGAGGCAGTAAAGTTAGGCAAAAGCAAAGCATGTCTGTGCTGCAATAAAGAACATGGACTGGAAGCGTGCAAACACAAAGCGCATAAAGAAAATCTTGATTTTTTAAGGGTTTGTGTTATGGTTGCTTGTCACCAGGACACTTCAGGTGTCAGCAAAGGCTCACTTGAGCAAAATGCTCACTTAAGCACCCAACTGTCCTGCACATGGCTGATTAAAAAAAACAATGTAAGTGACAGCCCTCCAGATGGAAACAACTCCACAGCTGGCATAAATTGCAGTACTATGAACAGTGAAACATGGATGTATAGGGGCCGGTCAACCAGCTTGCTCTTTGGCTATTGTAGAGTAAAGTCCAAGAAAAGCAGTCATGAAGTCACCACATATGCATTTCTGGACCCAGGAAGTCTTTTTGCACAGAGGAATTAATGAAGGACCTGAAAGTAGTTGGTACTACGCACCATGGGACAAGAAAAGACTGATAGCACACAGGTTGTCACTGGTCTAGACATCAGCGGACTAGAGGAGAACAATTTTGTGGAACTCCCTCAAGTGTTCTCTCAAAAGGACATTCCAGTCAACAGACAAAATATTCCACAACAAGAAGATATTAAAAGATGGAAATACCTTGACAAGTTTTATATTCTTCAGATTGATGCAGGTGTTAGTTTGTTAATAGGAACAAACGTGCCCAGGGCACTTGAGCCATGGAAAGTCATCAATAGCAGAGGTGAAGTGCAGTATGCTGTAAAGACCATCCTAGGCTGGATTGAGAATGGAACTTTGCAGACAGAGCACATTCAAGAAAGTGGATACACAGAGTGGCCAAAGGTGATGGCAAACAGGATTGAACTGGTGAGTTTGGAGGACCTCATCCAACAGCAAATGAGGTATGATTTCCATGATGAGCAATATATCTTTATAATCATTAAAATGTCTACTAATACATGGTCTAAATCAAAACAAAAGTTTATGTAATCTGTATGAGAGAGAGAGAGAGAGAGAGAGAGAGAGAGAGAGAGAGAGAGAGAGAGAGAGAGAGAGAGAGAGAGAGAGAGAGAGAGAGAGAGAGAGAGAGAGAGAGAGAATGTCAGTCGTTCTTATTTCAGCTCATTATCTGCTAATAATGTGAACACGCCTACGGAGAGCGCACGCTATTCAAACGCAAATGATCTGAGACAATCCATGCAAACCTGTCAAGGCCCACATCAGCTAGATAAAACACATTAAGTTTAATCAGATTCATGTACTTTACGTCATCTTGCGATGCTGTGAGGAATAATACTATCGTAATAATAATCCTGGAAAATTTACCTCAGAAGTGCTGGTTTAGTTTCATTTCGAGGAGCAGCGGATCCAGCTGAGGATCGTGAATAGTAAGTTCTTTATTCTTAAGTGCTTTGTTCTAATCATGATATAGAATACTGTCTGTAAACCGCAAAAAGACTTTAAATATGAATCGCGTTTCAGTATGTGAATGATTGAACGGCACAAATGCACACTGTTGTTTACAGGCACTTACATTAGTAAACATGTTATTTTTGCATGAACACATCTACTAGTTTAGCTTTTACCAAACTATACTGAGATGATTAAAAATCGACTTAAATATGTTGAAATAAAATGTCTTTATATAAGCAATGTATTAAACTGCAAATTAACATTTATATGCCCTAATATATCATAAAAATGACATGTTACAGATGAAATATGAAAGACAACATTTCGTTGACTAGTTTTGGATAGATTATAAAGTTTTTACAGTAAAATAGACTACTACCACATCAAATAAGCTTTTGTTTGCCAATTTCTGCTCATATGTTGAATATATAGTATGTTTTGTCAAAAATAAAGTCATCAACTAAGATGTTATTATAGTGTTTGTTCCAATGTAGGCTATATTTAAACTAATGAATCCTTAACTTTGAAATACGTATGATAAAATGTATACTTTTAAAAAAGAAAGATTACACTTGAAATTGTTAAAATTGTAATCGTTGTTGATTTACATGTGAAAACTTAATAAAATAGCAAAAAATATATTTACAAGATAGATGTAAACAAAATCTGAATAGGTCAATATAAGCCTTCTCATAAAATTATTTATTATTGTTTTTTATTAGTGACACATTTGGGGAGAGGATATATTCCAAAACTTTCTGAAAATACAGTATGAAAATTAACTGCACAGTTACTAGAAATGTTTTCCTTGGAAATTATACAATTTGCATGCATACAAAATTTGTGTAAAAAGATGTTTCCAACTCAGACTATTTGAACAGGATTTGTTTTCAGGTATGACTACTAAATGTGCTTTTGACTTTAATTTATATTTGGATATTATATATACAATCAGTGACATACCTGACTGAAAGGCTCATTATGCAGGTCATTGTCTTCTCAGGTGTGAATCTCAGCATTATTTGTGATCATGCCTTTCCAAACAAAAAGTGTCTTACAAAATTTGTCTGAAGAGAATCTGTCAAATGAGAGCTTCAGGTTCCGCACTTTCGTGGCCAATAGAATCAGTGTGATCAGGGAACATTCAAATGTATCACAGTGGAGGAGAGAAGTTATGGATTACAGGTCAACCCTTCCTCGCAATGCCAGAATCAGAATGGCCAAAAAAACCTAACCACAGGGTTCTCAAGTTTTATCAAAAGCTTGGAGTGAGATCACATGCGGTTAGGGGAGGAGCCCTAATGGAGCCCCGCCCCCACCTGTCCCCGCCCCCCAATTTTACCCATTGTTCATAATTAACCAGCACAAATTGAAATTATAACAATTGGTAAATCTGATAAATGACAGAGCAATTCATCACATCAAATATACTATTTAATGTTATATTTAAAAATTACAAATATACAGAAATTACAAAAATGTAACAAATTGCTCCAAACAGTTTGGAAAAACAAATCTTTTTGCATTTTTAATGTGTCTATGAAGAAATCCGTTTGCTCCAACAAGGAAGAACTGTGCAACGTAGTCGTCTCCAATTATACAAGACCGCATTCTGAGAGTAGGTGGCAGGCTATGTATATCAGCCTTGCCAGAGGAGTCCAAAAACCCAGATCTTCTTGCAAAAGACCATGTCTCACACCTCATACTCAAATCCATTCATGAGGAACTGGGCCATAGTGGCCGTAACCACATGTTATCAAAATTATGGCAAAGATATTGGATACCTAAAGCCCATACTGCCATTAGGATGATCTTGTCCCAGTGCACAGTTTGTAAACGGCAGCAAGCAGGTTGTCAATTCATGGCTGACCTATCCCTTAACAGACTTATTTCAGATGAACCCCCCTTCACAATTGTTGGCATAGACTATTTTGGCCCATTTGAGATAAAAAGGGGTAGAACATTGGTTAAAAGATATGAAGTGATTTTCACTTGCCTTACATTGAGAGCTGCCCATATTGAAGTTGCCAGCTCATTAGACACAGACTCGTGCATTCATGCCCTACAAAGATTAATTTCCAGGAGAGGTCAAGTTCTATGTGAGGCTGTGCAAGATTTGGATAATGAAAAGATTCACAGCACCTTGGTCAAAAAGGGTATTCAGTGGTTGTTTAATACACCAACCGCATCTCATCAAGGAGGTGTGTGGGGACGTCAGATAAGAACAATAAGGAATGTTCTTAACTCTGTTGTGAAACAACAGTCCCTGGATGAAGAAAGTTTGCAAACTGTTGTTATGCAAGGTAGAAGCAATCCTCAACAGCCGCCCCATTACTTGGGGTTTCCAATGACCCAAATGACTTTGAGGCTCTCACCCCAAATCATTTCTTGCTGCTTAAGGTCAAGCCTTCAATACCCCCTGGGATCTTTGATGGTGCAGATCTGTATTCCAAACGTAAGTGGCATCAAGTCCAGTATATGGCAGACCTATTTTGGAGGCGCTGGGTCAAAGAATACCTGCCAGATTTACAAGAAAGACAGAAGTGGCACACCACTAAAAGAAATCTCAAACCTTTTTGAGGTTTGAGATTTGTTGTGCTAGTGGTTGATGACTCAGCACCAAGAAATTCTTGGGTTATGGGAAGGATTTTACAGGTGTTCTCTGATCATAAGGGACTTGTGAGACAGGCCCAAGTGAAGACTAGCACAAACATTATTTTATGGCCTATTACTAAGCTTGGTCCCTGAGATTTAATTGAAAAGTAATCATGTGATAAATCCTGTCACATTTAAAAATGTTCTGAAAGAAGACTAAAGTTATTACATTGAATTTGAGTGTTTCATTTAGGCTCTTAGTAATGTGTATTTTTGTAATTGTTTTGTGAAACAAAGAGCCAATTTAATATGCTGTCAATTTGTATTATTATTATTCTCAGCTTATTTCTGTTTTATGTGCAGTGCAGTATTTAAGAATTTACTTGAAGTTATCCTGTGTAGAGTTTCCTTAAAGTTTTCCTTGTATAGAAATTACTTGAAGTTTCCTGTATGGCATTTACTCAAAGTTGTCCTTGTATATTTTCCTTGAAGTTTTCTTTGTATAATTTACTTAAAGTTAACTTTAAAGCCACTCCTCCTTATTTGTTCATACAAGTATATGCTGTTTTAGCTAGAGGGATTCAGGATGGGAAGGAGGAGAAGGAGAAACAGTTATCTTACTGTTAAAAATGAGGAGGTTGTCTAAATAGAAATCTAAGGAACATAATACAGATTTAAGAAATGTAAGATTCTAAAGGTATTGAAGCCATAACTTGAGCGCTGTTTGGAAGTATTGGCCGAAAGAATTAAGGATTTTTCATGTATTTGCTTTTTTGTATTTGTGAAAATAAATGTGCAACACTTCATTTACCATGCAAAACCAAACATGCATGTAAACCCTTCCACCCACTTGTGGCACAGAGGTCATGTAGTAACCAGAGCTCTGCTGGTAGGTGGTAGGTATTGCAGGGCTGGGGATGGCTCGAATGCTGGCTAGTCTCTGCATGTACTGATTGGTGAGGATGGCTTTTCGCTCCTCTTTTCTCTGGGCAAGAGCCACATAAAGTGGTTTAGTGTATTTTTGACGCGTCAGACACTTCAACCCCTAATAGAAGCAAGAAAAGGTAGCTTAGGTCCTTGTTTCTATACCTATATTACTAATAGTAATATAATACTATTACTAATATTCTAGATTGGCAATATTTAATTGCCCAATATTAAACCATTTTTGTTTTGTTTTTATCTATAAAAAAATTATTTAAAAAATTGAATTATTGAGCATGAATTATTCATTTGTGTCTTCAAAGTGGCATCAAAAACATAAGTCCTTTTACTCTAAGGCTATAAATGTCAATCAGCTGGAGGGTCATTACTTATTGTCTCTTATTTCTTTGCATGATGTTAATCTAATGCCACATAAAAATTACATTTTCAAATGAATTTTTTTTTCTAAAGTACATCTTCAAGTTCCATTTTCACTTAAGGGAAAACAATAGTGTGATGAGGAGTGAACACACCGAAAACTTTACAGTGGATGAGAAAATGTCTCGAATCGCTCCTGCATCACACTGTGTAAATGACATTTATGACAAAGAACTGCAGATGCAGATATCGTGGCAATCTATCAATAAACACACCTTGTCCACAGCTTTTCATGCTGGCTGGGCCACTGCAGATATAAGAACACGTTGAATAACGCTGACTAAAAGAGAGGGAGGAGCCGAAGACTGTCACCATTTTCATATGAGGTGAAAAGAGGACTGGGGCAATCACGAATCAAGAGTATAAATTACAGAGCTAATAAGTTTTTTAGCGTAGGTGCCGAGTAGAAAAAAGGTCTAGAGACACCCCTGGTACCGGCCACATGTGGGAAGTGCCGGTATGCAAGAAAAAGTGAGGGTACACAACATCTTAAAATATAAAAGTGCCGGTACTGCGTACCAGTCCGTACCGGCCCACTACGAGCACAGCATCTACGCTAATATTAGTCTGTGTCTCATCCTTATCCCGAGGTTACAGTAGTCAGCTGGATCTGGTCCGTAACCAGATCAAATGGTGGACCTGCACCTAGCCATGACCAAAGCACAGCCCTGAATGTTTCTACTAGACCAGGGGTTTTTAATCTGTGGGTCACAACCACAGTCTATGGTCGCAAATTTGTGGGTCGCAGAGTGGGAAGAGGTGGGTTGTGCAACACTATTGGCTGCAGCTAAATTTACATTTCATGAAAGACACACGCACACAAAAAGGTTGCACAATGTACCACTGTTAAATAGAAATCACTGTATTGCTTAGTCAGTGCGATTTTCGAATAGCAAAGGCTGCGATTTAATAATAATAAAAAACCCCGTCTCAGAACAGCTCGGTTCATTAAGCAGATGTTTTCCTTCACCATGTTACTCAATTAAAAAATAAACTTGTAAAGAAATGTATTCATAGAAAATGAATTTGTGTACAAAGCTAACTGTAAATGTTTAAGACATAAAATTTTTTTTTTAGTGTTTAGGAATGAGAAATGATTCATGTTTAAGAAACAATAACTGTGTGTACTGCATTGTATAAGATTAAATGCATTTAGCCATGGATTATTCATTCGATTTTTAGAAAATAGAGTCTTATGTTCACAAAGGCTGCTTTTGTTTGCTCAAAAGAAAAGAAATAAATGTTCTATATACATTTTATACATATTAAAAAGTATATTTTAAAATGTACGCCTGTGATGGCCACTTCTCAAGTCTTTAGTGTCCCATGATCTTTCAGAAGTAACTATAGAATTTGGTGCTCAAGAAACAATTTTGTAATATTATCAACGTTGATAGTGCTGCTTAACATTTTCCCCTAGTGAAAAAAAAAAAAAAACCTATACCAAAATATATTATGAAAATCTAAATGTAGAATACTTGCCATAAAATAAATGTATTTCAAATACATTTAGGTAAATTTAATTTTTCTTCATTAGGGATATAGGGATATTAGATATATTTTCAGTATTCTTAGATGAATACAAAGTTCAAAAGACCAGCATTTTTAATTTGTAACAATTATAAAAATAAAAAACACTTTCTGACCTCAAACCTTTAAATTGTGAAATCTGTAGTGCTATGGCCTGTGCTGTATTGCATTGTCAGATGGGTTGTGTGCATTAAACTGAATTAAATCTGTATTGACAGATGGGTTTCATTTTTAAAGGTCCCATTGCATGAAAATTTCACTTTTTGAGGTTTTTTAACCTTAATATGAGTTTCCCTAGCCTGCCCATGAGAAAATGAGCTGCGTGAGCGCGATATTGTTTTTTCCTCGAGAGACATTATGGCTTGCAAACGAGCGAATCATGGCAGTTGCTCATTGTTTGGATGTACAAATGAACACAAAAGTATTTTTTTAGTTCCTTCATCCGAGCCTCTGAAGAACCAGTGGGTTATGTGAATTTCTGATGTTCTGAGATCTTTCTCGCAAAAGTCGTTCAATACTGTTTATGCATCAGTTAATCAAGCCAGTGATTAAATGATCAACTTCACGTCGTTTCTCTTAGTAGGATGAAAATAATCTTACTTAAACTGTGATTAATATACAGAAAGCGATCAATATATATACAGAAAACGATCAAAGAACAATCCCTTTCCAATCACCCAAGCTGTCAATCACACAGCGCGAGTTTATCTGGACACTTGCCAAAACTCGTTATGAAATCAATGACGCTGTTACGCTGCACAACGAAGCTCTTACTGTACTTACCTCATGTTTGCATTGGTGAAAGCATTAATGAGAGTACAGAAACTGAGTTGCAATGATAAGATCTTCATTCACGCGATCAACAGGCTGTCATCTGCTCAGTGCTCATCACTGCAACCTTTTATGTGATGGGAATAGATCTAAATACTTAAACTTCTCACGATTTGTTAATCTCGATAGCTGTAATAGTAAAAGTATTCAAGAGAGTTCCACATGTAATGACAGCTATTTCATATGCAAGCATGTCAGCCAATCACAGTAGTGGGCGTTTACACTGAAGTCTCACAGCAGACACGCCCCTTCAAACAGAGCGTTCAAATCAGAGGCTAAAATCAGGCTAGGAAAAATGCCTTTTATTTCTAAATTATAACATCTTTTGATCTAAAAAACATACTAACATTATAAGGGCACCCCAGGAAACATTCTAAAATAATCCATGCAATGGGACCTTTAAAGTATTACATTTCAGTAACTGACTTAATTTTGATGGTGAATAGACCTTACCTGGTGCCCTAGGAGCATGAGCTGTCCAGCGTGGCACAGGCCGCAGGTTTGGTAAAGTGTTGTATATAGAGCGAACCTGATGCTAGAAAAGCATATATGCAAGTTCACACAGCATAAGTAACGCAGATACTGCAATCACCATGCAAAACCAAACATGCATGTAAACCCTTCCACCCACTTGTGGCACAGAGGTCATGTAGTAACCAGAGCTCTGCTGGTAGGTGGTGGGTATTGCAGGGCTGGGGATGGCTCGAATGCTGGCTAGTCTCTGCATGTACTGATTGGTGAGGATGGCTTTTCGCTCCTCTTTTCTCTGGGCAAGAGCCACATAAAGTGGTTTAGTGCTAACAATACGGCCATTCATCTCAGTCACTGCCTTTGTGGCCTCTTCGGGAGAAGAAAAACACACAAAGCCAAAGCCCCTACTGTGGCCTCCATCTGTCATCACCTATCCCAAAAATACACAATCAAATAAATGAGACTTAAATGTATTCATCTCAATGTAAAAACGCATAAACAAATGTGAGAAAATGTCCCTTTTTCTCAATAAGCACTGCCATCTGCATGTAATAATATTATATGTTCAAAAGTTTGTGGTCAGTAAGATTTTTTAAATGTTTTTAAAAGTAGTATCTTCTGCATTTATTTGATAAAACACACACACACACAAAACAGTAATATTGTGAAATATGACAATTTAAAATGACTTTTCTATTTTAATATATTTTAAACTGTAATTAATTCCTGTGATCAAAGCTGAAATGTTAGCATCATTACTCCAGTCTTCAGTGTCACATGATTCTTCAGAAATCATTCTAATATGATGATTTGATGCTCAAGAAACATTTATGATTATTATCAATGTTGAAAACAGTTATTTACATTTTTATTTCATGATGCTATGATGAATAGAAAGTTCAAAAGAACAGCATTTATCTGAAATCTAAAGCCTTTGTAACATTAAACACTACCGTTCAACATTGTTAATAATAATAAATTAGTTTTAAATATATTAAAATAGAAAACAGTCATTTTAAATTGTCATAATATTTCACAATATTACGTTTTTTTTTTTATTGTTTTTTATCAAATAAATGCAGCCTTGGTGAGCAGAAGATGCTTATTTTAAAAAAAATTACTGACAGCCAAACTTTTGAAAGCTAGTATATATGTAGTATATATGTATATAAAATTGCCTAAATAGCTGTGCAAATTATGAAATTCCAGATGTGTTACCCAAATAAATTATTGTGACTTTACAATTTACATCACATATTGGTAGGACACACTGTAGCAACTCATACTGCACATGTTAAAAATAAGTATTACATTACAATTGTAATAAAATGTTCATAATGTAATAATTCTCAAAACATAAAATCTTGACCTCATGTTATAATTTTTACATAGAGTAATTTACTACATTATAAACTCACCAAAAACATGTCATTAATAATTGTAATAGCTTAAAAAAGAAAAGAAAATTGCATTCCCTTACAGCACATTTTTAATCTAAATCCAGTCTTATATCACCTGCAAAATGCAACAGATTTAAATATTAATGTGATCATTAATGCAATCATTATTGTTATTAAAGCATTGGTATTCCTTTACAGTACATTTTTAAAATCCAGTCTTAACCTGCCTACAAAATCCACCAGATTACTGACTATTACTACTACAACTAGTTACATTTAAATCTAACTACATTTAATTTAATATTCAACAATATTATTGATCTGCCTGCATTGACACCAATTTATGAGAAGTGAACTGAGCTGGATGATGATATCACTACTACTACTACTACTACTACTACTAGCAGCAGGGGTGTGTGGGGTGACCTTTTCTTAACCACTGTACATGATTGTTAGTTGTACTGTATTTTTCTAATTTGCCCTCTGATGTACATTCAGGCTAAAGTTCATTGTAACTTCTTCATTATTAAAGTGAAGAAATGTTTGCTTAACTTGCGCTCTGTGCTGCCATTGGCTGAAGCAGATAATCTGTCGATGATCTATCACATACACACCTCATTGCTATATTGATACTGTGGATGAAAAATTGAAAAATGTAAAACATTTTTACACAATATTGGTATTTAACACTGTTTGTATACCCGTATGTATAGTAGAAGTAGTAGTAATAATAATAATAATAATAATAATAATAATAATAATAATAATAATAATAATAAGTCCGGTAAATTTTGTTGGCAGGTTAAGACTGGATTTAGATGTTTTACTGTACTATATAGTAATACCAATGATTTAAGTTTAAAAAAATAAAATAATAAAAAAATAAAAAAATAATAATAACAATAATAATAATAATAATAATAATAATAAATATATATAATTGCCTAAATAGCTGTGCAAATTATGAAATTCCAGATGTGTTACCCAAATAAATGATTGTGACTTTACAATTTACATCACATAAACAATAACTGCATGAATATTTAATTCGGTTGCATTTCACAGGTAGTTTAAGATTTAGATTTTTAAAAATTGAATTTAAGGGAATACTAATATTTTTTTTTATGTTTTAAAAGCTATTACAATTATGAAAATATGACTTTTTTTATTAGTTTATAATGGAATACATTTCTCATAATGTAAAAATTGTTATTACATTATGAGCTCAGGATTTTATGTTTTGAGAAAATTTTATTACAATAATAATGTAATACTTATATTATGTGCAGTCATTTCATTATGAGTCACTACATGCACTAATAACCTTGATGTTAGATTTTAAGAATTTTATATTAGACTCCTACTCAACTTGCAAGTCATTTTTACAATACTTTGTAGTTGTCCTGTTACATTTGTTAAAATTGTGTAAAGACATGTAATCTTTTGTGCTTTACATTACTTTTGCACTAGTGATGGTTCCATAAGGTGCAAACTCTTTCCTCAACTTCTCATCATCAATGCCGTCATCTAGATTTTTTACATAGAGATTAACACCCTAAAATGAAAAACAGTGCATGTATCAAAACATATCCCTAAATATCAACATACAATTAAGCATAAGCAAATCCTTTTCACATGATTAGGATATCATCTAATTCAGGCAGATTTACAGATGTATAGAAGTAACCACGCAGGTAAGCATGTGTTTGTACCTGGTAGCGTTGTATGCGCTCCTGCTTTATTTGCTCAAACTTGCGTTTGAGTTCTCCCTGCCTCTCCAGTCTTTTCTGAGCTCTACCCACATACAGGACCCTGCCATTCAGCTCTTTGCCATTCATTTCAGTTACTGCCTACCACAAAGAGAAGGAAAGACTTCAGTCTCCATATCTCTGGGATACTAACACGTACCATATAACAATTTGTTGGATTACCCTCCTGGCATCTGTGTGGTTTTCAAAGTTGACAAATCCAAAGCCACGAGAGCGTCCCCTTTCATCAGTCATCACACAGACACTAAGGGTCTTACCTGTGAACCAGATCAAACTTCAAGTAAGAGATGCAGAATTGATTTTCTTTATGAAAAGTGCTTGCCTGGGTATTATAGATCTGGGGTCATATATATAAATATGAATTCTCAAAAATGCTCTTAAAGAAAAGACTTAAGCTTTGACTTTAATTTAAAAAAAAAAAAAACTTGTAAAAAGTAGGACTTGTGCAAGGGCTAAGTCTAAGACTAATTCTGGGGTTAACTGAGGTGACACTTAAGTGTTAGGACCTAAGGACTGCAATGATATCAACCCAAAAATGGCAACCCTCAATCTCAGAATTAGCCTGTTCCAAAAGTTTGGGATTGGTACGATTTTTAAATGTGTTAAATATCTCTTATGCTCACCAAGGCTGCATTTATTTGATTAAAAAATAAATAATAATTATAGTGAATTATTACAATTTAAAATTAACTTTCTATTTGAATAAATTTTAAAATGCAATTTATTCATGATACAAAGCTGAATTTTCAGCATCATTCCTCCAGTCTACAACAGAAAGTTCAAAAAGAACAGCAACAACCATTTTAAGATTGACAATAACGAATGCTTTTTGAGCATCAAATCAGCATATTAGAATGATTTCTGAAGGATCATGTGACTGAAGAAATTATGCTGAAAATTCAGCTTTGCATCACAGGCATGAATTACATTTTTAAATAAATTCAAATAATAATAATAATAATAATAATAATAATAATAAAAAGAGTTATTTTGAACTGTCATAATATTTCACAATATTACTGGAGTTTTTTTTTTGTGGTATTTTTAATCAAATAAATGCAGCCTTGGTGAGCGTAAGAGACTTTTAAAAACATTAAAAATCTTTAACGGATAATATCTATCACTAATTTAGTTACAAAAAGAATACCTTGACAATCAAGCTTGTATCATTTTATTAAATCCCTGTCATTATATAACTCCAATTATATAATATATTTTTCTAAAAAAAAAAAAAAAAAAAACTATTTAGGAGCTGAGACCTTAACACATAGGAACCTTAATGCAATCACACTTATTCTTAAGTCTAGAAATAAGACAAAAAATTATGTTATTCTTAGAATTTTGACACTAAAGACTAACATTTTACTCTGAGTGGCTATATGAAGTCAGTGATTAAAAATCCCTTTATAAAATTGTTTACCAAATTCAGTGAAGATGGTCTTCAGTTTTTCAGTGTCAATATCTTCACCAAAGTTCTTAATGTACACATTGGTGAACTCCATGGCTTTAGCCCCCAACTCTGCCTCACGCTCTTTACGAGATTTAAAATGACCCACAAACCTGTAAATGCAGATTTAAAAAAAAAAAAAAAAAGAAAAGAAAAAAAGAAAAACCCATAAAAAGACATACAAAGAAAATTGGCAAATATGATTCATTTCTCCAGTTGAAATAAAGGTATATTCATATTTTGAGCTGTGATGTTTATGCATGAACTGAAACCATGGACAAAACTCAAAGCACAAATGAAACTGAACAAAAAGCAGTGGTTTTCATCTTTTTTGACTCAAAAGCCCCTGTTGTCTAAAACATTGTGTATATCCCACAAGATATCCCAGAAGTAATTATGGCAAAGCAGCTGGTTTAAAAACCTCTTATTGATATATTAAATTAACATGGTTAAGTAATTTAATATCATTAATAAACTTCAATTAATTTTGTGATTCCAGAAGTTATGTTCTATATTAGAGAACTCCATGTTCTATGTAAAAAAAATAAATGTTAAGGAAAAATGAAAATACATGATTCGGTTCTGAATCTTGATTTTGTTTTCGAGCATTTAAATTTAGAGTTACATATACATATACATACACACACACACACACACACACACATACATACATACATACATATACACATACATACATATACACATACATACATATACACATACATACATATATATGCGCGTTTATGTATAGATGTATGTATGCATGCATATATATAACTTTTTACATTTACATTTAGCAGACGCTTTTGTCCAAAGCAACTTACAATTTAGGACTAAGTTAAGTGAGTCATCGTGAAGAGGCAAAAACAATGCAAGAAGTGCTCAAAATACAAAGTTCAGGCATTGATCAGAGTAGCATAAGCCCGATAAGGGAGGATTATAGGAAAGGAATTTTTTTTTTTTTTTTATGAGGTTAAGTGCTCACGGAAGAGATGAGTTTTCAGGGATTCTGCATTCCGGATGAGGGTGGGGAGAGCATTCCACCAGCATGGAACCGTGAATGAGAATGTTCTGGAAAGTGATTTTGTGGCTCTCTGTGATGGAACCACGAGCTGTCGCTCACTGACTGATCGTAGACTTCTGGTAGGGATGCAGACTCGTAGGAGTGAGTGAAAGTAGGAGGGAGCTGACCCTGTGATAGATCTGTAAGCAAACATCAATGCCTTGAACTTGATGCGAGCAGAGAGTGGTAGCCAGTGCAGAGAGATGAACAGAGGAGTGATGTGGGCCCTTTTTGGCTCATTGAAGACAAGACGAGCTGTAGAATTCTGAATAATTTGTAGAGGTTTAGTTGCACATGATGGAAGTCCAGCCAGAAGAGCATTGCAGTAATCAAGCCTGGATATGACCAGGGCCTGGACGAGAAGTTGTGTTGAATGCTCAGTTAGGAAAGGCCTGATCTTCCTGATGTTGTGCAGTGCAAACCTGCATGATCGAGCTGTCTTTTATTGAATTAAAACAAATGAAAGGATATTGTAAAATGCCATTAAATCAAGAATCTGTGATTTGTTATTTCTTTAACCTTTATTTAACAAAAAAAGTTTTCATTGTTTTCATCGACCAACTTAATTGTATTTTGATGGCTCCAACACACTCCAAAAAAGTTGGGACTGAGGCATGTTTACCACATCACCTTTCCTTTTAATTGCACTTTTTTAATCATTTAGCAATTGAGGATACTAATTGTTGCAGTTTTGCAAGTGTAATTTTTGCCCAATCTCACCTGATACAAGACAGCAGTCTGATTCTCCTTTTCATGATGTGCCATACATTTTCAATAAGAGACAGATCTGGACTGCAGGCAAGCCAGTCAAGCACATCTCTTCTAGAGTGTAGTGTATAAGAAACCACTCTGTAGCACGTGCAGAATGAGGCCTGGTCTTGCTTCCCATGTGAAAGATGTCTTGATTGCAGTACGTCTCTAATCCCAATATACGTCTCCACCTCAATGGTACCTTCACACATATGCATGTCACCCATGCCGTTTGCACTGATGCACCTCTATTCCATGACTGATGTTTGCTTTTGCACCTGTTGCTGATGAAAGTCTAGATGGTCCCTTTCGACTTTGTGACTAAGAACTCGATATCCGTTTTTCCCCAAAACAAGCTGAAACATGGACTCATCTGACCACAGCACACCTTTCCACTGTCTTTTGGACCATCTGAGATGAGCTCGGGCACAGACAGAGTACTCGGTGGCATCTCTGATTTTAATTGATGTATAGATTTCTTCTTGCGTAACAGATTCAAGGTGCATTTTTTGATGCAGCGGCAGACTGTGTTACGTGACAACGTGTTTACAAATTACTCCTGAACATGTGGCTATTGTAACACAGTAGCATGACTGTTTTTCATGCAATGCCATCTGAGGGCTCGAAGGTCACGCACATTCAACAGGAATTTTTTTTCTGGATTCCCTGGATCTTTTCACAATATTATATATGGTAGATGGTGAAACCTAAATTCCTTGTAATCTTGCATTAAGAAATGTGAAATTGCTTGCAAGCAAGCAAACATGGGTCATGGCTCACCTCTTTGTGACAAATTTCATGAGAATTGTCCAAATTCAAAAATCACATTTCTTAATGCAAGATTGCAAGGAATTTAGGTCTTTCACCGTCTACCACATATATAATATTCCTCAGTCTTTACTGAGCCTTTGGTGGATGTTCCTTTTATACCCAATCATGATACCCTCACCTATTACCAATTCACCTGCTTATTGTGGACGGTTTTAAAATAGTTTAATAGGGTTTATTTTAAAATCTGGTCACTTTTATTTAGCCTCTGTCCCAACTTTTTTTAGAGTGTGTTGCAGCCATCAAAATCTGTTTATATTTACAAATTTAAATTAATTTGAACAGTGAAAACATTGATCTTTTTTTCTTTGTACTTTTTTCAGTTAAATAAAGGTTCAATAGAATTAACATATCACAGATTCTTGCATTTTTTATGCATTTTAATTTTAATGCATTTTACAAAATTGTCCTAACTTTTCTGGAATTGGGGTTATACTTCTAAGTCATCCTACGACCCCCTAGTTGAAAACCACTGGTGTAAAGGAATGTTGTACCACAAACCCCATTGACAATACTTACACTTTGCGATCATTCAAAAGCATGCCGTTCATTGTGTCAATGGCTCTGTTGGCAGCTTCTTGGGTCTCAAAGTGCACAAACCCATAACCCTTTGAGCCGTTCTCATCACAAACCACCTAGAATGAAAAATAGGCTAAAATGTTAATGCCCGTTCACACAAAGGACAACTAGAACAATAATAATAAAGACAAAAAATCATTCTAAATGTAAAAGAATAGCAAAGTCCACACCACAACTATAAAGATAACTGCACAGTGAAACAATATCTTTGGAATCACTTTCAAAACGATTTTTCCCCCCCCCAGTTGATAAGCGTTAAAAACATGTTAATCAAGATCCATACTACTTTAGTATCTAAAAGCAGCAGATGACAAAACTGCAGCACATGCTTATAATAAACAAAAGTTATCATCCGCTGGTGTGGATGCCAATATATTTATAGTTATCTTTATGGTTTTCGTTTTTGGTGTGAATGAGCCTTTACTGTGGGGAAAAGTTGGTGCATTAGTTGCAATGATGATACTTCCTTTTTGATTAATTTCAGTCATCTTTCATATAAAAATGCCTTTAAGAAATTACAAAACACTGTGATGAAAAAGGATGTACCTTACATGACAAGATGTTACCAAAAGCAGAAAAGGTGTCATAGAGAGCCTTGTTATCAATAGACTCATCCATGTTCTTGATGAAGATGTTTCCCACACCAGACTTTCTCAGCCCTGGATCTCGCTGTGACCACATGATCCTGATTGGACGACCCTTGATGACTTCATAGTTCATTGTGTCAAGGGCACATTCCGCTTAAATATGGGGGGGGGGGGTTAAAATGCAGTAATTAGAGTTTCGGTAATTAATTTTTATTAAAAAGTATACTTTTCATTCCACTTGAATTACTCAATTCAAATCAGAGTTCTTGCTTGCTAAATTCCAGAACCAAAATGCAATTAAAAAGCATTCTTAATTCAATTCTGAATGGTGTAAAGGAATTCAAAACCCTAAGAGTGTCCTCACCATCAGCAGGCTGCTGGAAGTTGATGTACGCATATCCAAGGGATCTCCGTGTAATGACATCACGACACACACGAATGGACATGATCTGACCAGCAGGAGAAAACTTCTGGTACAGCATGGCCTCAGTGACGTCAGGATGAAGGTCACCGACGTACAGAGAGGCTAACGGGTATGCTGGTCCACTACTATTCATCCTTCAAAAGCACCCCACAAAAGAGTACTTTATTATCAGAGAAACTTGACTTTAAAGTGATTTTTTTTTTTACACTTATCATGGCCCTTTTGGCTGACAAATTTTAACATTATTTAGCCGATTAAATGGTTTTCTAGCTAGTTTGTCTGTGACTTGTTGCTGTATCAAACTTTAGATCTCATTAAAATAACCCTAATCAAACTAATAAATAATAATAATAATAATAATAATAATAATAATAATAATAATAATAATAATAATAATAACAACAACAACAACAACAACAACAACAACAACAACAACAACAACAACAACCTCCAATTATTTTCTCAATTCTCCATTTCCATTTGCCTGATCCAGCTGTTCATGCACTATTACACAGCAAAACGCATTTTTGAAACGTAAAGTGGTTCCAAACTAAAGGCTTGGACCATACTAAAAGATGTTTTTAAATTTTATTGGATTTTCAAAATGTGAGCCCACATTTTTAAATTTTTTATTTTTTTTTACCTCAGACTTAATCAATCAAGCTCAGAGTGCTGGAGTCAAGGGCAAAGCTTTGAGGCCACAGTGACACTTCATGGTGTGACCAAACAAAATGCAAGAGGTGTTCGGACATGCCTTTTATACAGGGAATGAATGGCATAAGGCTACGCTCACTGTCAGTACAAATACAATTGTGTATCCGACTGAAATCGGATTTAAAATTATTAACTGTCGACATTGTGTATTGTTGCATTGGTAGGTAAATGCCAAAAACAACAACATGGAGGGGTTTACAATACATATTTTGTCTCATTTACAACATCGCCAACCATGTATAGCCGCCGTGTTGGGCTACTGCATCTTAGTTATGAGGCAGTGGCAGAAACGTAGGTGGATGGTATGCGTGGCTTTATTCTGTGCTGTCGTCTCAGCTGGTTTCAAAACATGTCTCCGTTGTATTCCGTTTGTCCGAAACTTTCCAACAACACAACCTTTTTTCTGCAGCGACTTTCAGCATGTTTCATATAACTACTGACTATTACGTTTTACGTGGCGTGAGAAAGTCACAGGAGCTTGCGTTTATTGTCGCTGAGACTCGCACACCAGCTCAGAACGTTGAGAAGTACCAGCACTCATTTCACAGAAGTCTAAGAGTCTACGCTAGCATATTGATCAATGCGTTTGAAACATGACCCCAAATTCAGTTTATATTCGCGTTTCCTGATTTTACATTTAAAACTGGACAGTTGGAAAATCTGAAAGAACTTAACACTTCATTATCAATATAAGTAAGTCATTTTAACATCAACATCATGGTAAACAAATATGCGCTAGTCACATGCACGATTTAATACCCAGATTGCACACATACATCGCAGTGACATCTATTTGATGTGCATGTTTTCATCTGTAAGAATTTAATCTGGACAATTTGCTTGTCTGCAATGAGTCTATGAGAGTTCACCTGTCAGATGTTAAAGCGCACCTATTATGCAAAATCCACTTTTACATGGTGTTTGGACATAAATGCGTGTTGGCAGTGTGTGAACAATCAGCCTACAATGATGAAAATCCACCCTCTCCCTTCAATTTAATCCCCATTAAACCAAAGCAGTCTCACGAGGGTCAATACAAAGGGACAATGCAAAACACAGGCTATGTTAAAAAGTTGTTACTCAAGCCAAGGATGGATCAGTACCAAATGTTCATGATCAAGCTTAGTCTCCAGAGTGATACTGGTCACAGCAGTAATGAAAGGGAGAGCATGCACTTTATTACAGTTCATAGGAGTTGTTTTATGGATATAAAGTTTACCAGTTTATTAAGCACCCCCGAAAAGTTTTTCATTTTGTTTTATGCATGAAATGTTTGAAAGATTAGCTTATATTGCTTTCGAATCTTATGAAGTATGAAATGACAGCTAGGCCTAGTTGTAAAACATTAAATAAATTGTACTATCAAATGAATACACACTCATGGTAATTATAGCTAAAAACCTATGCCCCCAACCAGTCCCGGCTGCAGGAGGAAACGACTGAGGGGGTATGTAAAATTGTTAAGGGGGCTTAACTTTATACCATCAATGAATACACACTGAGATCTCACTTTGGAACGACAGATTTTTAAATGTAGCGCTTCCAAAAACACTCCATATGCAACTGCGCAGGTAACCAGAAACCGAGTTTAAATGGCGTAATGATGATAGATAATGTCCTACCTTTATAGAAGAGCTGCAGTCTCCTTGATTTGGCAATGAATTTCCTTAGTAACCTGTCATGCCATTCTTTCTCTTTGAATTCTGCAGTTAGATCACGTTCAAATGCCAATTGGATAAGTTACGCTTTCCTCTGGTGTGACATGCTCCGTATGTGCGGAGTGAACACATTAGTGAAGGTGGAAAAAGAGTTTTCACAGGTGGCAGTGGATGCCCCAAAAGTTATTCCATGTCTGAGTGCAATGTAAACCGTTGGCATTGCAGCTAGAGCCCCAGAAAACTTTTGCAGTACATCCAGAGTGGTCCATTTCTCCCTGTTAGAAAGAGCAGTTTCAGTCCGTATAAACTGTCGAGCGACAGTGAATTCAGAATCCACAATTTCTGTTTTGGTTAGGTCCAAGAGTGGTTTAACCGTTGAACTGTCCAGAAAGTCATTGCTTCCAGGGTCGAGAGCACACAGTGCTTTAACCAATTGGCTGTGACATTTCTCCAATGACAGTGACATTTCTCCAATGACAGTATCAAATTACTGAAGAAAAGTATTTTGCATTCGGTTTCATCTGCTTCATCACTTTGTCCAAAGGAACTTTCCACTACAAACTGCTCGAGACCCTTGGTCACGTATCTTCACCGTTTGGAAGAATTCGCTTATTGCCCGTCATTGCATTGTGCCCACAATGCTTCAAACTCACTGTCACAATGGAGATTCTTAATGCATTTACACACACACTATGCACAAGTTTTAGGCCAGTGTACAGATCGGTTTCTTTGGCCTGAAGTATCTTGTTTGCGGGATCTAGGAGAAGGAGGATCTTGTGTACCATCAAAGCAATGAACTTAAAATCCGCTTCAGATACCGACTTCACCAAGCCTGCAGCCTCCAGCTTTATGTCTGTGCTGTACACTCTGCTTGCGCATCGCAAACCTATGCGAGACAAAAAAAATTCACAATGTTGTCATAGCTTCTTACTATGACAGACGCTGTTGCCAGGTGACCTGTCCACCTTTGATCGAGAAGTCTTTTCAACATTTCGCCATCGTATTGGGGAGCTACTGTTGGTTTCTTCACAAATTTATACAGGTTGTTGCACACATTGAAAAAATGCTCAAGTACATTCTCTAATGACATTGCACGCACCACCACCAAATGTAACTGATGGTTTAAACAGTGAATGTATGGCACTTCTCTGTTCAATTTATCCTGTAGAATCTTTTGCAAAACAAAAGGCTGAATCGGTGGAACGTGAATATTCTAGCCATTCCCTTCCTTTAAACCAACCACTGCAGAATGAACGTTTCCTGCCATTGAACATATGACCTGGGTATGATTGCAGGCAGACCTGGACTGGGGGGCTCTCTGTTCCGAGGTCATTAGGCAGCGGAGGTGGTTGGGGTTCAGACGGGGCTGCCGCTTGGGCCTGGCTGTCCAGGTCGGCGCTCGTGCTGGGTGCTGCTGGCTCTGAGTGTTGGCACTCTTCAAAAAATGCAGCTGTATTTTGATGGCTGTCATCTTCGTCAGGCTTACTCTCAATCACACTTACAGTGTCCTCCTTATGGTCTGAAATACGCTGCATATACTTATGTCCATTGTTGATTATTAATGATAATTCACATTTTATCTGAAACTGAATTGCTGATAATATCACAAGTTCACAAATGGATATTTGCTCGGCGGACACCGAATGGCGCGGGGTCGGATAAAACCACACCCCTTTAAATTTTAACAACTATTTTTCATGTGACTTTTACCCACTCACCTCGTGAAATAAAAGATAAAATATAATAAAAGATTATTATTGTTGTTAACATAACTGTTGCAAAATAAATATTTTTTATACAAAAGAAGTTTTGAAATATGCGTTGTATATCTTTGAGAGCAGAGAAATACACTCACACAAAGATATACAACGTATATTTCAAAACTTCTTTTGTATAAAAATATTTATTTTGCAGTTATATTAACAGCAATAATAAGAACTTGTTGTCGAAAAAACAGCTATTCAGCTGATAGACACCGTGCTGCGGTGTCATAGGAACAACCCAGGTAAAGATAATGAGAAAATTTTGTCTTTCGCTGCTCCCTTCGCCAAGTGCATTCCAAACCATTCCCTCGAAGTTGGTACTTTGGAGTAGCAGGGCACATGCGTGCCATTATGCAGCCGTTTAGAATGCACTTGCTGAAGAGAGCAACGATTTCCTCATTATCTTCACCTGGGAATGTTCCCATGACAACGCAGCACAGTATCCATCAGCTGATAAGCTGTTCTCACAACAGAAATTTCGTATTATTGTATTATTGCTGTTAACATAACAGTTGCAAATAAATATACATTTTATATCAAAAGTTTTTTTAATTATGTGTTATATATATATATGTGTGTGTGTGTGTGTGTGTGTGTGTGTGTGTGTGTGTCCGCGCGACCATCCCATCTTTCGACCCTGCATTAACCTAACACATTTCTTACCTATGAAACTTACAGTATTTAAACATGACACAAATGTGTGAAATATATTACAAACAAAAAACAACTTAAATTGCTATGTTTGTAAATTAACTCGAACTCTCCTGCCATCCACTTAGCTTTAAAATGAATCACGAGTATTCGCTGGGTCACATGACGTAAACTGGTCAATTTATCATCGCATGTACCCTACGCTAACGGCCTTGTGGAAGGGCCCTTCGCAAAGGGATTCAGTTGTTCACTTTTGTTTGGAACACCCCTACAAATGGCGTCCCCTTGCCGAAGTGCCCTTCAAGGGCGCAAAAACCCCATTTGGAATTTGACCATTGTGAGCCTAATTAGTAATGGCGTGGTTTGTAGTAGGCCCACTGCGGGACGAGAGGTGGGGAAAAAAAAAAATCGATTCTTAGATGCATCGCGATGCGGACGTGGACGATTCTGAATCGATTCACAAATGTAAAAAATATTAGATTTTTCTTTTCTAATAACGTAATATTGACAGAACGTGCAGTGCACGGACAGTCTGTGGCGTGCACATAACAGAGACGCGCACATAACAGATGGTTGAGCGCCAAATTCGAACGGCACCCTCTTCGTTAAAAGCTAACGTATGGAAAATTGGCAATTTCATTGTGACCTATTTAGTATTTTTTGTATGAGAGCTGCTTTCTGTATTGTTTAGTTTTCACATCAATATGCTGTTAACCGATCTGTTATACGTATGTTATACTGCCCTCCACAGTCACAGTATGTATCAGTGCAATGCCAGTCACAAAAAGTTACATTTTGACTGTGCTCTCTGCAGATGTTCATTCACTTTTTTTGTATAAGCTGTTTTTGATTGTGGTAGGCTGAACAGCAAACATTTCAAGTCATAACTTTTTATTATTTAGTTGTGTATAAAAGCGGCTTTGTATGTTACTAATTATTCAGAATATGCGTAAGTCCACAAGCATTATGTTTGAATGAGAGCTGCTGGTACATAATTCTATATTTTTGAACGAAAACTGTTTGTGATTTTGCTACAGCAAAATGTTTTTTTTTTGTGTTTTTTTGTCTGAAGGATTATATTGCTCATTGGAAATAACAGGAGGATGTTGGTTAGAAGTCTATTATTAAATGCTAGAGATTCAGAATATGCTGAAGTTTGTAATCATTTACTACAAGTTTGCTGCTAGTACAGGGACACATTTATTTTCCTGTTGGTTCTTTGCAATGTTGGGACATATGCTGGCTAATGTAACTTTACAGTTGACGTGCCAAATCACTTCCATTTGTTTTATTAATAAAATTAATATAGGAAGTAAATTCATTATGGGTCATAATAAATACTTTCCTTTAAAAGTACCAAGTAGTCAAAAAAAAAAAAAAAGATGCATCGATAATCGTTATATACCTATATGTCTATCATCATATAGAAACTGTGTCTGTTCCCCGAATTTGGAAATCCAAAAAACGTCCAAACCCATCTAAGGTTAAAAATTTAATTGATGTTCACCAAATAAAAAACAGCTATAATACAGATGAGCAAATGCTAAAGCTTGGGTTGCTGAATATTTGATCCCTTACTCCAAAAGCACTTATTGTTAATGATATGATTACAGACTATAATCTAGATGTGTTGTGTTTGACAGAAACCTGGCTAAAACCAAACAATTACATTACTTTAAATGAGTCCACCCCGCAAGATTACCGTTATAAACATGAACCTTGTCTGAAATGCAAAGGGGGAGGTGTTGCTGTAATTTATAGTAATATTTTCAAAACCACTAAGAAATCAAGTTTTAAATATACTTCTTTTGAAGTGTTGGTGCTTAATGTAAAAATATATAATGTAAAAATATATAATGTAAACGATAAATCACGTTTGAGATTTGTGCTGGCTACTGTATACAGGCCACCAGGGCACAAAGATTTTATCAAAGAATTTGCAGACTTTCTATCAGAATTAATATTGACTGCAGATAAAGTACTAATTGTTGGTGATTTTAATATACACATAGATAATGAAAAAGATGCATTGGAATTGGCATTTAAAGACATTGTAAACTCAATTGGACTTAGACAACACATGTCAGGACCTACTCATTGTCGTAATCATACTCTAGATCTAATATTATCACACGTGATAATAAAAAAAAAAAGCTTCAAACCCAGAAGTTTCCAAGCAGCACAGCAGTAATGACTTTATGAACTTCTTCACTTATATGATTGATAATATCAGGGACAAAATTATAACTATGCAACCGTCTACTACAGTATCGCATCAGGGAGTGCATTTTAGTCTCCCTGAGGAAAAATTCGATTCATTTATCGCTATAGGAGAGGAAGAATTTTGCAAACTCGTTAATTCATCTAAATCTACAACATGTATGTTAGACCCTATACCGACTAAGCTACTGAAAGAGATGCTCCCAGAGGTCATAGATCCTCTTCTTAATATCATTAATTCGTCTTTGTCTCTAGGATACGTACCAAAAACCTTCAAGCTGGCCATGATTAAACCGCTTGTTAAAAAAACGCAACTTGATCCTACAGAATTAGTCAATTACAGGCCGATCTCGAATCTGCCTTTTCTGTCAAAGATATTAGAAAAAGCAGTATCCTCACAACTGTGTTCCTTTCTTGAAAGAAATGATATCTGCAAGGATTTTCAGTCAGGATTTAGACCGTACCATATGTATCTCTTGATCTTAGTGCTGCATTTGACACCATTGACCACAACATTATTTTAAATAGACTAGAAAACTATGTTGGCATTAGTGGAATTGCACTAGCATGGTTTAAATCATACTTATCTGACCGTTATCAGTTTGTAGCAGTAAATGAAGAGATGTCTTATCGATCACAAGTTCAGTATGGCGTACCATAAGGCTCAGTACTAGGACCACTGCTGTTCACTCTGTACATGCTACCATTAGGAGATATCATTAGGAAGCATGGCATTAGTTTTCACTGTTATGCTGACGATACTCAGCTGTATATTTCTTCAAAACCTAACGAAACTTACCAATTCACAAAATTAATGGGATGCATAGCTGATATAAAAAATTGGTAATTGGTAAACTAGTAATTTCCTACTTCTAAATTCTGGAAAAAAAAACAGAGATTCTAATTATTGGACAAAAAACTCCCACACATAATAACCTAGAATACTGTCTAACACTTGATGGCTGCTCTGTTAAGTCTTCGTCATCGTTTAGGAACCTGGGTGTGCTCTTTGATACCAATCTTTCATTTGAAAGTCACGTGTCTAGTATCTGTAAAACCGCATTTTTCCATCTTAAAAATATATCTAAATTACGCCATATGCTCTCATTGACAAATGCGGAACAATTAGTTCATGCGTTCATGACATCAAGGCTAGATAATTGTAATGCTCTACTGGGTGGTTGCCCTGCACGCTTAATAAACAAACTACAGCTGGTTCAAAACGCAGCAGCTCGAGTTCTTACCAGAACCAGAGGGTTGTTCCATAAAACAAGATTAGAATACAAGCCAGGCTTATTTTGGTTAGTCAGACTTATTGTCGGTGATTTCTGTTTCATAAAGCAAACTTAAAATAGTTCAAACTCAAGTTACCCTGGCAACTTATGCTGGGAAACTAGCCTGGTCCAGGGCAGGCTAACTGTCAGGCTAAGCCTCAGTTGTTACACAGATCCTCTAACACTGACCGACATTACCACTGACACTCTCTCACCATTATTGGACTTTATTAACCATTATTAGTCCAAAAATAAATACACAGTATACAGAAAATCAACTTAAATAAGGCTACAATGATAAATTAGACAATATAGACATAGGCCTAAATACAATATATATACTACAGGTTTTCTTTTTTTACTGGCTGAATGTTTTGTGCCCAAGATTTAATTAGATTGTTTTAAAGATTTATGAATACATTTCTCTCTGGTTTTGTTTGGCAGCTGTAGTACATGTTTATGATTAGAAGAACATTAGAACACAATCTAAAAAAAAAAGCTTTGTAAAGCAGAAGTTAAAATCACAAAATTAAAAATAAATAATTACAAAAGCACAGTATGAATTTTAACTGGTAAGATGAATCTGAGCTTAGTAATTGACAGTATATTAGCCTACATTTGATTTACCCCATTACAATAGTCCCTTTACAGTTATCGCTATATATAAAAAATGTACTTTATTATGTCTTTCAATTCAAACACATTTAACACAATTATACAAATTGACAGTTCCTTTAAAGACATCATATTTTCCCCCAATAAATATTCCTTATTTTTCCTTCTACTTTTTTTCTTTTGTGATAATACCCACCAACACACGATTAGAACAATAACCAAAAAGTACATAGTTAGACACTTTTACATGATTTAAGGGGGAAAAGACAAAAAACAATAAATAAATATTAATAAAAATTTAACATTCACATATTTATATCAAACTCTTATAATGACACATAATTCCTAATAGTTATTCAAGTAATATTATTTGAATATCAAATATTCAATATTAAATAAGCAAATAAATAAAATAACAAATAACTAGCCTAGAAATAAAAGGGAGGGAGGGTTATATAAAAATGTAGTTAATGTAGGCTAATATATATTCCTTTATTTTATGGAATATTTTTGATTTTAGAGTTGCACATATCTTTTCAAAATGTATACATTTGCTCTTAATTTCATGTTATCCTCTCCATAATGTACTTTAGAAACTAAATCTACTCATTTAAAACTGGGGATTCTTGCTTTCTCCAAAAAAAATATTGCATTAAAAGCTGTAATTCTCAGCATTCTAAATAAGTATACATCATCTTTATTAAGTAGCATAGGTCCTATACCCAAAACTATATTTTGTATCTTTATATATTTAGTTTCTTAAAATAAACTTCCCTGAATTAGGCTACTTCTAAGTTTACGGCAACTTATCCAACATCCTAAAGATAAATTATTATAATTAGAAGATATTTCTAGTGTTATAAAATATTGCATATTAATTTTCCAAGCAAAATGTATATTTTAGTAAGAATTATTGCGCTCCTATTTGGCGCGCATGCGCGCAGCAGCGCTCGTTCAATATGAAGATTAGCAGCAAAATGGATACATTTGCATGACTTTCTAACATTTACAGATGGAGAATATAACTGTAAAATGTAAGTTTTGCACTGAGGGAAAAAAAAAACATGTCACAAACGCATAAAACAGCACAAAATATACGCTGTTTGATGGTGGATTGATTTGATCCACGATCGACCTGTAGGGCTGCTTCAGAAACGCGTGCACACGCAATTATCTAGACTTGATAAACCTGGATCAAATTAGTGAGATTGCGTGAACTTCAATTACCTTTTATGGAACCACTTTAGCCCCAACTTATTTGTTAGGCTCATTCAAGTCCGGTTTTGGAGTTTAATCCCCGATTTTCTAAGCGTCTTTTATGGAACAACCCCCAGGAAGTATGACCATATTAGCCTGGTTCTGTCAACACTGCATTGGCTGCCTATTAAACATCGCATAAATTTTAAAATATTGCTGATTACTTACAAAGCACTAAATGGTTTAGCTCCGCAATACTTGAGCGAGCTCTTAACGCATTATAGTCCTTCACGTCTATTGCGATCTCAAAATCCCGGCCAATTGATTATACCTAGAATATCAAAATCGACTGCTGGCAGTAGATCCTTTTCCTATTTAGCACCAAAAGTTGGAACAGTCTTCCTACCATTGTCCGGGAAGCAGACACACTCTGTCAGTTCAAAGCTAGATTAAAGACACATCTCTTTGACCTAGCATTCACATAATACATTATAGACTTCTATAATTCAATGTTAGGCTGCATAGATTAGGTCAGCCGGAACCGGGAACACTTCCCATAAATCCTGATGTACTCGTTACATCATAAGAAGAATGGCATCTACGCTAATTTTAGTGTCTTTGTTTATCCCGAGGATTTCCCTCAGCCTGCCGGATCCAGGCCGTATCCAGATCTGATGAAGGACCTTCTTCGCCTCGACCCGATGACAATGCAGTGCTGAAGTGCCAACTAGTCTCTCCCTGGAGGATCCCTTTCCCACTCTACAGATCAAGCGTTGTCGGGAAAATTTCTTTTCGCGTACCTACCCCGAAGTGACAAAATAAAATAAAATGCTGTATCAAAATTTATAAGGAAAGACCAGTACTTTGTTTAGGCTTGGTTTGTAGGGAATTACAAACCAGCGCACATATATTCAAACGCACATAACTATAGAACCAATTCTTAATGCGCATGTAAATGCCATCAGCGTTTATCACAGGTTCGCGTTTAAAGCCTGTGTAGAGAAAATGGAGTCGTCTTATCGGCCCCTAATTTACAACAAACAAATGATCATTGCGACGGAAGCGAATCAATCAAAACTAACTTTAGCTGGAAAATCTCTGTATTAAAGAACCGCTATAAAGCCAAAACAATCTCTGTTACCTTAAATTATACGTTTATCTCTGTAAAGCTGCTTTGAAACAATCTACATTGTTAAAAGCGCTATATAAATGAAGATGACTTGACTTGACTTAGCCATTTCTAATTATTCGGGTGTGTGGAGGGGGGGGCATCTCTCATTGTCTATGATGGTCAGGCCCTGAGTTTAAGCATTTTAACTTTCACATGTGCATGAAAAATCAGGAAACACAAATGTAATCTAAATTTGCTTGCATAGACTTCAGTTCAATGGGCGCTGGTTCTTCTCGGCGTTCTGAGGTGGTTTGCCGGTCTCAACGACAATAAACACAAGCTCTTATCAGACCCATCCAGTGCATTTAAATCAGGGCTATGCAGTTTCGGGAATTTCTTCGCTGTATTCTCGCTTTTTGCTCGCAGGTTTCTCTATAGAGCTCCCCCTACAGCTTCGGAATAGATATTTGACAACACTGTCGAAAAACTCGTTGGCGACTTTCAGATACCAGAGGCTATAGATCAACGACATCAAAGTAGATGGGACATTCTTTAAAACGTCTTCTTCATTCGGGTTCGAACAGCGTGAGGGAGCGCAATAATGACAGAATTTTAGCAGATTTTTTTGCCGTAAAGCAATTCGTTACATCGCGAGACCTGATATCACACGATACTTCCTGACGCTGAGGCCCGCCGGCCCAAAGTTGCAAGGGTGGTTTTTCGGCTCACAGGCGCTTGGGGGGTGCGAGACGACCACCATTCAACCCGAAAAAAGTCATAACTATTCCAATGACTCCGAAGCTGTTCGGTTAAGGTAAAAAAAAGTTACTTAGTTCACCTTTAAATGTGATTAATACTGGATAATTTCACATGCACATACTTCCGTGTCTGTTATCAGATCTGAATCCCAACCTGACGATTTTTTACAGCCATGTTCGGGATAAAGATAATCTCCCGGATTCACAGACTAGGTTTAAGCCTAGTCCCAGATTAAATTGGCCTGGTTGAGCTGCAGAAGACAGTGTTGTCACTATGTCAAAGAGACACTGTTTTTTCCACAACATTTCCAAAACATGTTTATTTGACCTTCATAAGGCTGAGGAACTTGGAGTGGTTAAAATTAATTTGAACATTTTCAGGGTCTGAATCTGGCTTGAATTGGTTTGAAATAGACATTTATTCATATTTACATTAGAGATGAACTTGCAGTTATGGAGGGGCGGGACATTTCCCAAACAGGTGCTACGCGGTGCCAATCACAACACCCTGGGCCAGCTAACCAATTACACCCCAAAAACAAAATCAAGACTTCATGAAAGGGCATAACAGGACCCCTTTAAAATATGTCAGGCCTATTGCTTTGTCTCAAGAGTAACTTTGCAACTACATGTCAACTAACTGTCATTAGAGTATTAGTAGACTGTCTGCATAATATTTGCTAACACTTTATTTTGTTGGTCCTCCAACAGATATTCTACTTACTATAGGCTAAGAAGTAACTTGGCCTCTAACTATAACCTAACAGTCAACTACAGTCTACTAATACTCTAATGAGGGATAGTTGACATGTAGCTGCAAAGTTATTTATAGTTAGTAGAATGCCTAAAGTGGACTATGGAAATAAAGTGTAACCTTTTTGGTATTTATTTATTTATTTATTACATTTCCTTGTATATTCATGCATTTATTTATTTATTATTTTGGCAGCTTTGGAATTCCATACAAGACAACACACTACACAGGCAGATTGATTTTTACAAACAACTCGTTTGTAAAACGAGTCCCGACTGTGGACACGTGAAATCTCGACTTTAGAATAAACTAACATGGCGGACGCATGCAAGAAGAAATGGCGATAACAGTGTTTGGAAATTGGACTACTTTTACAGAAAATTATAAGTAATTTTGCTTTTATTATCACGTGATCCGGAGTGGAGAATGCTTGCCCTGCTGTACTATCTTGTGACCTGTTCTGCGGGACGAGTTGGGAATAGTGATGCTGCCATTTACTTATTAACTTTTATTTATAACGGACAACTGCCTCGTCTTCAATCACAGCTCATTTTCAAATTCACTGAAACGCGAAAAAGTTCCTTAAAAAGAAAATAAGATTTGCTATTCATTTTCAAAATGTTGCTAAATTTCACATGCATATGAGATATTGCATAGCATAGGCTATATTGTATACGTGAATAGGCTAGGCTACTATATGTGAATCGTTAAAATTGGGCACTCGCCAGCCACTGTATCTTTGGCCAAAAACTTAATGAACGTTTTATTTTAAAAACTTTTAAAACAAGAAACCCTCTGTAGAAACAATGTTAGTTACAGTTACCTGGTGTAATGTGGAGCAAATAAGCATATCCTTCAGTGTAAGCTGCAAGAGGGCTCCACCCCGTTGTGACTGTTTTAGTGTCAGTTTAATTATTACTGAGGAACACCTGTCATTTGTAACGCGCTCCACTGTGTAGCCTACCAATTAAAACTCATCTGTGAGAACTTTTTTTCCGTCTTGTTCCGCGTGTGAAAGTAGTTCTTGTGCGAGCTCAATGTACAATGATTTAAATTAATTCATATGTAGGCCTACGATAAATTAGATAAAATGTGGGCAACAACGATGTTGATAATTTATTGTGCTGTAGTAGGCCTACATTCAATAATCATCTGTTGTCTATTTTGGGAACATTTCTGGACCAGTAATACAAGAGTGCCTAACTCTCCAAGTGTGTGTGAGACATCTTTAATTTTCAGCAACACTTGAGTAAGTATTAATGTGTAGGCTATACTTTATCTTTATTGTATCTTTTGGTTTATATTCTTGGCTTCAGTTCTTCAATAAATTATACATTGCAATAAATAATCACGCTCATGGAGTATTTTGCCTAATTTTTGACTTTGGAAAAAAAAAAGAACTTGAGACTGCAAACACCACAATCCAACGCTTATTGATTTAGAACAAATAAAAAGATTTCATTATTCTTATGAAGAACAAAACACGTAGCAGCCTGAAACAATATCAGGGCATGTAAACATTTCAGCACTACTAAAATCACAGACATAGGCTATTTGAAATTGAATTTTGAATTGAATTGAATGTTGCATTTCTTGCAAATGTATGCATTCCATCACAGTACATTGTTCACTGACACGCCATTTGTGCTTCTTGCATATTGTATATAGCATATTATGTATTTTGTGTCTTTGATAATATGTTAGGCTCGTTTGAGATGCGCCTTGCCTTGCCTGAAATTTAGACGAGAATAGTGCAGGGTAGGGGAGGAGAGGAGTGAAAAAAGTTAACCCAAGACAGACAATGGATCATACACTGGATATTTTGAGCTGAATTAAAAGAGTTATGCATGAAATTGAGTTATTTTGAATTTTAGTTGAAAGAATGTGAGGAATGTAAATTACTATTTATTTAATACTTATCGATCAAATCTAGTAATTTAAAGGTAAATACAATAACAAAAAATCTCCCCCAAAATTGCATAAAAATAGATTAAATATAATCAAAATGAAAAAATAAAATAAGCTAAGTGAAGTGAAGTAAAAAAAAAAAAAAAAAAAAAAAAAAAAAAATGTATGTCATTTTAAGCCCCGAGGGAAAGATGTGTGAAAAAAAAAAAGTGTGAGGGAAGGATGAGGGTAAAGAATTTGACATTCAGAATTATAAAGTTTACTAAACTGTCAATACTTTTGACTTCATGCTCGTAATAACAAATAGTATCCTTTACAGTCAGTTAGTTATCGCATAACCCCACCCCCCCCTCCCCCCTCCCCCCGCCCCCCGCATGTTCATGTTGACAATCACTTTCCAGCAGCTGCAGCGTTGATAGGTGGCCTGACCATGACGAGTTTCATGACGACAGCAGGCCTGAAGGCGGAAGTAAGACAATCAACAACTGAACACGGAACAGCGATTGACGTTACCAGTAGTGTCTAGAAACAAACAGACTCAGAGGTATTTCTTAGTTTCGGATAATATAAAAAAATATGTCCGTTTTCGGCAAATTGTTTGGCGGTGGGGGGAAAGGCGGCAAAGGCCCAAATCCACAAGAAGCAATCCAGAAACTCCGTGAGACAGAAGAGATGTTAACCAAGAAACAAGAGTACTTAGAGCAAAAAATTGATGCGGAGCTATTAACGGCGAAGAAAAACGGCACGAAAAACAAACGAGGTATGTATTAAAAACGAATCGTCCCGTTTTGTCATATGTGTGTTAAATAACTTTAAAAAGAAAGCTACCCTCTTCTTTCGCCCTACCTGTCGTCGATTTCAGTATGGTTGGGTAGCTACACCCATGCGTCACTTGACCTAAACTGAGTGATAATCGAAACTATGAAGTCGATTTATAAAAATAAAACCTATGTCGGGTAGAAGAACGTATACGTTACATATATATGGAAGAACGTGGATAGGAACAGTAAAATCCCTGCTGTCACGAAACTGAATAAAATAGTTTTGACTTAAAGGATTGGATTTCATATCACTTAGTTACGTCTGATTAGTGTCATGTGATTTGTTGTGAAAGAACCGCCATTAACAGGGAACATGGTTAACTGCATCGAGTGTATTGTTAACATCCCACATGCGGGGAATTTCTTATTTGGGTATGGTTGAATGAAAAAGTTAGTTACATATGTGGGAAGGGAATTAATTTTTTCATGGGATGTGTATGTATATATATATATATATATATATATATATATATATATATATATATATATATATTGACATTCAGATGAATGGGAAAAATGTCCCAATTAGCCTGAATTAACCCTTATATTTTTTACCATTAAGTTATGGTGTGCATGTCTGTCTCTTTCTTTCTCAAGCTGCTTTACAGGCCCTGAAAAGAAAGAAGCGATATGAAAAGCAACTAGCTCAGATAGATGGAACTCTCTCCACTATTGAGTTCCAGCGAGAAGCATTAGAGAATGCCAATACAAATACAGAAGTGCTTAAAAACATGGGTTTTGCTGCCAAGGCCATGAAGACAGCCCATGAAAATATGTAAGATACCTGATTCAAATGTCTTGTTGATTCCTTAGCACAGAATGCAGCACATAATCATATTATTGAATGTTTTCAGGGATCTAGACAAAGTGGATGACCTCATGCAAGACATCACAGACCAGCAGGAGTTGGCGCAGGAGATTTCTGATGCCATTTCAAGACCTGTAGGTTTTGGAGAAGACTTTGATGAGGTTAGTTTTTTTATGTGGTCTGCAGTGTTGCCCAACCCCAACAGAAAGTTTTAGGAATAAAAAACATTATGACTGCATTATTTTAAGAACATTTGTGACATGTGACTCAGATGTTTTTGCTAACATTGAAGCACAAGGGTCATCTTAAATCATGCTGGAGAACATGATCATCAAGATTAACACAAACTTGTAGAGTTCTATGCTGCTAACAATAAAGCAAAAGGGAAATGAAGCAGATACTTAGGAAATTAGAAATTAACTATTGTTAATTTTTCAGTTCAACATAAAAAAAATAGCAATAGAAGCATTTTCACTACTGGACTTTTTTGTTGCACAGTGTATGTGTGAACAGTTATACCTAAACCTCTGATTAAGGTGAAATGGTTGTTAATACATTTTACATAGATGTGTCCCTCATTGCTTTTTGCTCCAACATTCTCTTCAAGTGCAGTTTCTTTTTTTTCTTTTTTTTTTACAGATGTTGAATGAACAATAAGATTCTTGTTTGTTTTTTTCTTTTAGGATGAGCTCTTGGCTGAATTGGAGGAGTTGGAACAGGAGGAACTGGACAAGAACCTGCTGGAAATTAGTGGCACAGAGGATGTCCCCCTGCCCAGTGTGCCTTCAAATCCATTACCCAAAAAAACAGCTGTCGGTTCGTTTCATGCTGTTCATTACATATCAACATAGTACCAAAATTCATGTGATTTAAGTCCATTAAAAAAATCGGTAACACTTTACAATAAGGTTCATTAGATAATGTATTTACTAATATGAACTGACAATGAGCAATACATTTGTTACTGTATTTATTAATCTGTTAATGTTTGTTAATAAAAATACAACTGTTCATTGTTTATGTTAGTTCACAGTGCAATAACTAATGTTAACAAATGCAACCTTTGCTAAACAAATGCTAAAGAAGTATTGTTCATTCAATAAACCTTATTGTAAAGTGTTACCAAAAAATCTATTGACTGACTATTGTAGATTGGTAATGATTTGTTTTGTATCTCACAAACTAATACATCATTTTAAATCAAAAGTAAACTTTACATATGAAGTTGGACTTTGGTAAGTTAAAGAAAAGTGGAATACCACTTTAATAGTCTTTAATACTAACATGCAGAGAGGTTCCCCTGTGGAAACCCTCAATAACCATCTGTCTTTGTGTTTCTCCAGCCCACAAAAAGAGAGAAGAGGAGGATGAGGATGACATGGAAGAACTCAAGGCATGGGCTATGTGAATTTACCCAATCTGACAGACTTTCATTGCTTGTCCTTGTTGGCTTGTGTAGGCAAACCCATGTACCTTCAGAGGGTTAACACTACAAAACAAATTTTCTGAGTTACCATGTCTCTTGCAGTATGGCTAAAATAAGTCTAGAAAAACAAGAGTTACAAACAAAAATAGATATGAAGCAGGTTTTTAAAGTAAATAAGACAATACAATCTGATGACATAATATATAACGTGAACCTTAAATGGCCATTGTTATTTAGGTAATGCATTGATGTTTCTAATTTTTGTTTCTTATTTGACTTCAGAAACTGTTTTTTTTTTTTTTTTTTTTGGTCATGAAATTAGCATGTTTGCCAACACACAAGTTTCATATTCATCAACTTTCTCTCATCTCGTCTGATATATTAAATATGTTCGGTACTGTTGTTTGCTTCAAACTTTGATCTTAATATGTTCTGTTAGATGAATGTTATTCAGTACTTCCAACATAAACATTTTTACAGCTTGATGACAATGCCGTAATGGTTTGGTGACAAACAAAAAACCCTGGATTAACTGACATTAGCTTCATATTTTATATATATATATATATATATATATATATATATATGACTGCCCATCATGTATTGTTTGATGCTGTGTCTGATTAGTTGCAGAAAATTACCTATTTAATAACAGACTTTTCCCATTGATATCTTTTCTGGTCTGATTCATTGATATGCTGAGGGTTTTCTCCTGGCAGTAGATGACTGTAATTATTCAAAACATACAAAATAAACAATACTACATTTTTTTTCCTCATATGGGAGCATATAGTTTTTTGAAAAATGCTGTATCTATTCAGGTTGAGGCATATTTGGTGTATGTGTATATTTGAAAAAATTCAGATGGCGTTTATTTGAGAGATCATTAAACTTTTGGATTCCTTTTCTTTGGTGTTAGTCTTTCTGTGGCATCTTAGCTCTTGTTAAAATGATGTATAAAAAAGTAACCTTGGTTCTTGCACTCAAAAGCATACAACGATGTGTCTGATGTGTTATGTGCCTTACTTAATGGCAAGCTGATTCAATTTGAGTGGCATGTCATCCAATGACTAACTGTGTAAAATGCCTCAGCTGACCGATAACATTTATAGGGAAGAGTGTGGTGTATACTGTATATTCCTCTCTTGTCTTTTTTGTTTATTCCTTGCCAAGTCCCTTTTGATGTCCTTTATTTTACCTTAATGTAGATAAGGGGTTTGGGTGGATTCATTTTCAATAAACCACATGGCTGTTTGTTTCTGAAAAGAAAGTTGCTAATTCGTTTAACATGTTTGACTCATGGTGTTCGCCATACTTTTTTTTCCGAAGAAGCTACAAATCAAACTATAATAATCAAAATAATAATTATTACTATAAATCTAAATTGAAACACATCTTTGGCAGCACCCGACATAGCATACTTCTATACTATATCATAGGCAAAAAACAGTAGGCCACGTGACAATAGAAGCATGTCTGAATTCACAGTACTCGTAAAAGTGTAGGCAAGAAAGTAAAACCTAAGTTTTGTGTATTTCACAAAGAGTTTATTTCCTATACAAATGCTATAAATGATGAAAAGTAAAAATGCAAAAATACTTTTTGCTAGAATAGAAGAATATGACTTGAAGAGCAAGCCCTAGCTCCCTTTTTTCTTTTACTTTATTTTCATGTAATGGACTTTTGCACCTTATCCTACTGTCATATTGTAATGATATATTTTTGTTGCAATGTTGTTTATACATGACATATTGTTCAATAAAATAAAATAAATACCTAGGTCCCGGATGACCTACTTCTTCCGGTGAGATTCTGAAGTGTGCACTGTGCAGATGATGGACACTTTATTATCCCATGAGGCCACGATATGGATTTATGAATGGCAGTAAAGCTACGTAACTGACCCTGGTTGGTCATGTTAATGACAACATGCCACCCTAACCGACAATTGGAGACCTATTTCATGACTTAATAACAATATTAAATGTATGTGCCATTATTTTTTTGCAGAAAGATTAAAAAAAATGCTTAGAACAAATTATAGATAATTGCCAATCAGGATTGATGAAGGGCAGACATACAGTATAAGTAATAATTTTCGCTTGGTCCTAGATTTAATTGATTATAATGAGTATATTGATAGTGAAAGTTTTATATTTTTTGTAGATTTTTATAAAGCATTTAACACCGTTAATCACAAATTTATGTTTGAGACTTTGGATTTTTTTTGGCTTTGGTAATTTCTTTAAAAGGGCCATTTATACTTCATGTAATGGGTGTATAGTCAGTAAAACTTGCACATGGCACTACCCCCAGATTTCTTTCAGAAAGAAAATTAGGCAGGGATGCCCAATCTCCTTTTTTGTTTTTACTTGTAACTCAGACAGTGAATCTTTACAATAACAAATATAATTTTCACAGAATCAGGATTTTAGAAAGAGAAATAAAATGCAGTCAATTAGTCAATTATGATACAACAATATTTGTTAGTGATTCATTAAAAGTGTGATTGATTGTTTGAATTACTTTTCACCGGTTTCAGGGTTAAAATTAAATGTAAACAAATGTGAGTTATTAAAAATAGTGAACTTCTTGTAAAGAATGTTGTTACATATTTAGGAATCAAAATATGTAAAGATGAAAAGGAAGGTCAGCTTAATATTCAATCTGTTGTTCAAAAAGTTAAACTTATTTAATTTATGGTTAATGAGAGTCTTGTCAATGAACGGTAGAATTATTTAATCAAAAGCTGAATGTTTATCTCGTCTACTCTGTCCTGCTATTTCACTAAGTCCCGAATAACATCATTAAAGAAGTTGATAAAAATATTTGAAATTTCATTTGGAGAAATATTACATTAAAAAAGGTACCTTAACTAATTTGATTGGTTATGGAGGTTTACATTTGCTTGATTTTTTTGATTTTCTATACTGATAGAAGATGGAATCATTACTTTATAATGAAGTTACAAACAGAACGTGCCCAATATCTTCTAAAACATACTGGCATTCTAAACTTGAGAACAAACTTGAGAACATTGACTGGATATATGCATGGTTGCTGCCTAAAAAATAGGTTTTGCACTGATGTAGATGTTAAATGTGATTTCTGTGGGACTGAGAAAGAAAGTGTTGTCCACTTATTTTTTAATTGCATTTATAGTAAAATGTTTTGGATAGATTTGGAATGTTTCCTTTGTAAATGCTTAGTCATGAAAGTTTACTTTTCTGAAAAATATGTATTTTTATTTTTTATTTTAATAGACAAAGATTACGACAAGTGTGGCCTTTATTGTTAATCTTTGTTTGATTATGGGGTAATTCCAAATACATAAACAAAAATGGGCTAAAGCCACATTTTGTTATTTCAGATAGATATGAAAACCTATATTGAGTTAGGCTACTACTTGGGTTGAAAAATAGTAAAGTAAAACGCACTAGGTCTCTATATTAAGCTTTTATGCTATTTATATGATGATCTCATACCTGTTCCTTTTTCTGTTTATATAATTTTTTCTTTCTTTTTACTTGTATTATTGTTAATATACTATATTTTCTTTTCCTATTTGTTGCAGTCTTTATTTGTTCAATATTTGTTCAATATTTTTATATTATATGTTGGACTATTATCATGTTTATTATTCGTAATGTGACTGGCATTTAATAAATAATAATACAAAATCCAAATTAATAAAGCCCATTTATGATTTAAAAAAAAATGACAACATGACAATGTAGTAGGCCTAGGCTACGTCCAGATTACATTAATTTACACACTGACATATTTTTTTTTAGCGGTCATGATTCTCGTTAAGTAAATACTTATTCAAAATAAGTTCATACTCGAGAGTATGCAATTTCGGGCGCAGCCATGGAAAGTCGCATGGTGTTGTCGTGGACGTGGAGATGATGTAATCATTTGTCGTCGGAAGAACGCTTGCGCGCTAAGCTCGCTGATTGTGCTGATGCAAGACAGTGGATGAGAGTAGTTAACCGTGTGAACGATATTTACAAGGACGAAAATCATTGATATTTAATTCAACCATCATGTCAGAAGACGAGGTATTGTGGTGGTCTATTTTTATATTTTGTTAATATTCACAGTTTAGTGGAAATATTCAATCATGTTGTGACTTTGGAATAGATTTGAGAGCAGTTACAGTGTTGTCTATAACGTGCTCTAGGCTGCGTTTGCTGTTTTTTTAATTTATTGCATTATTACGTATTATTTCTAGTTGTATAAAATGCAAAAACTAATAAAGAACACTCAAACATTGCTTGAGTAGTAAAAACGGGTGAGTATTATTTCCTTCACCACAGCGAGGCATGCTTTAGCAAATGATTCTGGTGCCTTATGTGTCCTCAGATTTTATTCGACCCCACTACATCAAAGAAGAAAAAGAAGAAGAAGAAGCCCTTCATGCTCGACGAAGATGGAGATGGGCTTGGAGAGGAAGCCCAACAGGTTGAACAGAGAGAAGTTGAGCCCGAAGCAGGAGAGGAACGAGAAATCGACCCTGAAGATGATGACATAAAGAAAAAGGGTGAGAGGCCATTTTTCTCCATAAACCATGCAGTGTTTTGCTTTTCTCTTGTACCGTGGCATTGGGTTTAGTCATGTTTCTCAACAAATGTATTTAAACCAGAACCTTGAAAAGTTGTGTGAAGGAGTTTGTAAAAAAATGTGCTATTTGAGATTGGGACCTTTATGACACTGTTCTACAACTTTCTTTACAGAGCCTTCGGATGATTTAGATGATCTGAACTTCTTTAATCAGAAAAAGAAGAAAAAGAAACCAAAGAAGGTGTTTGAAAATGACATTGAAGAAGGAATAAAGGTTAGCAGTTGTTTATAAGGAAATTGTCTGGTAATTGTTTAATGATTCACTCTTTGCAATACATATGAATTGAGTTTCCTGTGACCAGTAGCCTACATAGCTGGATAATTAAATGGGACCCTCTTTTAGGTGTCTTTAAGTACTATGTACTAACACTTAAATGATTTAATTACTTGAACACTTTTAATGATTTAAAATCATTTTTTCAAAAAATAATAATGTGGCCTCATAATCTTTAATCAAAACCATTAACATTTTTCTCGTTTGAGTATCCATTTCACTTTGATATGCAATGGGGAAGAAAAGACAATTGCAACTTCTGTTTTATTCGCAACTTCCCACTTAAAGGGGCATTCCACCCATAGGAACATTGTTTTTTATTGAAAGTGGGTCATATATGTAGTCGAAATGTAAAATAAATTTTGAATTTGGTGCCTTCGTGACCGAGGAAAGACAAAAAATAACTTCAGGACGCATTTGTATGAAAGACAACAACTCCCACAATGCACCACATTGCACAGCTCTGCAAGCCACTCCCACTAATCCAGAACAGCGCATATCTGCCTATAAGAGAAATCACTCTTCCGTCTACAAGGCTAGCTACCAGCAGAGCTTGAAATTCATTTCACACAAAATGTCTAGTTAGTTGGCGAACTCATTAGTGCATTACTCCTCGTTTGTATTTCTTTCGAAAAGGTGAATTATTGCATGGTACCGGGATGTTCAGTCAGAACATATGCGGTGCGAAACTAGGATAGTTCACAACACAAACGTCCGTGTCCTCGTCTGATTCAGAGATTTCGTCCAGGAGAAATTGTCATCGTTGAAATTCTTTGCCGCAGACGGACTCTATCTCTGTGTTCGTAGTTGCATAGTGAGATCACCGGCGCCACCAGTCCGCCCTAACTCGAGCCAGTCCGGGCTCCTCATCCGCGGCAGGCAGGTCTTCTGCCTCGGTTGCTCTTCGCTATAATGCGGCTTGTAAAGGTAGCCACAAACACCTGATTCAAGCATCAGACTTCCGAAATCCTCTTCTTCTATATCATATTGAGTACTCCCCTCCGCTATTGTCATAACTTTACATCTGTCTCCACAGCGCCTGTTAGCTTAGCTTCAAACAAGATGGAGGATATTGCTTTCAGTTTCAGAGAGTAAAGTCCCACCCACTGATCTTTAATAGGTCTGTAGCGTGAGCGGGTCCTGCCCCCTGGGAAAGATGAGGAACGAGTGTCTGTAGTCTCAACAGAAATCCCCCCTCTTACACTTCCTCCGACAATGACGCAAAATGACGATTTTTGCGTCATTGTGGGAGGAAGTGTAAGAGGTAAATAACGGTCTCAGGGGAAAATGAGAGAGTGTTGCACTACCATTCAATAGTATGACTGGGTTTCTAACAATGCAAAGCTTAGTGCAAATGGGTGGAGTGTCCCTTTAATATTAACTGTCTTTAACTACTGTGTACTAGCGTTTACAATTAATCATTTGATACAATGCACTTATGGAATGGAAATTATTTTATTTGAAACAGGGACAATGCAGCCCTATTGTGTGCATTGTCTTTGTTTTTTTTAACTGGTTTATTGAAACAAACTGTCCAAAAGAATCAGTTTGCAGAAAAAGAATTGGACTTCCCATCACTAATGTGATTCCCAGTAAGCATATTTTCTTGTATTTGATAGTTCTTCTATCTAACGGCTGTTGACTCTTTTCATTTTATTGGTGACCAGGAGCTGAGAATTGAGGGAGACCAGCAGGAAATAATGGAGGAAGATGATTTGGACTTGATGCTTCCAGCTAAAAAAAAGAAAGCAAAAAAAGTGGAATTTGTTGAGGAAAGAGACACTGTGGAACAAGAGGATGGTATGAACATACACTTTATTTAATTAGAATGTGCTGCATTATTAATATTATTTAAAAAATGTGAATATAAAAGGTAGGAGTTACAGAAAAATACTATATAATCAAGCTTTCAGTTAGCATGTACTGCAATCTACAAGGAAATTTTACTCTAAAATCACATCAGCCTCAACTCAACTGGCTTTAACGGATTTTTTACAAAATCTTGGCTGTTACTTTTTTTTTTTTTTTTTTGCAAGAGTCAACTTCGATTCTACATAGGTTTTCTTCCATATGTCTGTAAAAATAATTCGGATCCAGTTTGTGTTACTTTAGATTTATAATGTCAGGTTTAAGTTTCTTAAAGGGACACTCCACCTCTGGAAAGATGAATGTGTATTTAAATTGGGTCATTTATGTAGAAGAAATGTGAAATTATTTTTGAATTTGGAGCTTTCTAGACTGAGAAAAGCCAGAAAATGTATTTTTGGCTCATGTGGATGAAAGACAACAACTCCCAGAATGCACTTGCTTTGCTGCTCTATTAGGCCACTCCCAAGCCACGCCTACCGGTTAGAGAGCAGTTGTAAACAATAAAGCTAAGCTAAGTTTAGGGGTGGGCGGTATGACCAAAATTCTGTTTCACGGTATGACTAATTTTATTTCACGGTAATGATATATTTCACGATATAGTTATTTCTACATGTAGTTATTCTCGAAAAATCTACAAAAAGGGCTTTGTATATTAATAAATAAACCCAAATACTTTAGAAATGAAAAGTACTTAACTTTGTTTGAATTTTTTTTTTCTTTTATTTGGTAAATTATTTCTTTGGTAAACTATTTTTAATAGCTAAATACAGTAAACAAAACACTCTCATCAACTTTTAGATGAACTGATATATATTTTATATTGAACTATTCTATTCATAATAAATTAGTTACTTCCTTTTAATTTGGTAGGATATTAGTAAATACTAGTTATGTTTAAATGTTTTCCCGGTATATTTTTTGCCATGTCTGCTTATTATACTGCGTTTTAAAGGGCTTGTTTTGCTCTTTTTGTGATATTTGCCCGTCACCTAAAGCTTTAATAAAGAGAGGTTCAGAAGTGTCAAGTTCATCAAGTTCATAAGTGACTAGGAGAACAGCAGTATGAAAACCGAACAGCAGCTACTGTTAGTGTTGACTAAGTAGTGTAAATTATACACACCTTGTAACTGCGCCATTATTTTACATAGCTCGGTGTACACCGACACACCGCGCTCCCTCTCAGTGCGTGTGCGCGCGTCTTTTGCATCGGTAAAATGCGATCGGTTAATTTGAGTGACAAGTTGTAATCACGCATTGAATCGAAGCAAGATTTTATCAGCTGGTTCAGTGGTCAATTGTTTGTAGTTAGAAATATATAACTCGCGCTGCATATTTAGTAATTTTGCCTCAGATACAGGATTATACATTTGCTTTAACAATTATGTTGTACATTACCACGGCAACCGCTCGCGTGTCATACTGAATGCTTTCGTGTTTAAAAAGTAACTACACATAAGAGACAGAAAGATGCAGATAACTATACATTATTTAAGGTTATTTCTATTCGTTAAGATATTGATATGAACTGTTGTTGTCAAGTAAGCTTATGTTTTTCCCGTTGCGATCGTGCACTCCTCTAAACTGTAGCCTACTGGTGCCGCACTGCTCTAGTTCAGGGTTCACCAATCTCGGTCCTGGAGGGCCGCTGTCCCTGCAGAGTTTAGCTCCAACCAGCTCCAACACACCTGTTTGAAAGTTTCTAGTATGCCTAGTGAGACCTTGATTAGCTGGTTCAGGTGTGTTTAATTGGGGTTGGAGCTAAACTCTGCAGGACAGCGGCCCTCCAGGACCGAGATTGGTGAACCCTGCTCTAGTTGACTGCTGCGCCTTTCTCCCCGAAAATATCACGTTAACAACCCTTTAGAAAACGTAATTCCTTTGTGGATGCTCTTGATCTGCTTTCTCCATGTTTCTTTGACAAATCTCAGGCCGGTGACACACTGGATGCGTGGCGTAAGCGTCTCAGCTGCGTGGCGTGTCCGTTTTTATTTCGGCTCCCATGTTAACAGGTTAGAGTTTGCACACTGCCTGCGTGAGACGTGCGGAAAACGCGTGCATGCTAGAAATAGAACCGACGCCTATTTTTCACGCGACACGCAAGTGTCTTGGAAGCGTTTCCATGCAAAATTGAATAGGAAAATATGTTTATATGTCATTTTGACACGAATACATATTAATAAATGTCATTTTGATGTTTAAAAGTGTCTAGGTTTAGACATAAATGCAAATATAAATGTAATTTTACAAAATATTATCGATTTTCAAATACTGCAACTGTCAATACAGAACGATGTAGCCTATTTTGCCATCAACACTGCCGACGTTGTCTTTGCTGCTATATATTTATGTTTAAAATGAAGTATAGGCCTTCCACAACTCTCTCCCCATATGTCGAATATCACCAATGAGGCTTATCATATGTCACCTAGCAGCAGCAGCGCCGCGTCAGACACGCTTCTGGTGTGCAAAGACATGGAAAACGCCACGCAGCTGACACGCAACAGAAACGCCATGCTCACGCCCAGGGCCGGCGATTGCTATAGGCGAACTAGGCGGTTGCCTAGGGCGACAAATGTGTTGGGGGCGCGGACGCACTCTAGTGTCGCCCTTAGACGTACTTCCCATATTAATCATAAAATTAGAACGAAACGCGAAATAAAACATGTTTATTAAACATGATCATCAAAGGGCGCCCCTCAACCACACGTTTAATTACTTGTCAACCTGATTATTAGATTGAATTTATGATTTTTGTCGACCATTTCTGGATGGATGGGGGGCGGGAGGGTTGCGTTATGGTACGTTAGGGAAGTGCTCAGCTGCTGGCGCGTTGATCGAAAATGAAGCGGTCATTGCACCTCTGTTGCACATGGACGAAAACGGAGAAAGGAAGAAGATAAAAAATAAAGCTCAGTATAGAGTAAGTCTTCTCATCTCAGCCATTAAGGTGTCCAATGAAATAAATTTACTTAGTATTGTAGCCTACATCACCTAATATTGGACGTTTCATTGCTGTCACTAAGCTATAGTTTGCTAGCTATAGTTACTTTGAAGGTGAATAGAAATGGCAGAAACAACTGTTCATCTTTTATTATTTGAGATAGAACTAAAATAACTTAAATCTTTTAATTTTGTAGTGCTACATACATTATCCATAATAGCACATTTGTTTGTAGAGGGTAGCCTATAGTTAAACCAGTTTAGTGGTCATAATTTGGGGGGGCGCAAAAACTCAATCTTGCCTAGGGCAACCAAAGGGCTAGAGCCGGCCCTGCTCACGCCACGCAGCCAGTGTGTCACCGGCCTCAGTCTCACGCACGCTGCACGTGAGTTAACCACGCCCACTTATTTACATGTCGAGATATCACGGAATAAAAAAATCTGTTACAGTTGACATTTTCTACCGCGGTAACGATATATACCGTCATACCGCCCAGCCCTAGCTAAGTTACTAGTAGTAGTCTCCGTGAGTCTCCCCGGGTTTTTGAGATCGCATATCGCACAAAATGTCCGGGATTCGGCTTTTGCGTTCTACAGTCGCCATTCATTGTGTTTACTGTGGCGAGCAGGACGAGACTAGGGCTGCGGGAGAACAACGTGAGGCCGGTGGTGTGATTACTGATGAGCGACACCTGTGAGACGCACTGGTCTCGTATCTCTCACGGAGGAGCGGGTATTTTCTTAGCAATGGTAAAACGCACATCAACCGATCACGCCACCGGCCTCGTGTCTTTCTCCCGCGGCCCTAGCCTCATCCTGCTCGCCACAGTAAACATGATGAATGGCGACTGTAGAACGCAAAAGCCGGTGGCGTGATTACTGATGAGCGGCGCCTGTGAGACGCGCCGGTCTCGTGGGCTATCTCATTGAGGAGCGGGTATTTTCTTAGCAATGGTAAAACGCACATCAACCGATCACTTGTTTAGCGTTCATGTAAACACTACATTCAGATTCACCAATCGGAATGAATTCAGTTAGATTGAAACAAAAGGTGTGCATGTAAACAATGAATGGCGACTGTAGAAAGCAAAGCCGAATCCCGGACATTTTGGACGATCTCGACGGCCGGACATGCAGGTTTCTGCTGGTGAAATCAAACGCACTGGCACTGATCTGTGATAGGTCTGTTAGCGCATTAGGTCCAACCCCCTATGGGCGGGTTTGAAAGGGTGGGAACTAGTGCTTGTAGTCTTAACAGAAATCCCCCCCTCTTACACTTCCTCCTACAATGACGCAAAATGACGATTTTTGTGTCATTGTAAGAGGAAGTGTAAAGAGGTAAATACAGATTTCTCTCGTCTCAGGGGAAAATGAGAAAATGTTGCACGACCATTCAATAGTATGACTGGGTTTCTAACATTGCAAAGCTTAATGCAAATGGGTGGAGTGTTCCTTTAAGTTTGAAATACAGTGCCATTCACTCTTTATAGGAATTAGTCAAGCTACTCTTTCTAGGCTACAAGTGGTACAAAATGCAGCTGCTAGGCTCCTGACTGCTGTCAAGAAACATGAACATATAATACCTAATTCCATTACACTGGTTGTTGGTCTGCTACAGAATTGATTTTAAAGTTCTTTTAATGGTCTACAAATCTCTATATGCCTTAACACCATCTTATCTTACTGATCTCTTGTCGTAACATTGCTCGGGGAGGTCTCTGAGATCTTAAAACAAGGACAAAAGGTTCCAAGGACAAAATTAAATTTTAGAGGTGACCGGGCATTTGTAGTAGCAGTGCAAAAACTGTGGAACGGTCTGCCTGTTACTATTAGAACTGCTACAACAGTAGATCATTTTAAATAGGGATGAACCAATATCACTTTTTCCAGAACGAGTCTGATACCGATACTTTAATTTTTGGTACTTGCCGATATAGAGTACCAATACCTGTATTTTCACTGCATTTGTAATTTTTAAATGTATCAGCTAGAGAATCCAAAATCATATAAATCATATTAGTTGGCTTTAATTTTTTCAGCAAATATATATATTTTTTCAGTTATTTTCATGCTTAATTAAGCCTGCTAAAATGTATTGTATGAGCTTCTGTTATTTTCACTGTTCATTCTATTGCTCTATTATATTTTATCTTCCATTTAATAATACAGCGCATATTTAGAGCTGCTTTAGCACGGCTCAGTGCTGAGGATTGGGTCAGTCGTTCAAATGTTTAGACAGCAGTGAAATATCACAATTCTCTATTCCAATTTTGATACTACAGCAAAACTACTAGCCTAATTAATGTAAATTTTAAACATTATTAAAAACAAGTAAACGGTCAGTAATAAAATAAGATAAAATAATCAAATTACAAATAGCACAAATAAATACAATAGAACAAAGGAAGGCTACAAATGAAATAAACAGCTGTTTTTTTTTCTGTTTTTTTTTTCTTCATGTAGCTCTAGCAGTAGTTTTCAGGTACAGAAATTTGAATAAAGTAATCAAATGTGAAATAACACTGCATATTCATTACTTTATAAATTAAATATAGATGGATCTTTATAAAGTTGCAAAAGGTATTTAGTTAAGAGCAGTGAGTGATTTCTTTGTCCTTTGTTTGATTAACATTAAAACAGCAGCAGGTTTATTAGACTGCTGTCCCTTTATGACCAAATGCACGGGTCCAATATGAATAGGCTACTGTCTACGTTCACTTGAGAAGTCTGTCTATGTTCACTTAACCAACTATGTTTACTAGGATACTCCCCAAGAAAGGGCGTTTTTACATAATTTTGTGTGAATTCATCCATACAAGTGCAAGATGTGAAAGACAATTCAATTCAGTATTCATGTGCTGTTTGATTTTCGGGGCATGCACTTTCATGAAACTTTTTGACTTGCAAACGTCCTGGAATAATGTAGGGAACCACTCGCTATACATAAATCAGATAACGGTTCATGCTTTAATTTAGTTTTAATCCACATGACACGTGTGCTGTATCGGTATCGATCAGTATCGGTATCGGTGCATCCCTAATTTTTAATCAACTTAAATCTTATTTGTTTTCTATAGATTTAAATCAATGATGTTGTGCCTATTTTGACTGGTAATTGTTTGTTGTGTCAATCTCTATTGAGTTCTATATTATGCTATGTACAGCACACTGGTCAGCTTGTTGTTTTAAATTGTGCTAGTATAAATAGTGACATTGACATTAATGTCAGGGAAAAAATCATTTGTTTGTTTTTCCTCTTAAAGGTGTTTAATGCACTACATGATGTACTGTTTCAAATTATGAATCTTCTAATCTTTGAGGTTATGACAAAGATTTCATTTGTGCTGATTAAAAATGTGAATTTCTGAGTCTTCAAATATATTTTATTACAGTCATCGAGGATGATAAAAGCACAGAAGGCATCACATTCAGCTCACAATCAGGCCCAGCATGGGCAGATTCAGAGAGAGATTACACTTATGATGAGGTATGAAGTTGATTCATATGATGATGAGTACTTTCTCTCTTCTTCTATATCACACATCACTCTACCCAGTGTTTGTGACATAGTTTTCCTTTAATTTATTACATTATTTACTTGTCTGCTTCTATACAGTTGTTGAGCCGGGTGTTTAACATCATGAGGGAGAAAAATCCTGATATGGTTGCAGGAGAGAAGAGGAAGTTTGTGATGAAGCCGCCTCAGGTGGTCCGAGTTGGGACAAAGAAAACATCTTTTGTAAACTTCACTGACATCTGCAAACTGTGAGTGCAAACACTTAGCATGTCTGCTGAGTCTGGGTTCTAGAGAAAACTAGGAATGCTTATGGTCTTTAAAAAAACTTTTAATGAATGTATTTTCTAGGTAATAGTGCAATGGATGATATATGGGTCAGTCACACATTACGCTATTTTTGTCCTACCTTTTAATTTATTCAAAAGTACATTAGAGCAGCACAAAAAAAAAATCATACTAACAATGACTTGAATACAAGCATATTTTTAAAATTTCTTGAAGCATGTTTTAATTTCTGAAGATTCAATTTAAAGGGACTTGTCAGGGTGATACAATTGTCCTGATATGATAATAAAATAAATCCTCATTAAAATGATCAAATTAATATTTTAAAAATATTTGTCTACCAAACAAATCAAGTGCACTAAAATGCAAAAAAAAAAAAAAGAAAGAAAAGAAAAAACATGACCCTCATGGACAAGGTTAGTTCAGGTTGTAAAATGACAAATCTTATATTTCTGTATTAATAAATAACTTAAATATATTACGTATACATTCAAATATTTTGGTAATTTAATTATGAATTTATTTAATTATAATTTATGATATTTGTAAAAAAAAAATATATATATTTTTTTTACATTGAATAATATATTTAAAATTTTCGTGAAATAAGTGTGTACACCATGTATTCAGAGTGAGAATAATGGAAAAGTTTGTGAGTTTATGAAACCAACATGATGTGAACAGTACCTTTCTAATAAGTATTTTCCTTTTCTTCAATTTGGACACTTTTATTGACATTGACCATTATATGAATTTAATCAAACCAGTTATTCTAATATATTGCCCTAATTTTGTCTATTAAACCATAGCATGTTTACTTTTTCATCTTCAGGTTGCATCGACAGCCCAAACATCTTTTGGCATTCCTGTTAGCCGAGTTAGGAACAAGGTGAGTTATTAATTGCTTTTCAGTAATTGTCAGATGTGAAAAGGTGAATTTTTTTTCCCCTGTAACTAAAGAGATGTCTTCTTATATCTAGTGGCTCCATAGATGGAAATAACCAGCTTGTAATCAAAGGACGCTTTCAACAGAAGCAAATAGAGAATGTCTTGAGAAGATATATAAGTAAGTCAAATATTTTGAATGTATGAATATGTAGCTGGTTTACCAATACTACATGCTAATGTACAGGGGTTGGACAATGAAACTGAAACACCTAGTTTTAGACCACAATAATTTATTATTAGTGTAGGGCAAAATAATTTATTATTACTGTAGGGCAGGGGTGCCCAATCCTGCTCCTGCCGATCGACTGTCCTGCACAGTTCATCTCCAACCCTAATCAAACACACCTGCCTTTACTTTTCAAGTGATCCTGAAGACCTTAATTGGTTGCTTCAGGTGTGTTTGATTAGGGTTGGAGATGAACTGTGCAGGACAGTCGATCGGCAGGAGCAGGATTGGGCACCCCTGCTGTAGGGTCTCCTGCGGCCAATACAGCATCAATTTGTCCTGTACTTTTTTTTTAATCATTCCTCCTCCAGAAATAGTGGAGGGCACTATTTGATGCTGGTGGAGGAAAACCTTTACTGATTTTTTTTTTTGTGTGTGTGGATTTGTGAAAAACACAAATACAGTCTTTTCACGCAAAATTAACGCTGCAGCCCATCTGATATAGATATACCATTTCACATGGCTATGACTTTTTTTTAATTTATAAGATAATAAAGATATTGTTTGTTAAGTGAGACCTCCAACTGTAGTCCTTGGAAACCAAAAAACTAGTGGAATTTCTTCCTGGAATTTCATTTTACATTATCAGTACAAACCCTGAGCCTTGATGTGTGTTTTGGTGCATTATCATGCTGATACATGGCACCCCCTTCAGGGTATTTTTGAGCCATTAGGTGCACATGGTCATCCAGAATGGTTCAGTAGTCCTTGGCAGTGACGCACCCCCAATCAAGCACAGTAGGGAATGCAGCTCAAACCATCACTGATCAACCCCCATTCTTCACTCTGGGCATGCAACAGTTTGGGTGTTAAGCCTCTTTTGGGCTTCTCCACACTGTAACTCCCACAGGGATTAAAGTTCTCCGTCGCTACGACGGATTTCCGTTAATTGCAGCAAGTCTATGACGGATTTCCGTCAATTGCAGGGTTCCAGTCTGTCCTTAATGTCGTAAATTCACTTTTCATAATTTTAAGGCTGTAAATAGGCTTTCATTTCTCAAATAGTGTAATAATTGTCTTAATTTTAGTTTGAACAGGTCTTAAATTAAGGAAAGACGCTTATTCACCCTGCTGAGGGGGATGTGATCAAAGCCTGGAGTGGAGCAAAAGCACGTTCCTCTCTCCACTCTAATGCTGCGTTCACACCAAACGCGAATATGCGTCTGGCGCGAGTGATTTCAATGTTAAGTCAATGGTAAGACGCGTTTACGCGCGTCTGGAGGTCTTGCGGCGCGAATGAGGCGTTTAGCGCGGCGCGGTAGACGCGAATTCGCCTCATTCGCGCGTCTAGTTCGCGCGAATGACGCGAATTGAGCGTCTGGTGCGTTACGCGCGTTAAGCGCAAATTGTGGTTTTTGTGCATTCACGCGTTTGACGCGAATTCGCGTCTGCCGCCCGAGTTGAAAAATCTGAACTTCTGCGTCAATTCGCGCCGCGTTAACCAATCAGGAGCCTGCTTGCTGCTGTCACGTGGTGAACTGAGAGTTTATAATGTTATTTTATGTTTGGCCTCAATATTTTGTAATATGACTAAAATGCACAACAAAGCAAATCTTTCACATAAAAAATTCAATTTCAATATGAGAGATACTCATTTGTACTGAATGCTATTTATTCCATATCTATTCTAGATTATATGAAACTTTATTAATCTAATGTAAAGACAACAAACACAATTAAGTGTATAAAAACTTTTCAAAAGAAATCACAGGACAGGTTTCACTTTTGGAGGCTGGCTCCATTTATTATCAAAACAAAAATAAATTACAGATTAGGTGCGGGAGAGGGTGAACCTCGCGCCGGGCTATACAGCGCGGGCTCGTCATGCAGAGACCACTCGAGGCCGAGGCTTTATACGGCCTACGCTGTCCACGTCAGCGTCCTCACCGTTAGGTCCACCAAACCTACCTCCTGGAGCAAATTGTGAAACTCCTGAAACCCTCCGGAGGGTTTGGTGGACCCGAGTACAGCGACGATGTCCCCTACGCAGCTGTTTCTGCTCTCCAGAGCATATACGAGCGGTGACTCTCGATTAATGCTAATGCTAATGCTCGATAAACATCTAAAAAAGATGGCCGCCAACAGGTTTCGAAACTTTCACCCCCGGACTTCGCACGTAAATTTCGCTTCAAACTTTTGATTTTACGCGCGTCAATTTCGCTCTTGACGCGCGAATGCACACAAAGTGGTCACAAAGTGGTCACGCGTATAACTAGAGACGCATATTCGCGTTTGGTGTGAACGCAGCATAAGCACTCTGTAATCACTTCGCTCATGGTCCACTCCGGGTTTTCAATTACGCTCACGGAAAGTGCATGTCAGGCTACAGTTGAGCGCTGAGGTAGAACTATATTACAATTGAGCGCTGAGGTAGAGAACTATATTTCAGTTACCATGGACACACTTATAATGCAGGTAGGGCTGGGCAATATGCATACAACCGGCGTAGCGTCATAGAACGTCTCTGAAAAGGTTCACGCCCACTTTTAGGGGAAAACAAACCGGCGAGCGCCATACACCGTATCGGATTGAGGACGTGTACTAACCCTTACAAACATGTAATTTGTATTTAGACATTTTTTTTTTCACACAGTAGGCTACCTCTATTATGTATTTGTATTTAATTTAATTTTTCCACACAGTATTTTGTATTTTTATTTTATTTTAAATACATTTCCATGTATTTATGCCCATCTCTGCCTGCCATCATCATCAATATCTTGCTGTTATGGAAATATCATGAATTACGGGGATGATGCTATCGAAAGCTAAATCAGGCTAGTTGTATGGCTGGACAGAAAAGTGCACTCAGTAGCTACTCTAAATATAAAGACATAATATTATACATTTAAAGATGTTTACTTCTTAAAACCGAAGTAAAATCATTCACTGGCTACCTGGTGACTCGATGAGGTACAAGTAAATGTCCGGGTAAGACACTTCTGGCCACTGGGTGGGGTTGTTAGACCAATTTGACGCTGGTAGGGACATGTTTTTAAGTTGCCCAAATTAAGTTTATAAAAGTATCGTTATCCTGTAAAGTTACTCGTAGCGCACACTCAATTGCACGCGCGAATGCGGCGGCGCGCTGTATCGCCTCACTGATCAAGTGCAAAAGAAACTACGAGCATGCAACGCCGTTACGTTGTAAATTACACGAAATAAAAGTAATGCAGGTATGATTTTCATTCTATTCACCAGGAGCAGTTTCCATGTTTCATTAACAGTGTTAATATTGTGTATTCACCATGGTAACTGTCGTTTCCATATTAACCCCAAAATGCCACTATTTTTCTTTGTGTTATTTTTTATATTTTTAAATGACTGTAGTGGCTCATGCCAACATTGTATTAACAAAAACTAGTTTGGGACTGCTATTTAATAGCTTTAGCATAGGCCTAATGTTTATTTATTAGTACTACTATTAGTCATATTCTTACAATTTATGTTTGGAAAAGTACTAATTTATGGAAAAGTACTTGTGTGTGTTAAAAAAATGTGTACATGTGTTATAATTTGCCTATATATTATATATATATATATATATATATATATATATATATATTAGGGGTGTGACGAGATCTCGTGTTACGAGATAAAAAAAAAAAAAAAACTTTGTCTTGTGAGTTGTTGTGATGTAAGCGTGATGGAGCGTGAGGGTGAAATTTGTATTGAAGATGCCCCTGCCACTTTTAAATCATTTGTGTGCCGGGCCAATCACACACACACTCCGCACACACACACACTCACTGTCCCTCGCTCACTCACTCACTCGCGCGCACACACACACACGCTCACTCGCACGCACACTCACTGTAACCGCACTCTCACTCACTCTCGCTCACACTCAACCCGTCGTGGAGGACCGTTAAAATTAAACATGCTAGTCTTTCTGTCGTGATGTCCTGAAGCATCACAGACGCGTTGTCGCCCACTATGACACACTATACGAAATGAAACGATCGAATCTTGCGTCCCGACGCCCGTTGTCCTTTACGAGTCTCCACGAAACGGATCGTGCCAAAATCGCGCTAAAATAGTGTAATCTGAACCAGGCAGGTAATAAACATTTGACCTATCACGCAAAGAACCTATTAAAGCACTAAGACATGGGAACAGTATAGCTTAAAGTCATATCGACATCGCAATATTAAACAATGTTACCGCACATCGCAGCTTTTCCTCATATCGTGCAGCCCTAGTTACTGCCCAAAGGTCTCAACTGCTGCCAGAAATCGTCGACATGCTTATATTCTTGAAAAAGAACATGACCATATCTTAGGCTTATCTTAGTTAATTTATCTCTTTTTCATGCTTGAAGAAAAAAATTGTTTCTGTTTGAACTTGTAGTTTTGAGAGAGCAGTACTTTGATTATGGATACACACTTACTGTTTGCACTTAAAGTGTTATTTCAGTTATTTATATTTATTTTATTTATACTGTTTTATTTTTTTATGTTCGATTTGTGGAAAGGAGTTAGATTTCTCATGTGAAATCGTACAGGGAGAAGTAGAGTTTATAGCAAAACATTTTGCAGTGTTTGCATGTCCTTTACTGCATAATTCATTAAAATAGAAGTAAAATAACATTCAGTACAAGTTGATTTCAAAATGCACATAAATTGTTTTGCATTTTGTGATTTTCAGTTGAATAAAAGACTATTTTCCATTCATATATTTCATCATTGAGGATTTCTTAAAAATTGTGTAAAAATCTCGTCTTGTCTCGTTCTCGTGAACCCAATCTCGTGTCTCGTCTCGTCTCGTGGAGTAAGCGTCTCGTCACACCCCTAATATATATATATATAGGCAAATTATAACACGTTTACACAAAATTTAACACACACAAGTACTTTTCCCCTTTACTTAACGAAAGTTTAAGTAAAGGGGAAGGCTTAGCGAAATGGGGGGAGAATGGCAAGCCTTATAGTTCGTGGACTAAAAAAATCACAATGCTGCCATTCGTGCTCTACAGTAGGATACACATGCTCCCTGCCTGGTTTTCATGAATTAAAATAGCTTTTAAAATACGCCTACTGGCAATATTAAAGCGGTTTAAAACGTCTCCCCTTAAAACACTATTGGTCTCGACTATTTAAAAAGTTCAAGGAATATGACTTGGCCTAAAAAAAAAATTCAGTCAGAAGAATTTTTTTCACTTTAATCCCTGCTCCCATCGATGTGGAAAAGACAGTGAAGGTGGACTCATCAGAGAACAATACATGTTTCACATTGTCCACAACCCAATGAAACCAACATTTGGCAATGGCACGAGTGACCAAAGGTTTGGCTATAGCCGCCCGACCATGAAAATGTTATCTGTGGTGCTCCCAATGAACAGTTTTATTGGAAACAGGAGAGTCGAGGTGCACATTTAATTCTATTTTATGTTTTTTGGATACAATCCGGGCTAGTATCCAGACATCCCTTTTCGGACCGCTTTCTCTGCATTTACAGTTACTCCTGTTGGATGTGGTTCATCTAATTATCCTGGATACCATGGCTCTTGATACACCACAAAGGCTTGCTGTCCTGGTCACACATCAGCCAGCGAGACGTGCACCAACAATTTGTTCTCTTTTGAACTGATGTCTCCCATTATGTTGTGTGGATTGCAATATTTTATGTACAGCTTTGCTCTGCTAATTTAACCTTCACTCTTTGCTCTTACTAGTGGAATGTAAAATCAGGGAAGATTGACCACCTATATATGCACATATATAGACATGAACTTGTAACACTATATTGATCAGTATTTTATTTTTATTGTTCAACCCCTGTATGTACTGTGCCATTACCTCTCATCAAATATGGCATAATTTACCATGTTCAGATGGACTGAAGCTGGCAAATCACTACAGTTGCAGGCAGCTCTCAAACGCTGTTGTGCTCAACGCTAAACCACGTTGAAACATTATAAACATTTTAGGGTCTTCAGACTATAGAGTGCGAACACAAATAAGCACAGGACTACTTGAAAGCAGCTGCCCATCAGTGGGTACCGAATTGAGTCAAAGTAGTCTGTGCCTATTGATTCCCCACCCGCAATGCAATTTAAATATTATTCCACCCGTTACATCAAAATTAGCGGTTTACCTCACGTGCAGGACTCTGATTTAGTTTAACCTAATAGATTTTTGACAAGGCATTTCTCTTTTCTCTTTTTCACAGAGGAATATGTGACTTGTCATACCTGCCGCTCACCAGATACAATTCTGCAGAAGGACACACGTCTCTACTTCCTGCAGTGTGAAACCTGTCACTCACGTTGCTCTGTAGCCAGCATCAAGACAGGCTTCCAGGCCGTCACTGGCAAAAGAGCCCAGCTTCGAGCCAAAGCCAACTAATACAAGCACCCTGTTCTGGCCTCTTTCTCAGACTGATGCTCTGCTGACAACTGTCCTCACTGCTCTCCTTTGAAGTGCAGTAGAATGACCCAAGGCTTGGACCTCAGGAGTGGCCTGTAGAAGGTTTTGAGTGTAATTTTATTAATAAATCTGACTCTGAAGCTAGAGTGCTTTAGTGAACAGGCTGCCTCTGATTTGCTCGTCTTACTTTACCTCCTTCCTCTGGAAATATTATGTTTTTCACCTCTGTATTCAGCATATCTGATTACCAGAGCATATTTCTGTATATATAGTGAATATTGCTCTCAGAGCAGTATTTTTTCAAAGAAAAATACAAGGATATTATTGGATGAAAACCAGAAATAGGCATATATCATCTTCCTTGCTTTTGAAAAATGAACCATAGCCTTTTATATTGAACTTTGTTTTATCAATGGAAAACTGATTCTCCAAATGTTAACTTATGGGACAGTCATTGCACAAGAATGCAGGAATGTTCAGACTGGATCCAAACAAGTTCTTTGTGATCCAGGAATCCAGCAAAGTGTGACTTCGAATCTCCTCTAAACGCTAGAAAATGAGAACTCAGTTCCAAATTTAATTACACAGACAAATACATACATATTGTGCCGTTTTCTTTAATAGACAGCAAATGTGTGGGCATGTTTCGCTGGGCTTAGATGGAAATAAAGGCTTGTTTGCATATTTGAAATTAGATTTTTTTTTTTTTTTAAATAAGCATGGAAATCAAAAATAGCATTTTTTTCTATATTGTTGCCAAAACAATTCTATTTCAAATACTGTTATTTTGAACTTGCTGTTCATCTGGAAAAATGTATAAAAATATTAAGCAGCACAACGGTTTTCAACATTGATAATAAGATATGTTTCTTGTGTACCAAATCACCATATTAGAATGATTTTGAAGGATCATGTGACACTTAAGACTGGAGTAATGATGCTGAAAATTCAATTTTGTTTTTGCATGAATAAATTACATTTAAAATATATTAGAATAGAAAACAGTTCATTTAAATTGCAATAATGTTTCATAATATTATAATTTTTACTGTATTTTGATCAAATAAATGCAACCCATGGGAGTATAAGAGACAGAGTATATATAGAGTACATTATAATTTTTGGGGAATTGTTTTTTTTTTTTTTTTTGACCGACCCCAAACTTTTGAATGACAATATAGCTAAAAACTTTTTAAGGCTGATGTATCTTCCTCAGTCTAAAAAGTAATTTTGTAAACTTTGTTTTTCTAACAAAAACAAAGTTACTGGCTACTGGTCTTGGCTGGTCTCCTAGCCTGACTAGCGTACAAGTTTTGTGGCTGGTTGCATATGTTTTTTAGACTAGTCTTACATCTTAGTCATTCATTTTTTTTCAAGGCTGGTCATATCTGGTCAAGTCAGTCTAATTTGAATCTGAAAAGACTGATACTTATTACCCATTGATTAACTAGTGGGTCTAAAAGGTCCAGCACCATAATTATGCTGATTGGACGCAAAACTCTGACCCAGTGCAACTTGAACTGCCTGACGTGAGGGCATTGCTCGACACAGGTGCCCAAGTTAGTATGGTGGACCGAGCAAGAAAAATACCTGTCAAGTCTTGAGGTGAGGCCGCTTTGAGAGCTTCTTGGGTGTCAAGATGATCTGAAAGTCTATGCTGTAAATGGAGACCTTATCCCATTTGGAGGCTTGGCAGTTATCATAGTCAACCTGCTAGGAAATGAGGACCCAAGTCTATCTATTATATTCCTGATGAATAAGATGCCAATTGAGAGACCTGATACAGGGCAACTGATGACAGTACTTTCCTCACTACTGGCTGGAGTCATTGATATCCCTCGCAAAAAAAGCACAAACTTTAGTCAAGGTGGTCCAAACTGCTGAAGAAGATGATCGAGACGGGCACTTGAAAGTTGGTCTGAGAGGAGTAGTTATCCGGACAGGGCAGGTGGCTTGGGTGAAGTGCTGAATCCCTTCAAAGATGGCACAGTCTGACTCTGTGGTCTTGTCCGAGCCTCATGGAAATAGTGATCATTTAAGATGCTTGGATATTGGAGAGAGACTCTTAGAGATACAACCCCAAAGTGACCCTTGTTTTTCCATACCCATTGGAAATAGCACAGTGGGTGATGGGACCCTGCCAAGTGACACAGTGTAGAATTTAAGGGCGAACCAAACACAAATGAATCTTACAGATGATTTGTTCAAACATAATTCCACACACAACTCAACACTCCAGACCCCCAAATCAACCATCCATGACCATAAAATCCAGGCTCCAACCAGTCTAAGGTAACCAACGAAACCCCCAGCGGCCATACTTTATGGCCATGTAGTTTCAAATAGATGAGCCTAGATAAAGGAAGAACGTTGTCAACGTTAGATGGTTTGGAAAAGACGGATTGGCTCAGATGGCACAGCTCGAGCCCGACCAAGATAACGGCATAGGTTGTTTGATCCCACGACAGATACACAAAACAGATCTTCTCCTTTAGGAACTCTGAACGACCCCAGGGTTGAAATCTCTTAAAACCACAGAGACTGAGACATATCTAAATACATAAAATCATCGCAAAACAATTCTTGACGGACTTATAATCAAACATTGTTCAACTACATAATTCTATATCATGTCTACGACCTATACAGTGGGGGAAATAATTATTTGATCCCCTGCTGATTTTGTAAGTTCACCCACTTACAAAGAAATGAAGGGTCTACAATTTTTATGGTAAGTTTATTTTAATGGATAGAGACAGAATATCAACCAAAACATCCAGAAAAAACACATAATATACTGTATATGTTATAAATTGATTTGCATTTCAGTGAGTGGAATAAGTATTTGATCCCCAAGCAAAACATCATTTAGTACTTGGTGGAGAAACCCTTGTTGGCTAGCACAGAGGTAAGACGTTTCTTGTAGTTGGTCATCAGGTTTGCACACATCTCAGGAGGGATTTTGGTCCATTCCTCTTTACAGATCCTCTCTAAATCATTAAGGTTTCTTAACACGACGAGTTGAGTTGATGCCAAAGAGCTCAATTTTGGTCTCATCTGACCACAGCACTTCCTCCCAAGACTTCTCTGAATCATTAGATGTTCATTGGCAAACTTCAGACGGGCCTGAGGCGAGATTGCATGGAGCTCCAGACCGAGGGTGATTGATGGTTATTTTGTATTTCTTCCATTTCCGAATAATGTCACCAACAGTTGTCTCCTTCTCGCCAAGCTTCTTGCTGATGGTCTTGTAGCCCAATCCAGCCTTGTGCAGGTCTCCAATCTTGTCCCTGATGTCCTTTGACAGCTCTTTGGTCTTGCCCATGGTGGTGGAGAGGATGGAATGGAAGATACAGATTCTGTGGACAGGTTTCTTTTATACACATTATGAGCTGACATTAGGAGTACTTTATTAAAGCGACAGGAATAATCTGTGTTTCACATGGGCACATAACCAATCTGTGGGAGGCAGAATTCTTGCTGGTTGGTAGGGGATCAAAAACGTATTTCACTCGATCAAATGCTAATCAACCCTTCATTTCTTTGTAAGTGGGCAAACTTACAAAATCAGCAGGGGATCAAATAATTATTTCCCCCACTGTATATGTGACTGTTATGTTTAGATCACGTATAAGTCATGCAGTTGTTACAACCATTAGATGTTTGAATGAAAGTGTGTCTTGTTAACTATCAGTACGATCGTATATTAATAATACAGAAGATGGCCTGATTGAAATCTGTGTAAAATGTTTTGTATACTTATAATAGGAATTATGTCTAAACTGTTCTCACTGTACTCTCTGCTAGAGTGTGAGATCACAGACAAGGCATGATTTACGATGAGAGGGGAAGAAAATGCCACCTCTAAAATAAAGACAGTGTCTAATTGGTCAGAACTCATCCAGACGAGCCTGGACAAACATTTGAGTTTAAAATCTTAGGAACGAAAAAAGCATTTCTTGAGTAGAGTAGTCTTACCGACGATGGAATAATCAGACAGACAAGTAAACATGTAGACGAGCAGACGAAAGAACCCAAATCAAGATCAGAAGAACATGGGTTAAACATGAGGAAGTTGCTGCAGGCGAAGCCTGAGACAGCACGGGACCCTCACAGCAGGAAGAAAGCTGAAGGCCCTCAAGTTCCCTCCAGGATGCCAGTAGAATGGACCAGGGACAACCAACCCATCCTGGAAGATCTTATTGTATGTTAGCAAGCCCACCTATATTGGCATATCAAGACTTCAACTAACCCTTCATGCTTCACACTGACGCATCCAAACAGGGCCTAGGGGCCATCCTATACCAGCGACAAGACAGGAGGTATTAATAGGATATGGATCCAGACCAATTACAGTGAACAATGATCTACTACTACTGGTCAATGACTTACCTGTGGAGGCTCCCATGACGACATCACAACCGATGAAATCTGAACAACAAAGAAAGACTTCTTGCAAAGTCAGACATCCAACAAAGAGAACATTGGGACTTGACAGACTCAGATGAGGAAAGTAACTGGGAAAGATATTGGCTGAGGATCACTCCTCACATACCTTACCATTTCACAGTGCCTGTGTGTTAATTGCACATGTTGGAGATAAGAGGTTGAACACTGGAGCTTTTCTTATTTTTTTCAGGGAGAGTGTGACACACACAAAGTAGCTACACAGTTGTGTTTTTTTTCTTTTTCTTTCCCTGAGTATTGTTATTCACTGATTGTGTTGCTTTATTTTCTTTATGCAGTGTTGATATGCAAATCATCGAGTGTCTATTGACAGTGGGTGCTGGAACATGTGCGACGTAAGCATGTAACCATGCACACTTACATTACTAGACTAAGGGTCTTCAACCGGGGGCCGCAGCGGTACTGCAGGGGGTCCACCAATTAATGTGTGATCACACATAATTGTTGGTTAAAAAATTTAAACATGGGTAAAAAAACATCAAATTCAAATTTGAACATTAGCACCCTCAAACGAAAGCAAGAGCGCCCTCAGTTGAAACTCTAATAATATCATACTGGCGAAACAGATAACTCCAGTGAGTATTTTTTACTAGGGCACTAGCCCCAGTAACATCTTGCTGTGCCCCAGTAAAATGTTCCTGATAAATAATTTCCTGATGAGGTGGATTAAAGAAGATCTGAAAATGGCTTTCCTATTCATTGAACATAGTCATTTACATTATTTGAATTACATTATTTGAAAATATAAAGGCTGTTTGTAACGCTAGCTAAAGCGAAAATTTCTTGCACATCCTCTCACGCATCGCCCCTTCCTCGCTGTGCTCTCCTATTGGTTTCACCTTGGAATCTTCGACTTGCAGTCAGATGATATGTGTGACGCTGATCCACAGAAGACGAAGATGAATATAAATCCAAGGTTTATTAAACAAGTACTAACAAAAGAGCCAACAATGCGAGACAGTGTGCTAAACACAAACAATACCGGACAAAGAACCCAGCTGGCATTCGACTGACCTTAAACGTTTAAATGTGGTTGAAATAATGTCAGTTTATGAAAAAACATTAATTCAACGTCAAAACAACGTTGAACACCAAATGGTTGAAATGGTGTTGTTAACTCACTATGGATTCAACATAGAAATATAAATAAAATTTGAGTTGTACGTCAAATCAACATTATTTTTACAACCATGACTTTTAAACATTTTGTTGAAATATATCAGTAGAAAAATAACGTTGTTCCAACATCCAAACGCTGATTAATTAACTGTTGAAAAAGTGTTGATGCATGAATAATGATACAACGTTGAAAGATCAACTCTGAATTAAACGTTTGTTAAGTAACATTAATTCAACGTCAAAACAACGTTGAACACTAAATGGTTGAAGTGGTGTTGTTAACTCACTACAGATTCAACATAGAAATAAAAAAATTTTTTTGAGGTGCATGTCAAATCAACATTATGTTTTACAACCATGACTTTTAAACATTTTGTTGAAATATATCAGTAGAAAAATAACGTTCCAACATCCAAACAATGCTGATCAATTAACTGTTGAAAAAGTGTTGATACATGAATAATGATACAACGTTGAAAGATCAACTCTGAATTAAACGTTTGTTGAGTCGTGATAAAAGCGCTTTCTAACGTTACATCTTTTTTAATTTTTTTTTATTATTTTTATTGCATAACACATTTGTTACAATTTGCCGAAAAAAGAAATTGATCTTGTAATACAAAAATCATTTAGATACAATTCACGTTTTCATAAGGAATAAAAAAAAAAAAAAAAAAAAAATACACATCAGCCAATAGAGAATTGAGACGCTTTCTACATCTCCCGGCGTACTTTGAGAGCAACTCCAGTCTGATTGATCATTCTGGAATATCGTTCAATACAAGAGATTGATTGGAGGACGGCGGTTGTCCATCACACAACTGTGATTCTATTGGCTCTGACGGTTCCAGACAACACCCGATTGCGCATGCGCGAAGTGGGTCTGTGTCGTCATCGTCAGGCAGATTCTGTCCTGGACCGGTTCGGAATGAATTTGGGGGTAACAGCTAGTGATGGCCAGATCGAGGCCTCGTGAAGCAATGAAACAGTTGAACCAAATGTGCCATATTGTTTCGAGGCTTTGAATCAATCCGACACCCGTCTCAACGGTGACACCTAGTGGTCACTTGCAGGTGTTGATCTGAAACAACCTTGACGAGCCATTAAAAAAATGTGTTGTTTTTTAGGGGTTCAAGCATGAAATGCTGAAACCCTATTGTAATTGTAAGGATTCGTAAAATGCATCGTGCAGGACAAACCGTAAGGCCTAGAGACTTGAAACCTGGCCAGATGGTAGGCCTCAATTTGGGGACAACCTATCAGAGTATGACCCCGATTGGCCCATAGGTGGCGCTACAGCAACCAAAAGTTCAAAATCGCTCATAACTCTTAGACCATTTGTCCCAGGATCAAGTGTCTTATATCGTTGGAATCCTTGGCTCAAGCCAAAATGGCTATCTCCGATTTGGATGTAGGCAGGGAAAACTTTCTGCTATGTCGAATTTTGTCCAAAACCTACTTTTGCGAACTACTCCCTGCTTTTTCGCCCGATCGGAACCAAACCAGTCTAGGACAATTCTCTGGACTCTCTAGATCAATAATTATCAAAAAAAAGTTGAACTTTGGCATTTGGGTGGCTGTAACAGGGTCATTTAGAAAAGGGGCGTGGCAAAATACACTCAAAAGCCTATAGATCCCAAAGGAAAACTCAGAACTTCACAAAAATTGATGAGCATATGTGTCAGAACATGGTGAGGAAGCATGCTGAGTTTCGTGGAGTTCGGACCATAGGTGGCGCTATAACTGGCAAAAAGCCTTCATTCTTATTAGGGGTTCAAGCATGAAATGCTGAAACCCTATTGTAATTGTAAGGATTCGTAAAACGCATCGTGCAGGACAAACCGTAAGGCCTAGAGACTTGAAACCTGGCCAGATGGTAGGCCTCAATTTGGGGACAACCTATCAGAGTATGACCCCGATTGGCCATAGGTGGTGCTACAGCAACCAAAAGTTCAAAATCGCTCATAACTCTTAGACCGTTTGTCCCAGGATCAAGTGTCTTATATCGTTGGAATCCTTGGCTCAAGGCGGACAAAATGGCTATCTCCGATTTGGATGTAGGCAGGGAAAACTTTCTGCTATGTCGAATTTTGTCCAAAACCTACTTTTGCGAACTAGTCCCTGCTTTTTCGCCCGATCGGAACCAAACCAGTCTAGGACAATTCTCTGGACTCTCTAGATCAATAATTATCAAAAAAAAGTTGAACTTTGGCATTTGGGTGGCTGTAACAGGGTCATTTAGAAAAGGGGCGTGGCAAAATACACTCAAAAGCCTATAGATCCCAAAGGAAAACTCAGAACTTCACAAAAATTGATGAGCATATGTGTCAGAACATGGTGAAGAAGCATGCAGAGTTTCATGGAGATCGGACCATAGGTGGCGCTATAACTGGCAAAAAGCCTTCATTCTTATTAGGGGTTCAAGCATGAAATGCTGAAACCCTATTGTAATTGTAAGGATTCGTAAAACGCACCGTTTGTCCCAGGATCAAGTGTCTTATATCGTTGGAATCCTTGGCTCAAGGCGGACAAAATGGCTATCTCCGATTTGCCCTTTCAGGGCTTGGGCCCTAATAATCCTAACGAAAACAATAGGGCCTTCGCCCTTTCAGGGCTTGGGCCCTAATAATCCTAACGAAAACAATAGGGCCTTCACCCTTTCAGGGCTTGGGCCCTAATAATCCTAATGAAAACAATAGGGCCTTCGCCCTTTCAGGGCTTGGGCCCTAATAATAATAATCCTACCGAAAACAATAGGGCCTTCGCCCTTTCAGGGCTTGGGCCCTAAAAATAATCCTACCGAAAACAATAGGGCCTTCGCCCTTTCAGGGCTTGGGCCCTAAAAATCCTTACGGAAACAATAGGGCCTTCGCCCTTTCAGGGCTTGGGCCCTAATAAGACCTTTGATTGTGTTAATCCACTGTGCTATTGACGGGACTTGGTCTGTTATCCAGCATAGAAGTATGCACTTGCGGGCACAGTGGAGTAAGATTTGAAGAAGGTGGGTCCCTTGGAATCTGGACGGGAGTTCCTGGTTCATACCAAGCAAACAAGTCATTGGTCCTATTTGTAATGAGCAACAAAACATGTTCTCTAGTTCCTTTAGGACGTCCCTCCAGAATTGTTGTATTTTTGAGCAGCTCCAGAAACAGTGGATGAGGGATCCTTCTAGACTTTTACATTTATTGCAGAGGTTGGAGAGTTTTGAGTTTACTTTATGTCTTTGGGCAGGAGTGACATGCAGACGATGAACAATTTTAAACTGCATTTCCCAGGCAGAGTTATTGGCAAGATAGGAAGGCATCTCACATATGGTGTCCCAATCAGTTATCTGAATTTTTTCTCCAAAGTCCTTTTCCCATAGCACCCTAGTTTTGTCTGAGCTATCTGTATTTGCCCTTATCAAAATAATATGGAAGATTTTGGATGCAGATCGAGATGAAGTAAGTTTATTTAATTGTTCCTCCACTGTAGTGTTGCTTTCGTCAACGAAAATTATGACGAAATATTGTCGTCAACGAACCGTTATCACCTGACGAAAACGAGACGAGACTAGACGTAAATGCATGGTCATGTGACGATGACTAAAATACATGTATAATGCAATATCGTTGACGAATAAAAACGAGACTAAATGTGGTTTAAAAAATAAAAACTATGCTAAAATGTCTCTTCATTTTCGTTGACCAAAACGAGACGAGACGAAATGTAACGTCACGACGAATGAGAGAGTTGTGCGTGAACCCATAGCTTTGTCGGCTTTAAATTCTGGATTGCGATCTGGTCACCCGATTATCAGCGAATTTAACCATATATTACTCCATTAGTTATTCTATTAAAATGTCTCATTGATATATTTGACACATTCATAATCATTACTTTTGCTGGTATTGTGACAGCTGTTATGTGCGTTATTGGCAGCGTCTCTTGTTACATGAACACGTCACCGCATTAGCGCCAGAACATGGAGATTTTATTTTAGAGTATAATCGCACAACCTATTCGATATTTTATAATTAAATAAACTAATCGAATATCCAAAAATCGTGACTCATCCCTGCATGGAATCTCTTGTTTCTTTTCCCAAATCTTCACTCACGTCACGTCTCACCCATTTTCTAAAGGTAGCCTATTATAAACGTTTCTTGGTTCACTTTTAATTAAGCCTATTATATTCGTATTCTTTACTGTGGTAAAGTAGAAAAACGCTGTAGGACAGATAGCCTACATTTGTACTTGCATGTCAAATTCTTTTTAACACAGTTTGTGCTTGTTATATTAGACATAGGGTGCGTCAAGTTTAGTTGTAAAGCGCGTTTGACACGTGTGGGTGATTTTTAGTTTCACTTTCTCTGGCAGCGCAATCTCAAACACAGCCTAAATATCTCGCCCTTGTGGAGGATAAAATTCGCTCTTCAAACCAATTTACATCAAGTAGAAAACACGAAGATATCATAAAGAGATCGATATCTTCGTGTTTTCCTGCTCGTGTCCCACATCCCGCTCAAAGCGCAGAGTGCATCGCGTCTTTGTGTGGAAATATAAAACGAGTTTTTTTTTTTTTTTTAATAACCCCCCGAATATTAAAATTTAATATTATTTTTTAATAATAATACCGCGGTGGTAAAAAAAACCTGCCACCGTCACAGCCCTAAATATAGGCCTACTAAATAGCCTATAATAAGATAGCCTTGTTTGAAATTATATATTGACTGGGTTAAATAGAATCGCATTACTAAAAAGAGACTAAAATACAATTTTCATTGACTAAAACTAGACTAAAATGTCATCAGTTTTCGTCGACTAAAACTAGACTAAAATGTCATCAGTTTTCGTTGACTAAAACTAGACTAAAATGTCATCAGTTTTCGTCGACTAAAACTTGACTAGACTAAAAAGAGTATGAATGTGACTAAAACTAATAAAAACTAAAATGACAGCCTGACACAAAGACTAGACTAAAACTAAAATTAAAACAGGCCGCCAAAAACAACACTACTCCACTGGGGATACGCTGAGGCCACCTGAATAGACTCTGAGATTTTTTGTTATGAAGCTGCGTATCTGCTGGTATGTCAAGAAAAACTTCTTATTGAGATCATATTTTGCAATGAATTGTTCAAAGGTCATTAACTGTTTATTCTCCATCAAATCTCCGATGACATGTATTCCTTTGTCTCTCAAATGTAGTAGGCCGTCATTCATCCCCGGGGGGAAATCTGGGTTGTTATGTAAAGGTGTGAGAAGTGAAAGGTGGGAGTCAAGCCCTTTTATTTTGCGGACTGATCTCCATATTTTAATCATATTCTTAAGAATAAAATTATCTTTAATTAAAATTTGCTGTTTTTTGGGCGAAAGATATAGTAAGTTCTGTAGAGGAACTGGCCCGAGAGTTATTGCTTCTGCACTGATCCAAGTTGAGTTTGGATCATTTAAGTGCCATTCCAGTATAAAACGAAGATGGGCAGAGAGCTGATATAGTTTAATGTCCGGGGCCGCTAGGCCTCCACATCTGCTCGGTAGTGTTAAGAAATTATATCTCAGTCTTGGTCTTTTTTTCCACCAAATAAAGGAAATAATGAAGCCACGTAACTGTTTTAGTGCTTTGTTAGGAATGAGAACTGGTAGCATTTGAAATGGGTAAAGAAGGTGGGGTAGAATATTCATTTTAACAAGGTGAACACGGCCTAATAGGGATAAGGGAAGATTACACCATCTTGTCACATTCACTGCCTTCTTCATCATCTGTGTCTTCACTACACTTCCCAGAATCCTCTGTCATCATCACCTGCACCTGCTCCTCATCACCCTCATCATCATCATCCCCGTCACCTGTTGTCTTTGTCATTATCTGTGTATTTAAGTTCCCCTCTCACTCCTTTTCATTGCTGGTTATTGTTTGTGTTTGTGTAGTAGCACTCTGTTTGTGCACTTGCACACTGTTTCGTGTTTGTTTGGATTTTGCCTATGGAAATAAATATTGAGTATTTAGTATCTTCTCTCTACCTTCGTCTTCTTCATCCACCCGTTGACGTTACACATCTATCTAGATCTGATCTAATATTCTTAAAGATAGGGGCAAAATTGCTTTTATACAGACTTTCCAGGTTTGGCGTGATCTTTATGCCCAAATAGACATAGCCCATTGGAGACCATTTAAATGGGTGAGAAATTGTGTGAGGTCGTAGGAATGTGATTTACTTAATGGCATTGCTTCTGATTTTAAAAGATTTATTTTATACCCCGAGAAGGAGCCAAAACTGGAAATCTTATCAATCAGATGTGGAATTGATTATTGTGGAGAATTGAGGTAAATTAAAATGTTGTTGGCATAAAGTGAAATTTTATACGTTTTCTTTTCTAGTCTAAGCCCTATGATAGATGGGTCGTCTCTAATGGCCGCAGCCAGCGGTTCAATGGCCAGCGCAAACAGCAGCGGCGACATTGGGCATCCTTGCCTGGTCCCACGCGCTAACGTAAATTCAGGGGATTTAAGACCATTAGTAATAACTCTCGCAGTGGGGGAAGAGTAAAAAATCCTTACCCATTTAATAAATACATCACCCAAGTTAAATTTAAAGAGCACTGAGAATAAATATGGCCATTCGACCCTGTCGAATACCTTCTCAGCGTCTAATGAAATGACTAACCCAGAATTTGTATGCTGATTTGAGTACTGAATTATATTAAGAAGCCTTCAAACATTATGAGCTGAAGATCTGCCTTTAACAAAGCCTGTCTGGTCCGGATTAATTATTGTAGGGAGAATTGATTCAAGTCGGATGGCTAATATCTTCGCTAAAATTTTAGTATTCACATTAAGCAAAGAGATTGGACGATACGATCCACACTCTTCAGGGCATTTGCCTTTTTTTAGAAAGACACAGATGTTGGCTTCTGTCATGGAGCCAGGAAGCTTATTAGAATCAAATGAAAACTGTATCATTTCATGCATTAAGCTCGCTAATTCCATTTTAAATTTCTGAAAGAATTCCACTGTAAACCCATCGGGCCCAGGTGCTTTTCCTTTGGGGAGACTGTTAATACAATTCAAAATTTCACTGAGTTCAATTGGTTTGTTTAACGTCTGTCTTTGCTCCTCAGTTAATTCCCGTAGATTTGAATTTGCAAGAAATTTATTCATATCATCACCAGAAAAAAAACCCGATTGGGACGTGTAAAGCCTCTTATAAAATGCCCTAAAAAGTGTGTTAATTGCTTTGTTGTCATGATGGCATCTGCCTTCTTTATCTTTGATACTGGATATAACATGCGCTTGAGACCGGTTCCGCAATAAGTTTACTAGATATTTGTTAGGTTTGTTAGCGAATTCGTACATCCGCTGTCTAGCAAAAAATACAGATTTTTTAGCTTTATTAGTGAGAATTGCTCCGAGAGAGGTTTTAACTGTTTCTATCTCCGCCAGGAGTATATCTGAGGGGCACATATTATATTTAATTTGTAAACCATGGAGGGTCATTTCTAATTTTCTCTGGTCTGCCAGCTGCTTTTTTTTCTGGTTGGATATATAGGAGATAATTAATCCCCTAATGTAAGCTTTAGCAGTGTCCCAAAGCAAATTGGGAGACACGTCTGGGGTTTTATTGTCCATAAGAAATAGTTTAACTTGCTCTTTAAGGAAAGATTCAAAATTTAGGTCATGAATGAGCCATGGTTAAAATTTCCAAGAAACTGGATAAAATATTTGGTTGGATAGGCCTAACCTAAGAAACACAGGAGCGTGATCTGAGATTACAATGTTCCCAATATTGCAATCTATTACATTTTGTAGTGAGGTTTTAGGAGAAAAAAAAATAGTCTATTCTGCTTCCAGTTTTATGGACTCCAGAAAAAAACATGTATTCTCTGTCTCTCGGATGAAGAGCACGCCAAACATCTACCAGGCCAATTTCTTCACATGTCTCATACAGAGCTCTTGCTCTATTGGAAGGCCTATCATTAGATGGTAAAGATTTATCTAACTTTGGTAGCAGTGTACAGTTAAAATCCCCAGCGATTATACTATGTTCACATTGCCATTTAGCGAACTTAGAAAAAACCTGTGTAATTAAATTAGATTGAATAGGGGGGATATAAACATTCATAAGGGTAATGGGTTGTCCCGCTAGTGTAGCTTTAAGCAGGATAAACCGTCCAGATTTATCGGAGTATGTAGTAATATCTGATAGTGGTATACATTTGTTTACAAGTATGACAACTCCCCTGCTTTTACTGGTGAATGACGAGCCATATACTTGTCCCACCCAGTCTCTATTTAATTTGATGTGTTCACTGTATGTTAGGTGTGTCTCCTGCAGAAATGCAATATGAATTTGTTCTTTTTTTAAATAGTTTAGAATCTTCTTCCTTTTTACTGGATTTTGAACGCCCTTTACATGCAATGTTTAGTATTGATTTATTCATTGACATAGCCAAAGATTAGTCCATTTAGATCTAATATACATGAAAGGTATTCCCATATAAGATGAATGAACGGTGATGTCAAGTATAGCACTGAGAAGAAAATAAAATAAAATAAATAATAATAATAATAATAAATAAAGGTGTTGTCCTTGCATGTCGAACAGAAAAACAGAACTATTTACAATTAACATCTTACGAGCATATTTGAGAATAGGCAAGGGAAGTCTGACGCTGGTCAGTTTCACATTTGAGATCCACTCTGTCTCATTGGAAACATTACATGACCGAAGCTTCGATATAATAATAAAAAAAAGCACGGTTTTCAAAAAGAGCACCGCAAGGTCCGAAAGCTTTGATATGATTCTCGGCACACTGCTGCGGCAACAGCCCTCTATACATTAAAGGAGAACTCCGGTCAATTTTAACATTGAGCTAATTTTTTTGTAAATTTGGAGTGCTGTCAGTACAGACAACAACAAAAATCGGTGTTGCCTATACCGTGTTATTCTCTTTTTAAAATTTGCACCCTGTTGACTTAAATGGGGCAAGGTTTAAACCTGCTTTTAGCCTCTTAACATCCTTGATGTGTCATTACAAGTGCACAGCCAATGTGAGTGATTCCTTCAGAGTGAATTTTTATTCATATCATTTTTCATTTTTATTCATATCTTTCACATCTACTGCAGTCAGATTCACCATGTTCACTCTGAAGGAACCAAAATTCCATCAGGTGGCAGAATGGAGAAAAAAACCTTGGGAGAACCCAGGCTCAGTCGGGGGGCCATGCAGTTCTCCTCTGGCCAATGAACGAACAGTGTATGATTATGATTCAGGATGTAACGTGTACATCAGGTGTTATAGGAAGTGTTCCGGCTGACCTAATTTATGCAGCCTAATAATCATTTAACTGATTTGAATAATAGGAAGGTATAATTTTTTATGTGTATGCCAGCAGACAAGAGTGTGTCTGGGGAGCTAAACCATTTAGTACTTTGTAATCAGCAATATTTTAAAATTTATACGATGTGGGAGCCAATGCAGTGTTGACAGAACCGGGCTAATATGGTCATACTTACTGGTTCTAGTAAGAACTCTAGTTGCTGCGTTTTGGACCAGCTGTAGTTTGCTTATCATGCGTGCAGGGCAACCACCCATAAGAGCATTAAAATAATCTAGCCTTGAGGTCATGAACGCATTAACTAACTGCTCCGCATTTTTCATTGAAAGCATATGTCATAATTTAGATATATTTTTAAGATGGAAGAATGCAGTTTTACATTAGCTAGAAACGTGGCTTTCAAATGAAAGATTGGTATCAAAGAACACACCCAGGTTCCTAACCGACGACGAAGACTTGACAGAGCAGCCATCAAGTGTTGGACAGTATTCTAGGTTAGTACATGCAGAGGTTTTTGGTCCATCATTAGAAACTCTGTTTTTTCAGAATTAAGTAATAGGAAATTACTAGTCATCGAAATTTTTATATCAGCTATGCATTCCGTTAATTTCTTGAATTGGCAAGTTTCGTCGGGGCGCAAAGAGATATAGAGCTGAATATCATCAGCATAACAGTGAAAACTAATTCTATGCTTCCTAATGATATCTCCAAAAGTATATCATGTACAGAGTGAACAGCAACAGTCCTAGTACTGAGCCTTGTGGTACTCCATACTAAACTTGTGATCGATAAGATGTTTCTTCATTTACTGCTACAAACTGATAACGATCTGATAAGTATGATTTAAACCATGCTAATGCAATTCCACTAATGCCAACATAATTTTTGAGTCTATTTAAAAGAATGTTCTGGTTAATGGTATCAAATGAAGCACTAAGATCAAGTAACACTAATAGAGATTAACCCAACTAAGTCCTATCTCATCTGACCTAAGTCTACCTGGGCCTATAATATTTTATACTCTAGCGCGTCTACAGATCGACGTCGGCTGAGTCTAATCCTATACTCTAGCGCGTCTACACATCGACGGCGGCTGAGTCTAATCCTATACCCTAGCGCGTCTACACATCGACGTCAGCTGGGTGCTAATACCTGTTCCCGTAACTAGCTTACTTCCTGCGCAGGAATAATCGACTAACAGACCTCAGCAAATGTCCTTTAAATGCTTTAATCACGGCCGGAGGATCTCTCGAGCAGTTCTCAGAGAATTTCCCCCAAGAAGAAGCAAGGCCGGAGGATCTCAGACAAATTCCATTGAGAATGCCACCAGCTAAAAGAATACAATTGTTTTTATAGAATAAGGAGGTATGGCAAAAATGTCATGCTGCATTACATAATTTCCCCACAATTTGTTTGGTTTTCATAGACAAACCCTTCTGTTACCAGGTAAAGCAAACTTTGTTTTAATGATTAATTTTAATGATTACTTCATTGTTAATCACAAGGTTCAAATTTAGTCATCTGTCTAGTTTCAATTCCCATATTTGTTATTTTTACACTCACACAACCAAAGTAAAAGGGGTATGGCAACACAACATACAAAATTAAAAAACAGGACAGAATGTTTTAGTACATTGTGTTTCAAAGTGTTATCATGTTAGGCCTAAAAAGAGAAATAAGGTTAGATGTTAGAAACATGGTTAGTTTAATATACAGTTTACTATTTTATCTATTAAAAATCTACCACAAGATACAACCACGATTGGATGATAAGAGCAAATCATTTGTAACTCTAATGAGAGCAGTCTCAGAACTATGGTACCCTAACCCTAACCTTACTGGAAATCCTCGCAGATACCATTTCTTTCTAAAAAGGAACATAGTTGTGAGGATACTGCTTTTTCTAGTATCTAGGAAGATTTGAGATCGGCCTGTAATTGACTAATTCTCTAGGATCAAGTTGCGTTATTTTAAAAAGAGGTATAATAATAGCCAGCTTAAAAGTTTCCGGTAAATATCCTAGTGACAAAGATGAATTAATAATATTAAGAAGAGGATCTATGACCTCTGGAAGCATTTCTTTCAGTAGCTTAGTCGTTATAGGGTCTAACATACATGTTGTTGATTTAGATGATTTAAAGAGTTTAGATGATTCTTCCTCTCCTATTGCAATGAATGAATGGAATTTTTCCTCAGGGACACTACAATGCACTGCCTGATGCGATACTGTCCCACATGGAAATAACCTATATAAACATATATGTTTTAATATAGGTTTTTAATATATGTGACATATATAAAATTGGCCGTTTTCCTATATTATATGTACATATATGCACATATATGTACATATGTGTACATATATATTTGTGCATACATGTACCTATATAGGTACATATATGCACGTATGTGTGCATATATGCACGTATATATGCACCTATATGTTCACCTATATATGCACATATGTTTACCTATATATTAGTAAAATTATTAAAATCCATAGCTAGGCAACATAAATAAAAGCCCAAAATGTAGAAATTTTCATTATTTATTTACTTAAGAACAATCAAATAGTACAAGAACAAAAATAAGACAAAAAACTGAACAGAAATTTTTTTTTTAAATCTTTTTGATCTTCTCATCTCCATGAGCTTCGAATTGATAGATGTGCCTATCTGAGCTAGGCATCATGTATGACAGTTGCCAAAGTGAGATATGAGCTACAAAATGACCAGATCCTGCCATGAGCTATATAGGAGACATATCTTGTATGTACATATAGGGCTTATATGTGGATATAAAGAAGCAATACATGATACCTATATGGCCTGTATGCACATATATGCACCTCAATTTTGCCTATATGTGGCATATATATGCATATATGCAGCATATATATTATCATATATGTGCATATATGCTGTATATAGGTTTCATATATGCGCATATATCCTCATATAGGTTCTTTCCATGTGGGGTAGTAGAGGGTTGCATAGTTATAATTTTCTCTCTAATATTATAAATCTTGTAAGTAAAGAAGTTCATAGTCATTACTGCTATGCTCTTTCGAAACTTCAGAAGTAGAATCTTTATTTCTTGTTAATTTAGCCACTGTGTCAAATAAATACCTAGGGTTGTGTTTGTTTTATTCTAAGAGAGTAAAAAAATAAGCAGATCTAGCAGTTTTTAAAGGGATATTTCACCGCTGGAAAGATGAATGTGTATTTAAATTGGGTCATTTATGTAGTAGAAATGTGAAATTATTTTAGAAGTTGGTGCCTTCTAGACTGAGAAAAGCCAGAAAATGTATTTTTGGCTCATGTGGATGAAAGACAACTTCACTACCCTACAAGGCCACTCCCAAGCCACGCCTACCGGTTACAGAGGGCAGTATCGGAAGAAATGATACAGCTAGGCGTTGACTCGAAACTGAAAAGATGCCGTTTTATCGTGAGATCCCCCTATGGGCGGGTTGAAAACATGCGGAACTAGCTCCTACTACTGGCTGTAGTCTCTAGCCTCTGGCCAAAAAAGCCTCAGATGACGCTAAATGACGATTTTTGCATCATCAGAGGTTTTTTTCCCGACACACAATACAGATATCGTCTCAGGGGGACATGAGGGAAGGAATTTCAACAGCATCAACATTGATTCCATGTGATAATATTAGATCTAAAGTATGATTACGACAATGAGTGGGTCCTGACACGTGTTGTCTGACTCCAACAGAGCTCAGAATGTCTCTAAATGACAATCCCAATGCATCTTTTTCATTATCTGCATGGATATTAAAATCACCAACAATTATGTGATTTTAGTTGAAACTATTCACTGGGGAGGGCCGTGGTTTCTAGTAAATATCACAGTGAATAAAGAATGTACAATATAGAAATTGATTTTAAGTGGCTGAACTCAAACATCTGACTTGTTGCATAGCATTGCTTATGATCAAAGCAAATGTTACTAATAGTTAATGTGCCCCAGAACTGCAACAATGAAATTAACTGCAACAGTTAAGTGATTAATTAATTAGCTAATTGAATAAAAAAGTATTACCTGCAACAATTTTGAGTGATTTTTCAAGCAAATATTCCACAACATGTACAGTAAATAGCAAACATACTATTAAGACAAAATTTCTATTTACCAAAATTAATATATACAAAGAAACATGTGGTCAGGGCTGCTGTGTGTGTGTGTGTGTGTGTGTGTGTGTGTGTGTGTGTGTGTGTGTGTGTGTGATCTTATTTGTACAGGATTTGTACCTTCTCTCCTTCTGAGTGGCAAACCTCTCAATGGCCCTATTATTGAAGTCAGGAATGTCCCTGATAAGTTTCTTCTCCATGGAGGATTCAGGCGATCCTGTGTCATGGTGCTTCTCAGGAAGGTCTTAATCCTCTCTAAAGTAGAGAAGCACCTCTCAGATAAGGATCTTGAGAAGACTGACAGTCTCTGTGAAAGTGCTCTGAAGGTTGTTCTCCATGAAAAACTGGTACAGAGGCACTGCACCACTAGCCTGGCTCCGCCCTCCTGCGTACTTCTGCTCAATTTTATTTCCCTTCAGTACTACGTCTGGGATTGTGGTGTATTCTTTGGTTTTCTCCGGCCAAATTTTAGGCGGCCCAATCAGCGAACAGAGGGAGTGGCTGAGAACGATGATGTTGATGTCGTGCGTTAGTTTTTGTAGGGTTACGTCACGACCAAAGGTTAGCGATTGGTTATGGCAGATCCAGAGTGACTCTGGGCAGATCCAATAGTTCAACAGAATACCCTACAAGGAAGTTAACGCTTGTCAATGGAGAGAGGCCAGACTCTCTGTACAAATGAAATGTACGAGAGTCTGGTAGAACCAGGCTACTGCACCACTGCAAGCCTTGAACTCATCGTTCTCATAGAAGAGGGACAGTTCTGTTTTGAGCTTGGCCTTTTTAAGCATGGGGTATGCCTTCACTGTTGTTCCAAGCACTGTGTCAGGGAACTTCACACTGTGTTGTGGAAACAGCTCTCCATGCAACAGTGTTACACTGATGTGGTGCTGCAAGGAGAACCGCTCCTTGGCATGGGTCAGGATTAGGGATGGGAATTGAAATCCGGTTCCACTCGAGAACCGGTTCTAAGTTTTATGAACCATCAATATTGTATGCCCTCGACGTTAACGAGTCCTCTTATCTTATCTTATCGACAGCCATATATACAGACTGTGAACTCACAACTGCCCCTTTTGTCCTTTATCGGGCACCATAGCACAACGTCCTACTCATCTGTGCGTCATGACGTCAAAGCAATTTGACCAAAGGAGGGAATCATGGAGAGGAAGAGACGATCTAAAGCTTGGCTTTATTTTACTAAACGAGATGAAAATTATGCCGTTTGCAATAACTGCAAGAATGTTATTACGTGTAAGGGTGCAAATATAAGCAACATCATTAAACATATATCTACCCATGGAACTAAATTGCAGGAATGCCGTGTTTTTGATCCGCTGCGTACAGCTGCCCGAGCAAGCAGCACCGTAACCTCCGTTGAACAGGGAAATGTAATATCACTGGCGTCTTACAAATAACAGGCATATTCTACGAAGACACTGTATTATGTATAACTATTCCATCCCTTTTTTTTATAGAGAATAGTTTTAATTTTATATTAGGATGAAGAGTTTTTGACCTGTATTCTTGTGTTTACAGGGGATCAAAGTTTCCATTGTCTCTTATGGTCTGAAAACACTTTAGGAGGTCATCCCTGTGCTCGTACAATGTTCACAGCGCGATTGTGGAAGTTCCACTGTTTTGAAGAGGCTCTGGGAAGTCTATGGGCAACCACTTGGTCAAGCACCTTGGTTCACTTGGGTGACCTGGAGAAGAAAGAAGAAAATCCTGCAAGATCAGAAAAAAATGTGCAGATTTTGGGGATGTGTGACGTTGCCTGCTACATGATGAGATTCAGATGCGCATGGCAGTGGACGTAGTGAGCATTTTCGTGGACATCCATTACCTTGCGCTGCACTCCGCTGGTGGCTCCCCTTATCACATTAGCTCCGTCATAAGTTTGGCCGATAAGTTTGGCTTTTTGTCCATCTGGGAGTATGATGTTTAGCCTCTACAGAAGCGTTGTAGCGATCGTGTCTGGATCGTAATGAACTTGAAAAAACGCTCTTGGAAGTTGTCATTGCCGTTGATGTAACGTAGCACATGCACCAGCTGGCAGTGGGTGGAAATGTCAGTCATCCTATCGGCTTGTATGGCAATGAAATCTGCGTGCTTTACTTTCTCCAGAATGTAATCCTTCAGCACTGACAGCATGCAGTCTAACAGCTCATTTTGTATGGTCTTTGACGTACCTTTAAAAACGGTGGCTGTCTTAAGGTGCTCCTCCAGCACGCTGTAGAGTGAGGCAACAAAGTCCACCAATCCCCTGAAAATGATCTCTCAATAGTGGTGAGAAAGGCAGCAATAGCGGTCACATGTACTTTCAATGTAGAGGGCGAGCTTCCCACATCCAGCTGGTCCTGCAAAAAAGCCAGGATCACCAGTATGGAGCAGGTGTCAGGGCTCTCGTTCTTGGCTTATGCACCAAGCTGAGAACACTTTCCACTTGAGAGTGTACAGCCGTCTCATTGATGGAGCTCTTGCTTCCTCTATCGTGTTCAGCACTCTCTGCAAAACATCTAGCAGGCTTAGACGAGCTTCACACACAACACGTTTTCCCATTTCTACTGTGCTATTTTTGCATTGTTTTTCTATGTAAACACAAGCTCGAAGGATGTGTTTGACCGTTGCTCTCGTGTATTTTGCAGCATCTCGCGCATGACACAGCATTCTAAAAATGCAGCACTCAAGTTAATTAAGTTCAACTAACTTTGATGAATACCAGGTATGTTGTCCGTTCAAATGAGAACATGATGGTCTCTCACAAATGGCAAAAATTCCTGCAGGACCAAATGAGCAGCCTTCATCTCCAGGCAGTTTATATGCAAATGCTTTTGGGCGGTCGACCAAACTCCAAAAGCAGAGGTTCTCCCCAGCTGCTCTGCGACACATCTGTGGTGGTCACCTTCCATCTGACCACCCTACCCATGCTGATCCCCTGATCGTACATGGACCTGTCGAACCAGGGTGACAGTGTATCATGGAATGCATTCCAAAATAGCCCTCCCCATACACAACATCCTCTTAGCGACATCTTCTTCACCTGGATCGCAGTAGGGGAACTTTTTTCTGCGTTATCCGCTCTGCGCGAATATCCAAGGCGAAAACAACAGACTTAAAGGTAGGGTAGGTAGGAATTTTATAAAAAACTTTTTTCCAAATTTGTTTAAACTTTCTATATATATATCAATACATAATTAAAATGTAAGTACTCTGAAAAAAAAGAGTATAAAAATCGAGTGACTCTAGACCGTTTAATCTGCATTAAACACAGCTCATTATTTCCATTCGGGACGAAACAAAGGATTGGCTTAGGCGACTGTCACTCTCTCGCAACCATAGCAACCACCCTTTTGCCACACAGGATCTGCCCATATGCCCGCGCACCCGTTTGATTTGAGGAATTCAAGAGGCACGGAACCTAGGAATAGCAAAACAATGGCAGAGAAAGAGCAATCAAAAATTCACATTACCGGCATATGCAGTTAGCGAAGGCAAACAAGGCAAAAAAGGAAGACAGTACTAGAAAAGGTAATGAACAAAAAGTCTTTGAATAAAACGCGTGTCAATATCCTCGGACCCTAGTTGCACGGCCTCTTGCACGACCTCCTCTGCTTCGCCCTCGACCCCGGACCTGTCCTCGAGCTGACGATGCGGTACTTGTCTCTGGAGTGTAGTCCTCATCAGAGTCAACAATGCTTTCATCATGGAAACTCTTACATGCAGAACACCGTATCTGTTATGAATCTTACACGAAATTCATCTTCATCACAGTGTAACTGATGGTAATGGAAAAACGTGTACGCAATGCAACCTGTTTTTAGCTTTGCCTTATAGATATAACTAGCTCGTTAGCGAATCAAAAAATATATATTTTAAACTTTACCAATATCAATATGCTAGCTTGATAGTGAGTACTAAAATACATCTTATTTGTTTATATTCATAATGATAAAGTTAGATTTTTTTATTACATGTGATTCTGACATGATGTCACTACATGCACTGTGCTCCTTCCTCTCTGCTCCTCTCAGGTAAATAATGCGTCTTCCAGTTCAGCGGTCGGAGTCGCGCGTTCATGTGTTTTGGGGGCGTGGCTTTGGAAGGAGCCCAGAAGGGAGGGGGTGGAGTGAATGGAAATAATGAGCTGTCTTTAAAACAGTCGTGAGAGGTCTACAGACACTCGATTTTTATACTTTCTTTTTCAGAGTACTTACATTTTAATTATGTATTTATATATAAATAAAGTTTAAACAAATTTGGAAAATAAGTTTTTTAGAGAATTCCTACCTACCCTACCTTTAAATGAAGGAGAAAGATTCAAAGACAATAATAGCACTCAGTGTGGGCTTATATAGCTGCCGGGCCTTGTCGCATTTGAGTGCTATTGGCTATTGACTAAGGGAGTTTCTCCACTGCATCAGCTATCGACGTTGTCGAGAGACCAACCTCGAAAGGGAACCACATTTAAGATTAGATTTGAATCTGTTCAATAAAAAGCTGCTTTATTGGGTATAAATAGCACTAGCAGTGATACTAGTCTATAAAAATTTAATTAGGGCCCAAGCCCTGAAAGGGCGAAGGCCCTATTGTTTTCGGTAGGATTATTATTAGGGCCCAAGCCCTGAAAGGGCGAAGGCCCTATTGTTTTCGGTAGGATTATTATTAGGGCCCAAGCCCTGAAAGGGCGAAGGCCCTATTGTTTTCGGTAGGATTATTAGGGCCCAAGCCCTGAAAGGGCGAAGGCCCTATTGTTTTCGGTAGGATTATTATTATTATTATTATTATTAGGGCCCAAGCCCTGAAAGGGCGAAGGCCCTATTGTTTTCGGTAGGATTATTATTATTATTATTATTATTATTATTTTGTCAACCTTTCGGGCACTTTTGGGGCCCTTAACATGCTCGAAAACTCTTGAAATTTTGCACACACGTCAGAACCCGCGGCCATCAGGGCCGGACTGAAGCTGGTACCCGGGCGTGGCAGGGGGGCTCGACAGCGCCCCCTGGAACGGGATCCAAACACGTGTCCATAAATCAAACACGCTTGCATGTAATAATATGAAACTCGGTACACATATAGATCTCATTGGGCCGAACAACTTTCGTGCTCTAAGTTTTACGCCAGCCAAACAGGAAGTTGGCTATTTAGCGTTGTTTGGAAACGCATGCTGTGGAATTTAATATACTCCTCCTAGGGAATTCATCGATTCGCCTCCAAACTCGGTGTGCATGAAGTCAAGACATTGAGGATGCTAAATTGCGGACGGATTTTTGATATCTCGAACGGTTTGGCCGTGGCGAGGAAACAAATTTATGGCGAAAAAATGAAACAGGAAGTGTGTTATAACTTCTGCATACATTAACTGATCTTGATGAAACTTCAGCAGTGTGTTCGTTGTAAGAGGCCGATCACATGGATGTGACTATTGTGAGTCAAAGTTATAGCGCCACCAACAGGCAGCAGGAAGTACATCACTTTCAAAATGCTTTGAAATCAGTGTCTTATTTTTACCCGATTTGCTTCAAACTTTATGCGTACAATGTAGACACACGGCAGATGTAAACCTGTGAAAGGATTATTGATATCTTAGATACTGTTGCCGTGGCAACGCATCAAACTTTAATATTATTTTTTGATGCTTTTGAGACTCTTAACATACTTGAAATTGCATGAAACTCAACAGACACATCACATTTATTAGCCCGTAGACATGTGCAAAGTTTCAGAAACGGGCGTGGTGGAATGGCTCAGTAGCGCCACCTTTAGTCAAAAATGGGGGCTTAGTTTTTCCTAGAATCACAAAACTTGGTATGTGTATTGTTCTCATCAAGACGGACAACTTTCTAATTTACATGAACCATCTCCGACCAACAGGAAGAGAGATATTTTGGTTTGAATGTGGATTTTCTGAAGAATTTTCTCTCCCTCTCTCTGTGTCTGTGTGTGTGTGAGGGGAGGGGGAGATTTGACTATTGCTTTTATATTGTTAATCAAGGTTTCAGGGGCTTTTGGGGTCCTTAACGTGCTCAAAAACTCTTGAAACTTTGCACACAGGTCAGAACCCACGGCCATCAGGGCCGGGCTGAAGCTGGTACCCGGGCGTGGCTGGGGGGCTCAACAGCGCCCCCTTGAACGGGGTTCTAAAACTTGATCCATATATCAAACACGCTCGCATGAATTAATATGAAACTCGGTACACATATAGATCTCATCGGGCCGAACAACTTTACCCCGGTCAAGTTTTACGCCAGCCCAACAGGAAGTCGGCTATTATGGGTTGTTTGGAAAACGCTTGCTGTGGAATGTGAAATACTCCTCCTAGAAAATTCACCGTGTCCCCTTCAAACTCGGTGTGCATGTAGTCAAGACTTTGAGGATGCTAAATTGCGGACGGATTTTTGATATCTCGAACGGTTTGGCTGTGGCGAGGAATCGAATTTATGGCGAGAAAAGAGAAACACGGAAGTGGAATAACTTCTGCATACATTAACTGATCTTGATGAAACTTCAGCAGTGTGTTCGTGGTAAGAGGCCGATCAGATGGATGTAGCTATTGTGAGTCAAAGTTATAGCGCCACCAACTGGCAGCAGGAAGTGTGTCACTTTCAACATGCTTTTGACAAAAGTGGGGGGGTTAGTTTTAACTACAGTAAAGAAAAAACAGTTTGTATATTGTTCTCATCAAGCCGGACAACTTTCTAATTTACATTCAATAGCTCTGGCCATCAGGAAGTCAGATATTTTGGTCTGAATGTGAATTTTTTTGCAAAATCAGCCTCTGAATTTTTAGCCACTCCTCTTAAACTATTTATTTTATTCGTACCAAACTTTTTCAACATGATGAAACTACATTAAATATGCTAAATTGTGAATGGATAATAAATATCTCAAATGGTTTTGCTATGGCGAGGGATTAAAGTAATGTCCAAAAAGGAAACACTAAAAATCTTCTAAAAATGTAATTATATACCATTTATTTCTATATAAAAGAATACAAATATCACAACTAAACCCATTTTATTCTGTTTTTGCAATTCAAGAAGAATGAAAAAGTTAAAACAGGCTATTTAGTGCTATTTGGTTCAACAAAAAAGCAAACATAGGGCTATACTGCCCTCTTGTGTCCAAAAGGACATCAAAATAGTATATAAAACTTTTTACCAGGTAGGCCAATATTGTATTTAAATATACATTTATTAGGTATGTGTCTGAGGATATTTTCCCACCGGTTAATCGACGTGTGACACGAGTGGGTGCTTTTAAATCGCTAATATAATAGTGAAAGAAAAATAATGATAATGTTGCACACACAAATCACACACATGTGGGAAAGAATGATGCTTTTAAACAACACTAAACCGCCATTAGGTGTCGCCAGGCATCCATCTTAATAAGCGAGTCATTGATTCATTCGTTCAAACGATTCGTTCGAATGAGTCGATCATGATTAAGACAGATGTTTATGGATTGATCATTCAATCTTTGAGTCAACCGATTCGTTAAAAATGCTGAATCGTTCAGTTATGAGAAAACACGTGATGGTTCTGCCGTGATCTTTGTTTAACTATTTTCGCTGCTGAAACAGAACAAAAACAGTCAACATTGAATCTAAAATGTAAGTGACTTAATTGTAACTGTTTATTAACCTGTTGTATGAAATCTAGGGGTGGGAGAAAAAATGTATTCTTAGATGCATCGCGATGCGGACGTGGACGATTCTGAATCGATTCACAAATGTCATAAAATCGATTCTCTAAAAAAATATTTTTCTAATAACGTAATATTGACGGAAGGCAAAAGGCGGAACTCTAAGCGGACGTGCGTGCAGTCTGTGGCGCGCACATAACAGAGAAGTTTCTTCTGCTCACCAAGGCTGCATTTATTTGATTAAAAATACAAACAAAAACAGTAATATTGTAAAATATTATTCCAATTTAAAACGGCTGCTTTCTATTTTAATATATTTTAAACTGTTATTTATTCCTGTGATCAAAGCTGAGTTTTCAGCATCATTACTCCAGTCGTCACTGTCACATGATCCTTCAGAAATTATTCTAATATGATGATTGATACTCAAGAAACATTCATTATTATTTTAAATGTCGAAAACAGTTGTGTACAGTCTTTGATGAATAGAAAGTTCAAAAGAACAGCATTTATCTGAAATCTAAAGCTTTTGTAACGTTAAACACTACCGCTCAAAAGTTTTGGGTTAGTAATAATTACAATTTTATTTTTGGGGGAAATAAATAAAATAAATCAGTACTTTTATTTATGAAGGATGAGTTAAACTGATCAACAGTTACAGTAAAGACATTTATAATGTTAAAAATATATATATTTGAAATATATGCTGTTCTTTTGAACTTAACATTCATCAAAGCATTTTGAAAAAAAAAATCTGTACACAACTGTTTTCAACATTGAAAATAATAATGAATATTTATTGAGCATCAATCATCATATTAGTATGATTTCTGAAGGATCATGTGACACTGAAGACTGGAGTAATGATGCTGAAAACTCAACTTTGATCACAGAAATGAATTACTATGTAAAATATTTAAAAATTGAAAACAGCTGTTTTAAATTGGAATAATATTTCACAATATTACTGTTTTTGTTTGTATTTTTAATCAATAAATGCAGCCTTGGTGAGCAGAAGAGACTTCTCCTAAAAACATTAAAAATCTTACTGACCCCAAACTTTTGAACAATAATATATATATATATATATATATATATATATATATATATATATATATATATATATATACATATATATGTATGTGTGTGTATGTATGTATGTATGTATGTATGTATATATATATATATATATATATATATATATATATATATATATATATAAATATAGCTGCGAGCAGCGATGGAGGGCCCAAGCCGGCGGTACCGCCACCCCGGTGCCTTTAGGTAACTAAAGGCACCGGGGTTGCGGTGCCACCGGCTTGGGCCCGTAATCGCTGCTCGCAGCTATATTTATTATTATTATTATTATTATTATTATTATTTTGTCAACCTTTCGGGCACTTTTGGGGCCCTTAACATGCTCGAAAACTCTTGAAATTTTGCACACACGTCAGAACCCGCGGCCATCAGGGCCGGACTGAAGCTGGTACCCGGGCGTGGCAGGGGGGCTCGACAGCGCCCCCTGGAACGGGATCCAAACACGTGTCCATAAATCAAACACGCTTGCATGTAATAATATGAAACTCGGTACACATATAGATCTCATTGGGCCGAACAACTTTCGTGCTCTAAGTTTTACGCCAGCCAAACAGGAAGTTGGCTATTTAGCGTTGTTTGGAAACGCATGCTGTGGAATTTAATGTACTCCTCCTAGGGAATTCATCGATTCGCCTCCAAACTCGGTGTGCATGAAGTCAAGACATTGAGGATGCTAAATTGCGGACGGATTTTTGATATCTCGAACGGTTTGGCCGTGGCGAGGAAACAAATTTATGGCGAAAAAATGAAACAGGAAGTGTGTTATAACTTCTGCATACATTAACTGATCTTGATGAAACTTCAGCAGTGTGTTCGTTGTAAGAGGCCGATCACATGGATGTGACTATTGTGAGTCAAAGTTATAGCGCCACCAACAGGCAGCAGGAAGTACATCACTTTCAAAATGCTTTGAAATCAGTGTCTTATTTTTACCCGATTTGCTTCAAACTTTATGCGTACAATGTAGACACACGGCAGATGTAAACCTGTGAAAGGATTATTGATATCTTAGATACTGTTGCCGTGGCAACGCATCAAACTTTAATATTATTTTTTGATGCTTTTGAGACTCTTAACATACTTGAAATTGCATGAAACTCAACAGACACATCACATTTATTAGCCCGTAGACATGTGCAAAGTTTCAGAAACGGGCGTGGTGGAATGGCTCAGTAGCGCCACCTTTAGTCAAAAATGGGGGCTTAGTTTTTCCTAGAATCACAAAACTTGGTATGTGTATTGTTCTCATCAAGACGGACAACTTTCTAATTTACATGAACCATCTCCGACCAACAGGAAGAGAGATATTTTGGTTTGAATGTGGATTTTCTGAAGAATTTTCTCTCCCTCTCTCTGTGTCTGTGTGTGTGTGAGGGGAGGGGGGGATTTGACTATTGCTTTTATATTGTTAATCAAGGTTTCAGGGGCTTTTGGGGTCCTTAACGTGCTCAAAAACTCTTGAAACTTTGCACACAGGTCAGAACCCACGGCCATCAGGGCCGGGCTGAAGCTGGTACCCGGGCGTGGCTGGGGGGCTCAACAGCGCCCCCTTGAACGGGGTTCTAAAACTTGATCCATATATCAAACACGCTCGCATGAATTAATATGAAACTCGGTACACATATAGATCTCATCGGGCCGAACAACTTTACCCCGGTCAAGTTTTACGCCAGCCCAACAGGAAGTCGGCTATTATGGGTTGTTTGGAAAACGCTTGCTGTGGAATGTGAAATACTCCTCCTAGAAAATTCACCGTGTCCCCTTCAAACTCGGTGTGCATGTAGTCAAGACTTTGAGGATGCTAAATTGCGGACGGATTTTTGATATCTCGAACGGTTTGGCTGTGGCGAGGAATCGAATTTATGGCGAGAAAAGAGAAACACGGAAGTGGAATAACTTCTGCATACATTAACTGATCTTGATGAAACTTCAGCAGTGTGTTCGTGGTAAGAGGCCGATCAGATGGATGTAGCTATTGTGAGTCAAAGTTATAGCGCCACCAACTGGCAGCAGGAAGTGTGTCACTTTCAACATGCTTTTGACAAAAGTGGGGGGGTTAGTTTTAACTACAGTAAAGAAAAAACAGTTTGTATATTGTTCTCATCAAGCCGGACAACTTTCTAATTTACATTCAATAGCTCTGGCCATCAGGAAGTCAGATATTTTGGTCTGAATGTGAATTTTTTTGCAAAATCAGCCTCTGAATTTTTAGCCACTCCTCTTAAACTATTTATTTTATTCGTACCAAACTTTTTCAACATGATGAAACTACATTAAATATGCTAAATTGTGAATGGATAATAAATATCTCAAATGGTTTTGCTATGGCGAGGGATTAAAGTAATGTCCAAAAAGGAAACACTAAAAATCTTCTAAAAATGTAATTATATACCATTTATTTCTATATAAAAGAATACAAATATCACAACTAAACCCATTTTATTCTGTTTTTGCAATTCAAGAAGAATGAAAAAGTTAAAACAGGCTATTTAGTGCTATTTGGTTCAACAAAAAAGCAAACATAGGGCTATACTGCCCTCTTGTGTCCAAAAGGACATCAAAATAGTATATAAAACTTTTTACCAGGTAGGCCAATATTGTATTTAAATATACATTTATTAGGTATGTGTCTGAGGATATTTTCCCACCGGTTAATCGACGTGTGACACGAGTGGGTGCTTTTAAATCGCTAATATAATAGTGAAAGAAAAATAATGATAATGTTGCACACACAAATCACACACATGTGGGAAAGAATGATGCTTTTAAACAACACTAAACCGCCATTAGGTGTCGCCAGGCATCCATCTTAATAAGCGAGTCATTGATTCATTCGTTCAAACGATTCGTTCGAATGAGTCGATCATGATTAAGACAGATGTTTATGGATTGATCATTCAATCTTTGAGTCAACCGATTCGTTAAAAATGCTGAATCGTTCAGTTATGAGAAAACACGTGATGGTTCTGCCGTGATCTTTGTTTAACTATTTTCGCTGCTGAAACAGAACAAAAACAGTCAACATTGAATCTAAAATGTAAGTGACTTAACTGTAACTGTTTATTAACCTGTTGTATGAAATCTAGGGGTGGGAGAAAAAATGTATTCTTAGATGCATCGCGATGCGGACGTGGACGATTCTGAATCGATTCACAAATGTCAAAAAATCGATTCTCTAAAAAAATATTTTTCTAATAACGTAATATTGACGGAAGGCAAAAGGCGGAACTCTAAGCGGACGTGCGTGCAGTCTGTGGCGCGCACATAACAGAGAAGTTTCTTCTGCTCACCAAGGCTGCATTTATTTGATTAAAAATACAAACAAAAACAGTAATATTGTAAAATATTATTCCAATTTAAAACGGCTGCTTTCTATTTTAATATATTTTAAACTGTTATTTATTCCTGTGATCAAAGCTGAGTTTTCAGCATCATTACTCCAGTCGTCACTGTCACATGATCCTTCAGAAATTATTCTAATATGATGATTGATACTCAAGAAACATTCATTATTATTTTAAATGTCGAAAACAGTTGTGTACAGTCTTTGATGAATAGAAAGTTCAAAAGAACAGCATTTATCTGAAATCTAAAGCTTTTGTAACGTTAAACACTACCGCTCAAAAGTTTTGGGTTAGTAATAATTACAATTTTATTTTTGGGGGAAATAAATAAAATAAATCAGTACTTTTATTTATGAAGGATGAGTTAAACTGATCAACAGTTACAGTAAAGACATTTATAATGTTAAAAATATATATATTTGAAATATATGCTGTTCTTTTGAACTTAACTTTCATCAAAGCATTTTGAAAAAAAAAATCTGTACACAACTGTTTTCAACATTGAAAATAATAATGAATATTTATTGAGCATCAATCATCATATTAGTATGATTTCTGAAGGATCATGTGACACTGAAGACTGGAGTAATGATGC